>NW_026782073.1:0-600000 GCF_031769215.1 Ylistrum balloti
ACAAGTATGGATCCCATATCCGTACTTGTCAATAAATTGGTTTAGTTAATCAATTCATTAATCCAGTTCTCGGGTACTTTTTGGTCGCGACAGATAGCCTAGCTAAATGGGGCCGAACATTATCTGGTTGGTGAGGTTGTATTGCTGCAGTAATGGGTCAACATAGGGTCGGAGGATCTAATCTCTATACCTAGGGGCAGTTAAATTACGTCACACCTGTAGGCCTGTTCAATTGGTTATTGACAAAAACCAAAGACCGCACGGCCTGTAGGTACACCTACATAATCATATACAATATACAAGTGGCAGAATGGAGGTTAGATAAAATAGCATACACCATTAAATTGACAATTTAGTGTTAACAATATCATCTACTGGAAACATTCACCATTTTGATCATCTAATGCATCTACTATTTATGTATTTGTAACATTTCTTAAATCCATGGCTGACTTCAGAAATCTACATATATTGAGTTGTTGTTTATAGTTTTCCTCTGTTAGTAACTAAATAAGTTTGTACACTGATGGGCGATTACAAAATATCTTTTTACATATTTTTCCTTAGGTTAGAATATAAAGGACAGCTTAGCATGAAATGGTACTCATCTTCAATTTCTTGTAATTGACAATACATACATTATCTTTGACTTCTTATCTTTGATAAGTAATACTGCAGTGAATAACTACGGTTATCAATTAGATATTTATATAAATCACGTTTACTCGATGTTTCAAAACTTGATAACATATTTCGGAAGAAAATATCATTCAGTCTCATTTTAACAGTTTTTAAAAATACATTTTTGTCAGAGTAAACAATACCTTGATTTTCCCCATACATACATAAATCCTGTAGTACACAGGTTGTGTTTAATATGACTCACCCAGTTTACAATTCTACCGGGATTTGCATTACAAATGTTAAGTTGTTCTTGGTATATACCCTATAAAATACAATTGTCAGTATCCAAAAATGTTAACCAATATTTAATAGCTTGGACATTTCTGTAAATGTACAATGGCACTCATCCAAGCTCATTGTAAATCATCATATTTGAAGCTCTAGAAGGAGCCTTCAGAATTTTTTTTACAAAAATACAAATGTACATTTTCTATATCTTTGGCGGCGTGAAAACCCCATACCTCTCAACCATAGTTAAGTATACTTGTAACGTATGTGTCAAAAATTGACTGTTTAGTAATGACATTAAACTGATATTCTCTAAAATATTTTTCTAAACCAAACAACGCTTTTTTGCCTTGTGTAGCTAAGGTTTTCTGAGTAGCAGTAAATTTACCATTGTAATTGAATACAAGTCCTAAGTAACAAAAATATCGTACAATTTTAACAGATATAAAACTATAATTCCAGCGTTCGTTCTCTCTAACATTACCGCCATTCCTAAAAATCATACCCTTAGTTTTATTTATATTTACAGATAACTTCCACTTATTACAATAATTACTGAGTTCATTAAGCATAGACTGTAAGCCTTTTGCAGTCTCAGAAAATAAAACCGTATTATCGGCATACATTAATAACATAAGCGATACATCACAAAAATTCAATTGCGTCGCAATTATGATATAAATCATTTTCTAGATCGTTAACGTACAGAGAAAACAAAATTGGAGATAACGATTCACCTTGGTACAATCCGAGATTACCGGAAAAATCGTCAGATAATAATCCATCTTTTCTGACACGTGTTTTTACATGAGTATACAATGATTGTATCATTTTTAGCATTTTACCAGTTACATTTTGTTTGATAAGTTTTTTCCACAGGAAAGTTCTGTTCACAGTGTCGAACGCCTTCTGGTAATCAACAGAACAGCAGTAGAGACGTTTTTTCTTTGTTAAATAATTGTTTATTAGACCATGTAATGCATAAATTGCATCTACAGTTCCATAACGTTTTTAAAAAACATATTGTGCATCTGACATCACATTGTATGATTCTGACCAGTTTAACAGTCTGGTGTTCAAAGCTGATGTAAATATTTTACCCAAGTTACTAACAAGTGTTATACCTCTGTCATTATTCACATCGTTTTTGTCCCCTTTTTTATACAAAGGGATAACAATACCTCCCGCCCAAGATGTAGGGAAAAACCCAGATTTAAATATACTGTTAAATACTTTACATAACAAAGGTACAAACATTTCCTTCGCATGTGTAAAGTATTCATTTAATAAATTGTCAGCACCTGGGGATTTATCATTGTTGATACAATTTAATACTCTCAATACTTCAGACTCTGTTATTACAGCGTCCAGTTCATCACACACAGTCGGGAATATCTTGTATAATGTCACTTTCGCTTGTGTCGGAAGTACACAATGTTTTGAAGTATTGGTAAAAATCTTCACAATTTAGAGAATTTCTTGTTACTTTCTTAAAACAATTTGAAGTACTGATTTGGATTAATCTTACTTAAACTTTCAATAAAATTCCCTTCTTGACGTTTATATTCGTTACGCAAACGTCGTTCCAATTGTTTATATTTACGTTTGCAGATCATAGGCCGATTACGGCTATGTAAATTTCGTGACCGATTAAATTGCAGCTCGTCGTACAAGTAGCTTGACGTCGTCGTTGTCACGGTACAGTGTCTGGAGTCCGGTAGACTGGGCCTTTCGCCAAATGCACTGGTTGAAGTGGAAAAATATCCCTTAATGGTGATACCGTGGAAAACATGTCGGATGGCGTTGAGTGCAGCTACCTCAAAATCGACGAAGGCTGTAGTGGGTCGGAATGGAATGTCGAAGTGTGCCATGTGACCATGGAGAAGGGTGAAGAAACGGCTGTAGATTGCCTGGCTCTTTCCGAGTAGTAATGCGTATACGACTGGTGTCATGATGCCTTCATTCTGTACATGGACGCTGTAAATCTGATGAAACATTGTTGGACAGTTGTAGAAAGTTCCGTCACAGAAGAAGGTGTCAGATGCTGCAAGTTCGGCCAGGTTCTCCGACGAAGCGAATGCGATCATCCTGTTGTTCTGTTCACCGTCGTCAAAGAGGAGAAATGGTTCGTCAGTAGATGCTTCTGTCCATCTTCCATCCAAGGTGATGTCGGCCAAAGGTAGTGGAGGAGTCTGCTTGCGGCGAGCACGGTAAAGAGACGATTTCGCTGTGTAGAATGTTGGTAGTCGCTGGACCACGGCCTTGGAAGTGTCATCCCAGTCGTTGTCTCGGGTTAATTGAGCTCTTCCTCAAAGATGGACGGAATAGGCTGGACCGATTATACGCATTTATTGGTGATCTGGTTCATGATGTGTTTGGCAACAACACTGGCTGGGTCTGAGGGGTGGGTGTGTGAATTTCTTCCGAAGTTAGCTGGTATGTTGTCGATTGTCGAGAGTGATGCTGAGCAGCCTGAGGTCGAAGATCTCCAGAATGTCCTGCTGCCGTTCTTTCGAATCTGTCTGAAGATGAATCCATTATGTGAAAGGTTCTGTCCGCCTCTTCTGTTGGTGATGAACTTAACGTTGATCTGAGCATTAGCCATACTGTCCTTGTATCAAACAACACAGATAATGATATCACTCAAATTAAACACAATTTACGTAAAAACTGAGAGAAAATACAAGATTAACTAATATTTGACAAAAGTTACAATTTACATAAAAACTGAGAGAAAATACAAGATTAACTAATATATATATGGCAAAAGTTATGATTTGACAATATCTATCTGTGACAAAAGTACAGTAATAAATCAAGCAATGATTGAGATATTGATCTTTCAAAGTGCAAATTGAAATATGATAATTTCCCAAAATGAACTTGGCTTTTATACATTTCCCATTGAATAGCTTGGGATTTAAACAGATTTAACAAAGATATTTGATTCCTTTATTTTACAGTTATTAACAGTTTTCAGTTTTCTGAACAGTTATCAGAATTTACCTGCGCAAGTTACCTGTACTACAATTCTAAAACAGCCTACACAGTTGACCTCCTATGTAAACATGTTGTCATATACAGAGTTGGTGTTCGGGGAAGACCCCACCCGTAAACAGTTTTTCTTGTGGAAGACACAGAGGTGAGAAACTTTATCACTGATATTGTGTAAGTTTTATTTTCACATGAAAACGGTCATAATTTGTTTTTAAAATAGTCGTATCACTAAACATACCGATATGACTTAAATTCCATATGGAAACCATAACGTCATTTGAATTTAGATAGAAAATTAAAACAGTACCAGAGAATGCATATATTTCCTCCAAACTTCTGACGGTTTCTTATTTTTTGCAGTCTTTATAGTATATGTCTTGTCCTCGATGGTTTTTTCCTAAACTAAAATTTTGATAAAATGAAATATTCATTTAACAGTCTTGTTTCAGTATTTGTCAAAACTGATGAACAGTAAAACATGAAATAATCTTGTCACAGTCTGTCATCAACATGTTCTACAGTAAGATTTTCTATGGCCCTGTTTTTGTCTTTATTTACTTTCAGACAGTCAGTGTCCTTGTCAGTCTTTGTCATCAACATGTTCTACTATAGGATTTTCAATAGCCCTGTTTTAAGCTTTAGTTACTGTCATACATTCAGTGATCTTGTCACAGTCTTTGCAATTATAATATTTTACAGTAAGATATTCAATAGTATTGTTAGTTTCACTTTCGAGGAAATGATTGCGCGATGGTAACTACTGGAAACTGTAAACAATAAACACCAATCCATTTACAATATCCAGTATCCGACGGAGAGACCGGTATTAACGTTAGCTGTCACACCCGTAAACAGTTTTTCTTGTGGAAGACACAGAGGTGAGAAACTTTATCACTGATATTATGTAATATTTTACAGTAAGATATTCAATAGTGCTTTTAGTTTCACTTTCGAGAAAATGAGTGCGCGTTGGTAACTACTGGAAACTGTAAACAATAAACACCAATCCATTTACAATATCCGGTATCGGACGGAGAGACCGGTATTAACGTTAGCTGTCACACCCGTAAACACTTTTTCTTGTGGAAGACACAGAGGTGAGAAACTTTATCACTGATATTGTGTAAGTTTTATTTTCACATGAAAACGGTCATAATTTGTTTTTAAAATAGTCGTATCACTAAACATACCGATATGACTTAAAATTCCATATGGAAACCATAACGTCATTTGAATTTAGATAGAAAATTAAAACAGTACCAGAGAATGCATATATTTCCTCCAAACTTCTGACGGTTTCTTATTTTTTGCAGTCTTTATAGTATATGTCTTGTCCTCGATGGTTTTTTTCCTGAACTAAAATTTTGATAAAATGAAATATTCATTTAACAGTCTTGTTTCAGTATTTGTCAAAACTGATGAACAGTAAAACATGAAATAATCTTGTCAGTCTGTCATCAACATGTTCTACAGTAAGATTTTCTATGGTATGTTTAGGCTTTAGTTACTGTCAGACATTCAGTGACCTTGTCACAATCTTTGTCATCAACATGTTCTACAGTAAGATTTTCTATAGTCCTGTTTAAGCTTTAGTTACTGTCAGACATTCAGTGAGCTTGTCACAATCTTTGTCATCAACATGTTCTACAGTAAGATTTTCTATAGTCCTGTTTAAGCTTTAGTTACTGTCAGACATTCAGTGAGCTTGTCACAATCTTTGTCATCAACATGTTCTACGATAAGATTTTCAATAGCGCTGTTTTTGATTTGTACCCGAGGGTGAACATTATGTTTGCAAACATACGGGTTAGAGATTGATTGTAATAATCGAAGATTAAGATCCCTCCAATCTCAAAACATAAGGAGAGAATGATCATTTCTTATCATCCTTGGAATATTGTGGGACGAGACGAGCTCACACCAGTAAAAATGAAGATACACCCAAGAAGGGTAAGAGAAATGTTAGCATGTTATTAAATGTTTTTAAAATCCGTCTGCATCTTAGCTAACAATTCTTAAAATATTGCACGATGTTATCGTGAAGATTGATACAATAATAATGAAGACAAGAAATTCCTTTTGTTGTTTTACTAAACAACTCATGATGATAGGAATCACGGAGCACCTATTTGTTATAAGTCAAGTTGAACGCGATTTAAGAATTGCCGGTGACTGTTGACAAGGCGTTGGAATAAGGCTCCTGTTACAATGACGGTTTGATGTGTATGTTTTGCAGACTTGTGTAAAAAAAAAAACCCAATCAATTACAGCTATCGGATTTGCTATGCAACAGTTGTTCCTTTCAACATTTTACAAATTATATTTTAAATGTCTATACATTGTATGCCATCGAACGTGGACTCGACAAAATCATTGTATCAGAAATGTTTTTAGAATTTTGAAATATAATTTGTCGATATGAAATCCGGTTCCCGCCTACCCAGGTGAGACCTGTATGCCGTATTGTTACACAACAAAAGCCTGAGCGTTTCTGAAAATGATTACCAATGCAATAACAGAAATTAAAAATAGATTAGATTTAAAGCGTACAACTACACCTTGAATTCTATATAACGAAATACACCACAACAAGATAGGTGTGAAAATAAGTCAGATTACATGCACATTGAATATTTTAGTACATATCTGTAATAAACGGCTGCATTATTGCATATAGCCTATTTGATAACCGAAAAACACTCAATCCTAGTAACTTACCAATATTTGTGTAGAGTGATAGATGACTCATGCAACCTTATCGTAGGTTTAATTGTCATAAACATGACTAGACTAGTTTGATGGCAAGAACTTACAATAGACTATTGACATACCTTAGGGGATAAATTGTGCCCCTGTTAGCTGACTTGATATTTTTGTTTTCATATCAGACTCAATTGTTTTGAAGAATTTATCAAAACAGGTCACAAAGACCTTGCAAAGTCGTTTAATTTCACGTTAAGATATATTGATGAGGTCTTGACTACGTCCATGGTATATACCCACCAGAATTGGAAATCACGAAAAGGATTTCAAAGGATGCAGGTTGATTAAAATTATGGGGAACCATAACGGTAGCCATAGTGATCTCATTGAGAATTATTCTATTTCTTTGTGCCATATGAAGTTGGACGTGTTTGATGTTCGTTGTTGTATAACTTGTTCTCTTTTGAGAACGTGACATTACATACTAGCTATTGACCAAGATTGACAAAGCGGTGTCGTCAATAAAGCAGAAGACTTATGTTTTTCCGGAACACCTGGGCTTAAGTTTTTCAGGAGTTTCTCGTTCATTCTTTGTCCTAGTTTTATTGATTTAGATTCTTACCTTTATTTTTCCTGCAGTTTAATCAGTGATGTCGGTAGCCATGTCAGCATCGATGTCAGTACAACCGATGTTGCAACAGCCTATTCCCCAGAGGATCGGTGAAGTGGGTGGTCACAGAGAGTGGTCAACAGGATTGTTCGGTTGCTTCTCCGACTGTAGTTCATGTAATGTATACGTTCTTGTTAAGATCTTTTTGAGTAAATGTTTTCCTTATATTTTCGGACAAGGCTTTCAAAATATTTTGGTAGATTACTACCCTTACTGTCGGTAAGTATAAAAGGCATTTATTGATTTATTTCATAACGGTTTTACCAAAATTACCCAACGTTTAAATTTTCAGATTACTGTTTTTTTAAATTTCGATAATGTATATGAAAGTGCTTTTTATTTGTATTACTAGAAACTTTATTTGATATTACTTCTGAAGAATATGCTAGAAGTATGTCCTCAAGCTGATTTAACGTTATCTAACGCTCAACATTGACGTATTCTGCAATTAGTTTTATCAAACATTGTTTTAATACAAATTCATGTTCCATATATTTCTGCAATTTATCAATACCTTTAAAACCTCCTTTACCTCTCATTCCGGCAAAATATTGTCATTAATAGAGACATTCGCCCAGTACCTGATATGTAATGGCATAGTAAGACGTGTTGAAGAATTTAATGGAAAGGTTCTTTTGTAAGAATACTTTTATACAGGATATTAAACGATATAATATCTGTCCCTACGGTCTCAGTTTAGGGTGTCTTTACGTACTTCTGATATCACCCACAGGTATCATGACAATGCTCTGTCTGCCTGGTATGGAGTGTAAAAATGCCGCACGCCTGGGTGAGTGTTGCCTGCTGCCACATTGCTGCGCTGGTTCAAACATCGCCATGCGTGCTCGCCTGAGGACTCTCGGCGGAATACGAGTAAGTCAGCCCTTCTATTGATCTTTTGTTCGCTTTCACTGTGAATACATCTATTTATGCTATTCTGAAAGCTGTCCTGATTCATCGTAGTCTGCATTTGTTTGTTTTAGAGATGAAGCTCAAATAAAGTTGTTCGATTGCTGTTATGGAATTCTCAATCGGAGAGTTTAAATGACCTTTTCATCGTGTTATGAATGGTGATAATTTGTTGCAGTGCCGTTGTTATTTACTGTGCTTTATGCTACCCCAAATTATTGTTGGTTATCGCATAAATGATTTGTTAATGTGTACAATATTGGCTTAGATTTATGTTATTACTAGCACTTCCTAAATACCTTATCCAAATGGTGATCTATGACATGGCGGTAATCTTATACTTCATTTTCCTGTGAAGACCTAGAACGTATGATGATTTGGAGATAGGGTTAAACTATCAATACCAACCCTTTGTTAAGCCATAAACATTTACTTCCTTGTCACGCCTTTCAGAATTTACACATAAATAGATATATAGATTATATATATATATATATATATTACCCTTACGCCTTCCCTTCACTTTAGTGTATATTCTTATTCTGTATTCTCCTTTTTAACTATTTTTATTTCATTTCCATCTTATTTCTTTCGTATTAACTCCCCTGTGGTTATACTAGGGTTAGTATACAGTGATTACCTGGTGCCTGTATGCCTGTCCTGACAATTCTTACTCAAGTTGCGAACAAAGTTGTACGGAACTTTACACATATGGTAATTCTTGCCTGAAAGTATGCATTTTAACTTATTTAAGCTACAATTTTGTTATAGATTGTTTCAAAAACAGGAGTGTCTGTAATTATTAATTTATGTGTTTGTTGTCTTCCATGGCAGTTTTTGTATGAAGTATAATTATCAAGTTTCTAGCTAGGTATATTGAGTGATATTTATTTTCATATGTTTGAATTGATGCATTGGGTTAATGTCTATTTTTATATGTTTGCATTGAAACAATGGATGATGTTAATTTTGATACCCTGGGTGATGTTTATTTTTTCAGATTTTTGTATCGATACCTCGGTTGATGTTTATTTTCATATGTTTGTAATGATACTTGAGTGATGTATATTTTCATATGTTTGTATTGAAAACTTGGATGATTTTTATTTTTATATATTGATATTGATACTTGGGTGAATTTTTATCTGTTTCTCGAGGAGTATTTGGCCTTTTGTTATGTTTTTTATGTTTCGAGGGAAACATCTGGGCTAATTTGTTTATTTCTTTACTTTTTCTAGGGAAGTATCCTGCAAGACATATGTGCATTTTGTTTGTGCTATTCGTGTACAGTGTGCCAGATGTCCAGGGAGATGGACAATATGGGACTTTAATTTGACGGAGATATTGTTGGTCACCCGATCGTTAATAAATCAAAATAAAAAAAAGTCTTCAATTAGAATTAGATTTGTGCGTGAACGTTGTTTTTAAACCACTCCTTACGAATAGTTTTTTTAATGTTAAATTCCTATTAAGTATAGCTTTTTTAATGTTAATTCCTGTTAGGTATAACTTTTTTTAATATTAAGTCCTGTTAGGTATAGTTTTTTAAAAAGATAAATTAATTGAAAAGTTGTGGAGCGGACTAAATGTGAATTGAAAATGCATAGTCTTATCACTATCTACTGCATATCGACGAACAAAAGTGCGACTGTTTTAAAAAACAACATCATAGAAGCTTCAATAAATACATAAATGTTTCCAAAATGTTTTTGGGCGTTCAATGTAATATATGACATTTGCTGTGGAAAAGTGGATAATTGTAAACAGCTACTGGACAAAGCAGGAAAGTTTGTACATATTTTGTGAAAGATTTGTATATCTATATTTAATAAACCGTCACAGTATGAAGGCCTATGATAATAAAAGACCAAGTATGGCAATTATTTTCTTTGATATTTTGCTTGTTGTTTTGTCATATTATGGAGATTCGTATGGTTTGTCAATGAGCTACAAAACCCTTTTGCGTTCTTTTTATTTTCTTATTTTCCACATTTTTTGTAAGTTTGCACTATTTTATGAATACTTGAATACTCCCAGCATCTATAGAATCGGCAGAGCTGTTACTCTTTAAACTCCAAGATATCAAAAAAGAAGCAAGCAGGAAAAAGTGATATATACCATTTCAAACCAACCAATGCCACAGCATAGAAACGAAAACAATAACTAAAGGAACCTAATTTATTGCAGAAGACATGCAGGTAGGGCAGAAGAATTCTACTTGCCATTCTATTGCATAATCGTAAAATGCAACTCCTTCTTTCTAAACATTTTTCTGTTTCCATCGACACTACTTCCGTTTTGTCTCTGAGGGAATCGTTTGCATCTATGATCTAAGATGAGGAAAGCTGTTTTTCGTGACAAAAGTTTCGCGAGGCGAAACAATATACACATGGCCTATACCAAATCGAAACAAATTATTGCGTTGAAATGAATACAAACAAAGAAATAATTAATTTCACGGAGAAAGTACAATTTCTTGTCATTACAATAAAGCCTACCGTGTTTGAAAGATGTGAATCAAATTCTGATTAAGAGGGTTTCCGAGTAAGATAAAAACGCTAAAAAGACATGACAATCCCTTCAAAGACTTCTAAAAATGAGCGAATCAAATTGTCATTTTGGAATAGATAACGACTGCACTATTAAAAATTATTTCATTATAATAATTTCATTTATCATATGAAGACCACACACTCTTTACGGTCAGCTATTCCAACTTTAGTTAAAGTCGTTGGAGTTATGTCCCTTGTATCTGTATCCTTGATGTTCATTACGTCATAGCCGTGCATTCGCCATTTTGCAAGGTCATTTCAAATTCTGCTGTGCTTTTTTGTTTGTGTCTTTGCAGTGACCTGGACATCAGGAACCTATCTGTCAAGATTTGCAGTGACCTGGGCATCAGGAACCTATCTGTCAAGACTTCAACTACACTCCTTGCAGTGGCTCAGTTTTTTGCACTCTGACAACAGATTGCTTATCATTTCCTGAATTTAATATTAATGCCTCACTTACTAGTTAACATCAGCTATTTTGGAGGAATTTTCTGTACCCAGTTTCCTCCATTCTTATGCCGATTCAGTTGAAGTCATTTGCCTATATTCGCCATCTATATGAAATATTACATCCCTCAAAATAAATATGAACATAATCTGTATCAACTGTCTTGGTTATTTATTTAGTCTTCTATTTGATAAACATTATTATAATGCAGTTGTTATAAAATATTTATTATAAATTATGAATATAACAAATCTGAAAGGGATTGGTAGAGTATTGGGGAAGTTGATCTCCAGGCAATGAAAAGTACAAAGTTGAATAACGCAATGCGCTCCATCACAATTGTTGAACTGCATACAATAGTGATAGCTACTGCTCATTGTTTAATGCTTAGTATCGTAGTTGTGTTAATCCTCACTTGAACTTAGTCATTAAAGTATAACCGGATTGGATGTCTTGCTGGGTTCATTCGGCATTATATTTCAGTGTAATAGAACGATAAAGTCAGACTATCTGCCCTATCATAAGGAAGCTTACACGAATATATCGTAGTCGCCAGCTAACACTCGCACTAAGCATATCAACCTTCTCGCATACATAAATAATCCGTCCATTGATGACCGTAACTGTTGATAGAACGTTCAATAATATAAAATCAAAATGGATGTTGTTATCTAAAGCGTTGTTTGTTCGTGAACTATATGAACATAAATGTCTTACTTTAAATACTTACATACTTATATGACACATCTTGGGAAGCTTATTATAAAAATGATGAGAAAAACTGCAAATATTGTAAGTTTTAGGTGCGGCCATGATGCGACATTCACGGAGTTAATAGAATATTAAGCGATGATGAAAGAAACTGGTCATTTAAAAGAAAACGATCATCATTTTTCACATATATTTACTCACTGTTTTCCATGCCAGATAAAATGTATGCTATTTGGAAAACTGGCTTTTTTCAGAACAGATTGATTGCAATGTCTAAAAATGTATTGATTGTTCATGAAATTTATCCAAACTCTCAGACGCCTTCAACGCTTTATAAGAAGATGTCACACTATATGGCTTTGAAACAAATGTATAACTGTGCCTGGAAGACGATTCAATATCATGGACTACCAATGCCAGATTCAAAAATCATTACATTGGACATGATTTACCGAGAAGGGTAAATGCTACTGACCTGTCACGTGTGTCCGAGTACAGCCATAGAGGTTTTGTTACCATGTACAAAACTGTGGACACAGGAATTACTACAGTTTAGGGAGTATGTAATGCCTGACTGTAAACATTTCGGGTATAACGACAAACCCTTTGATATTTTCCTCCTTGACCACAACGCTGGCGTTGTATCGTTGTCATTTGCATTATGATCTTTAAAACTATTGTTAATGATGAGAAATAATAATAATAAATGTTTAAATCAAGATGATTTTTAGTATTTACTGGTTGCAGTTTTCACGTAGATGTATTTAAATGAAAATCACTCTTCTAAAAGTAACAATTGGCAATAATAGTAATAGATATCTTATTAACTATTAATGACTAAATTACCATTAAATTTAAGATTGTACAAAAGACACACAAGTGAATAGCACTTTTCAATACAGATTTAGTATTAGATAAGTAGAGACCAACAAGGAATGAAACTGCATCATACAGCTGTTTCGCCCTTCGGTGATGCTAAGGGCCTAAATTTTGAAACCTAGGAGGCGACTGAGAAAAATTCAACAATCACTTTGATGAGGCTGTATATTTTGGATACGTTTTATTTCAAACCATGAACAACTTAACATCATTGTCGATGATTAACTCGTCATATGTACCAAGTTATCTAGATTAATTTCGCAGACTAAATGACCTGATGATAATTTTATTTATACATGTTGATATTAAGATGAATCTATTGAGGATGGTTAAGTTGTCCGATTTTTTTGTGCACTAAAAGATGTTATAAAGGACGAAAAAAAATATCAACAAGGCAATATGATCATAATTTAAACTCAAATTTCAGAAAGATAGGGCAAAATATGAACAAAAGAAAGATTTACACAGAGACTAATAAAAAGGAAACTGAGAATAAGACCATATGTTAATAACTAACAATAACTTATGTAACTTTTAAAGTTTTACTTACAGTTGACAAATGTCTTGATATAAGCAATTTGTTTGATGAATACATTTTTCATTCAAATCATGATGTTGATGGCCCCACAGTTTGTTAAAATTACCCTCGTGTTTATACATTTACTTGGAGATTGATTATTTTTTTTTACATTATATGAATAAACTTATTAACAAAATCATGTTCATTTTTAAACATAAGATACATTCAAAATATTTTTTTGTGTTAAAGGTACAAACGTTTTACTCATTTGTATTGAGAATCGAATGATAGCTGTCCATTTTTGTTGGATAATATGACAGAAATGTTCATCTTCATTTAAAAGCAGATGTTGTCCATTCCAATTTTAATAGCAACATTAATCATGTTTCACTCTGACATTTCATCGGAATTAAAAGCAAAGTATAGCATATATATATATACGTAATTTGTAAAAATCAAATATGTACATTTAAAAACATATGTTCTATATCATTACGCGATTAGTCTTAGTAACATGCTGACATGATTACTCGTTGATAGGGACAGGTATAATAGGACGTCCTTGTTGTTTCTACAATATTAATCAGTCTATTTATCGATGTGTTTGATGAATTGCTACGTGTTGTCTGATGCGACAACCTCACATGATTTCTCTTTTTTCCCTTAGTTTTTAATTTACAAATCTACTTTATAATTTGTAGTTTTTATAATTTGAGCGCCATTTTGTCTTTGTAATAATCAATCAAGAAAGTTCAGAGTTCTTCAGTTATTAGCCATTTCTGTGGTCAAATTTGATACGATATTAATGGATATATTAGTCTTTATACATTTAATAAATGAAACCTATGCTGTACCCAACCACAAATCTGCAGAGTATCTATTATCCCGTAAACGATGAAATAATGTCTTTTGCTGATATGCTCATTTGTCGAATTTTGTCTTTCCTGCAAGTGTCATTCGATACACCTTTTTGATGATTGTACGACTTTCTTTATCTTATAATATCTGGTTCTGTTTATCGCCAGTCATTATTTCCAATTCTGATGGCAGGTCTTGAGTCTCCCATTTTCTTCGCAAGAACCAAGAGTCTGCTTTTGAAATCGTCTCCACTAAGGTATCCTCCCTGAAAGTATTTGGTATTCACTCACAAATTCAGTCCAGTAGAATTCAAATTCAAAGATACAGACAATAAGTTGTGTTGCTTCATATGATGTTTCTGTTTTTTTCACAGTTACATGTTATTTCGGTGTTCAGTTTCCAGGAATCAATTAATTGAAATCCAAAGTTTGAAAAGGTTAGGGATATTTCAGATGCATTTGCATCATTTGTATTTAGCATCAAATCAAAAGGAAGTCAGCGTGAACAGAGAATATTCATGAACATTAAGTAGGATTCGGTTTGGATGTAGGTGTGCATTCAATTTGTGGTTTAACTGCTTAGCAGAACTATGTAACATGCAATCCTCGCCAGTCAAATAAATAGCCATTGCAGAAAATTCTGAAGTGACAAGGAAAGCATAAACTGATAGAATAATAAGATAAATAAATAAATCAAATCATCCTTGAGATGTATAAACAATTATTCACCTGGAAGTGGCGTTGCCCTGAACCCCCTTCCTCGTACGCGCTCCGTGCGTGAAGCATTCTCCTATTGTTGAACGCAATCACCTCTCCTGGTTTAAGTTTGGTTTCAATCTTAAATTTAAACATTAACATACTAAATCAACAGCTCATATTTTAACATATCTGCAAATATATTTTGGCAATACTTTTTACAGACCAGTTTTTAAATTGACATTAAGTCGAAAACTGAGTATATATATATATACTAGTACCCTAATGTTTCAAGCCGTTATATTAAGAAATGTACATCTTTTCTCGTATATTTATTGTACAAAGTTTGTTTATCACTTTTGTTCAGTGCTTTTATCATCATTATAATCATAGTGTGTACACTTACTGCTTCCTCCGAGAACTCGACCGCTCGTCCAAGAAGTTGGTAAGCATTGTAAAATTCTTCCACATCTTCCTGTAACATATTTTCCATATATAAGCGATTTTGATACTTAATATTTACTGTATTAGGGAATAATGTCTTCAAACTTCAGCCTTCCTAATAGGCCTGATAAAGTGGTTTGTCATCTCCATTTCAAGCTTGTGTTTAATCAGTCGATGCAGAATACTGACAAATACAACTCATTTACTATTTGTAATTACAAAAGGCAAAGTGACATCACATTATGACCATTTATTTATAAAAAATATTTTTGATAAACAACAAATGCTTACCTCCGGAACTTCCAGCGGAGCGTGCATGTACGTGTGCCATACAACCGATATCACCTTCAAAATAAACACATAACTGAAATATGCGTGCCAAAAACCGAATACACACAACTCTAAATACCGTGTAATATATTTCCCCCGAAATACATCGGTTAAATGTTTAAAAAAAACTCGATATTATAAACGTTCATTTTCCCCCTAAAGATTGATTAAATAGATAATCAATGAATTGTTCAGAGGAAAACATTGAAAGACATCTTCAAACACGTTATTTCCGGAGTAAGGATTTATTCTGTATAAAGATATTTTGTTTGAAATAATCTGACTGACAGCAACAAGAAGTAGATATCATTTCATTTTAGTCTGGATAAGTGTATGGTTTTACCTCTCCACGGTCATCAAGGTATATCATTGGTCTTCTTTTGGACATCAGAACAGGGTAGTCACTGTAAACGATGATTTTTATATGATATTACAACATATTATGTGGTTGCCACTAGTACGGAACGCGATTACTATCCAGTGCCATTTGGTTACTAGCTTGTGTTAGGTGGTTACTCATCTTTGCTAGGTAGTAACTAGCCTGTGTTGGGTGGTAATTATCCTGTTTTAAGTGGTTGCTATTTTGTTTTTGGTGATTGGTAGCTTGTGTTACGTATTTGCTTTTTTTTTAAATTTGATGGTTGGTAACCTGTGTTAGATGGTTATCACTTTGTGTTGAATTGTTAATAACCAATGATAGGGGGCAGCAATCTGGGACATAAAATTAAATCCTAACAAAACCACATCAGTTACCTTTTCAAGAAAACAGGACAAAAATCATCCACCAATATACTTTCAAGATAATCAAATCACAGACACTTCAGCACACAAGCACTTAGGACTAACACTTCAAGACAATGCCGCGTGGAAACAACACATTCAGAATATATATAAAAAAAGCTTACAAAAGACTAAACATTCTTCGCCTTGTTAAAACAAAAGTTAATAGGAAGCCATTGATTAAAATATATGTAGCATTTATCAGGCCACTCTTAGAGCATACGGATGTAATTTGGGATAGTTGTACACAACAAGACAAAGATCTCTTGAATCCATACAACTTGAAGCAGCAAGAATCATTACTGGACAGAGATCTGGGACTTCACATGAAAAATTATACAATGAACTGGGTTGGGAAACACTATCGGTAAGAAGAAACAAACACAAACATGTAATGATATACAAAATCATACATGCACAGACACCACAATATTTACAAGAAATTTTAGATCCCTTTATTAACAATCAAAATAATAGCCCCTTTCTTCTCAGACAAACAAGGCTTTTTAACCCACTTTTGTGTAGAACTAATGTTTACTTTGAAAGCTTCTCCCCTCACATGTGCCGCACGATTAATACCTCTTATACTGACTTCTTAAATTTTCCCTCTATTGTATCTTTGAAAAACAACTTGAATAAAAATATAGAATCTGATAGTAGATCTGTTATAATATTTAAAACAGAAGGTAGCAGAAGGGCTAATATTATTCTTTGCCAGTTAAGAAACTCATGTAGTAACCTAAATTATGATTTATACAGAGATCACCTTACTAACAGTCCTGCATTTACCTGCTCTGCTTCAAATGAATCGGTGTCTCATTACTTTTTGGAATGCCCTTTGTATGACAACCAAAGAATCTCTATGTTTAATTCTCTCGTCAACTACAATAATCATTATCATACAGATTTAAATAGTCTTCTTCAGGGCTGTCCTGCTTGTGATGAGCTTACAAATAAATTCATACTTGAGGCTGTTCATACTTTTATTGGGAAATCGCGTCGTTTTACCTTTTATACAATTTAGAATGCCAAGATGTATGCTTTAGTCAACAAATTATAAAATGTATTATTAATTACGTTTAACAACAACTGTGTAAAATATTAATTGACCATGGCTGCTGATGAATGCATATAATGATATTTCTTGTACAAAAGAATAATTCTGTTAATATTAGTTTGTTAATACTTGGTATATATATATAATTACAGTATACAGAAATCCTTGTAATCAACCAATTGCTGACAGATGTGACCATGCATTTTCATTCACATGGACATTTGGTCAAACTGTCAATAATATATTTCTTATATATATGTATTAATTTTTATTTATCATACTTAAAAAATTTAGTGTATGTGTGTATGAGTAAAAGTAGTGTGAAAGTTAAATTCTATGAATGACCTCCCTTTACTGTTGTAGGAGTTACCTCCCTTGCGTTTGTTATTTTTCATTTCTAACTACATGTCATCTACTTTTGGCCACTTCAATGTTTGGAGAGAATTTACATAGGCTTTGTCTGTTAATCAATCCAGTTTAACGTTTACATCTTGTTATAATGAAATGAATGATGGGTTACTTTTATCCTTGGTGGTTGCTTTTCTGCGTAAGGTGTTTTCGAAATTGTGTTTAGTGGTTAATAACCCGTGTTAAATCATTGTTAGTATGTATAATTTGTTTGTCATGTGTTAAGATATTGGTAGGCTGTTTTAGGTGGTTTTTAGCCTTTGTTTGGAGGGTTGCTTGTAAGTGTAAAGTGGTTACTATGTTGTTGCTAGCTTTTTATTAAGTGTTTGAGGAGGCCACCAACCTGGATTAGAAGATTATTAGCACTAGAGATGGGAGGTAACTAGGATTATTAAGGTTGTACCTAGTATGTGGTAGTTGGGTACGAGCCTTCGTATGTAGATAGCAAGTAGTATTTGGTTGCTAGCCTGTGTTTTGTGGTTACTATCCTATATAAGGTGATTGTTCATCTGATTATTGAGTCGCTGGTCTATAACAGGTGATTCACGTACTTACCTGTTGTTGTATTCCATCTGTATAGATATAGGAACCCTACACAGTGTCTTGAACTCGTTGGGATGCTCAACTCGAAACTTTGCCAGGGTTTGATACATGTCCAAGAACCTTGTTACGCCGCCTTTCACAGTCTCGTCAAATCTTATGTGAAGCGATATATTTTATTTTTCAAATTACCAATGTTTTTCTTATTTTTGTTATCATTAAACGCGAAATGTTTTTCGTCTTAATGTCATAGAATATCATTCACTAAAAAAAAGAACATGGAAATATATTTTGCTTATTTTATTAAATTTACTTGGTCTTCTTCATAGCATGCGTTTGAAACCAAAATTCACATATGACACGTCTTTATCCAGAATAAACATGGCTCACAAATGCACTCCTTGGATTACTAAGATGAACTGCCTTTACAGTTATGCTAAATATGTGTTCCAAATTGCTTCTTGTGTTATTGAAGAGTCCAACATATTATGTAAACAGCCCGAAACGTTATTAATGGATTTGTCTTATTGAAAAGTGGTTTTTAATAATGTGTCTTTATAATCGTCTAAATGTTAATGTCATTTTCTTTTTTTATTTTTTTTTTTTTTCATTTTTTTTATTGCACAGTACAGACGTTAAAGGTAAATAGGTAAGACCTACCTTAGACAGTGGAGGAACTGGATCCCAGGCTGTCCTTCATACACCGGCAGGTCTTGGTGGAAGTGTAGGGCCACGCTTGTAAATGATGCATTTACTGGGTCATCAAGCGTGGCTACCTCAAAAAGCTGTAATACCACACACGTATTATGTTAACAAAAGCATACGTTTGCTTAATACGTAATAAAATCGACAATAGAATGTCTAAATAAATAAAAAAAATTAAAAAAAAAAAAAAAAACCCACGAGGACCATTTAAAATCCATAGAGAGAATATGACCAGGAGTGCTGCTACTAGTTCACGGGGTGAATGCGATGAGACTGATTTAACGTCTCGCTGCAAATTATCATGTAATAAAGCACCAATAAAAATGTTAAATGTGTTACTTACATATCCGTATGGGGTGTGAATAATTGGTCCAATTTTTCTGATAACCTGAAATCAGGACATGACATAAATATAATTCAATTCAATGTTATGTGGACATTTGCATTAAATACTTAACACTTGTAAATGGATGTTTTTCATAGTAACTAATCTTGATATCTGAAAAACAATGGCAACAAAATTGTATTGTGCATTTTATTTTATTTTTATTTCATTGCATTTTATAGAAATTTCTATGCAGTTAACCTCTGAATGAGGATTCAAGTGTGGAAACATTTCTTTAATGAAGAAGTTTTTCGTTATGTCTGACAATAATCAAAACCAACATTCTCTAGGTAGTCTCTTTCGATGGGAACATCTGATAACTTTGCTAGCCCATTCTCATTCAGCGTCCGCAACCATCTGAAATACAAGACCCGAAGATGTATAATAATAGACAATTGATGCAACCGTTGTTCTTGATTCAAGGAGTAATCAAACTAGGGGAAGTGGAGGAGATAAAATAAGCGAGATGTTATCCGAACATCATGGTTTTAAAAAAAGCAAAGGTATGAAGAAAAAACCAACAGGATAAGTTGGTAAAAATACGATTAGAAAATAAAAGACAGTGAAGCACTATTTCGAGATTAACATGAATTCCAATTTTAGGAAGGATCACATGCATAAAGAATCTTGTACATAAAATGGATCCCAATGTTATCAGTAATTGATAAATTGACAAGATAGAGGCAATGATTAGATGGAAATTCCATCCGCCGACTTCAGACAGAGACTTTTACTCGAATAAAGTGGACGCCGGTAGATACTCATTCATACAAGAGTCTCCCATATGCTTGTCAATGTTACTGCTCATAACCAGGGATCGTTATATCAATATCATACTTATCACGTCAAACTTTTAGCGCAATTTCTCAACACTTCATGCTCTATCCTTTTACATGTTCGAGCAGCATTTTTAATACCAGTGATAACATATTCTTGAAGATTGTACAGTAGCCATATAGGTGAATAGTTAGATACAGTAGAGACAAACAACAATAAATCAAACTACATCTTACAGCTGTTTCGTCAAAGTCAGAACGTCGGATGAGGAATAAGAAAAGAAATTTAAATCTAATTAAAACATTTTTTTGACATTCATCTACAGAAATATCAGAAGGAAAACTTTCCTCTGCCAATTGTATCCTTGAGGATGTATTCCAAGACGATCATGAATGATACTGACGATTAAAGCTATATGATAAACTGGTCTTTAACTATGGTTAACACAGAGATCTTCTAGCTAGAAAACAAGGCACTTGTGTTAGGATGGTTATAACGCAGGCAAATTTTAGTTACAGAATTTGGTACTTATTGTATACAGATAACAAAGAGGCATTTTTTATTGTTGAACAAATGACAAAAATCAATATTTGAAGAGATTTTTACGAGATTTAGATATTATCATATACTTATGTCGTACTGGTAAAGTGCCTCTTCAGAGTTTTCGACGTCTTTCCATGACATAATCTCGATAGTTTTCTGCAAAGTAACCAAAACAATTACATTATTAACACTAGAGCGCTTTCACGTCCTCAATATATATTTACCAAAGTACCTCGATGTCCATATCATAATTCAATCTGTGTTGGACATTGTTTGTTTAATTGAGCAAGTCATAAATAATATCTACCTTGTTGTTTGTAACCCTATATCTAAATTAGCATTTATTAAATCTTTCCTTACCTAACTTTTATTCTTTGCTTTTGACTTTCTGTTTTCTGATGAAATTATTGGAGCGTATGAATCGAAATTTCCTTTTTCATATCTATGCTACCAAAATATCATATATACCCTTTTATGCCATATAAAATACCTTGGAATGGAACGTCTTAGTGTTGATGATAACAAATTTTGTTGCGTGCCAAGAAAATGCAACATCTTTAATGATGATCTAGCACCACAAAATCTTAACGACTGACGAATAAAGTTCAAATATGTTTACTGGTCTTTACGAATACAGATCATCAGTACAGATGTGTTTACTGGTCTAGACGAATACAGATCATCAGTACAGATGCGTTTACTGGTCTTTACGAATACAGATTATCAGTACAGATGTGTTTACTGGTCTAGACGAATACAGATCATCAGTACAAATGTGTTTACTGGTCTAGACGAATACAGATCATCAGTACAAATGCGTTTACTGGTCTAGACGAATACAGATCATCAGTACTAAAGCACGTGCTTAAGCGAATGTCTTTGTCAGTCTTTAAAAGATAACTTACGAGAGTGAAGGAAATAGTATTTACACAAACACAATTTTGCATCACCTTTTCGTGCAACAACAAAAAAAATGTATTCTTTCAATGATTTGACCCACTGGTTGACAATATCAATTAGGCATATATTTATTAATATTTTAATTATTAAATTTTCGAACTACCTTTCCCGCTGTATTGTCCATTCATTTTAAGTTCACACGAGACAAAATTCGCCATGTCAGCCTATCAGAATACGTTTATAATTTAGTCCAGATGTGATATATTTGATTTCTTTGCAATTTAATTCAAATTAAATGTTTATCTCGATTGATTTAATATTGATTTTACAAAGCGATTAAGAGCAATTTGTATCATTTAATATCATATCTTAGACAAATCATGAAATTGGTTATGTGAAAGCAGTCACCTCACCGTTTTGTTAAAGACGGGTTTGGACTCTTCTTTCTTTGCTTGAAGTTGTTCCTTGGAATAAATGTGCTGCTGTAGGAAATCCTGTGAAAAATGTCCGTGATGAGGTTCCTCCTTCCATTCCACCTGTACATCTCCTGTTTCTATTGTCATGTGATCAAAATAGTTTTCGTTAAAACATATATGTAAATGTTTAGATAATTTGATTTAATATCATTTTGCCACAAGTAAAATGAGAAAGTATTTCCTGATAATCTTAATCCAAACTGAAAATCGAAGGAACGATGGTAAAGCTTGAGCAATAGAAACATTTGAAAAAAATAAGTGCCTTGAGCTTGTTCCAAAATTAACACGATTTGAAATATTTTTTTCAAGTGCTCTTTTTTTCAAAGTGGATTGTAACAAAGCGTTATCTGCTTTACTGACGACGACACCATGTAAATGGTTATACTACTGTATACATGTGAAACCCTCGAACGCAAAACCAATTATCCACCTGTACTGATACCATATTGGTAGATAAAACACCTGTCTTAATTGCGTCTTTAATCTTTAATCCTAATGGGATGTCTGCTGGTCTGGTCCTGAACAGGCCGCTAGACTCCTCTCGACAACTTGCGCAGGGACACTGAAACCGTAGCCAGATACTGTGGAAACTGAAATGAATAAAGAGAAACAAGTAATGCACCTTCGGGCATTTTGTCTCGTATACGGCACAGCATAGCTGTTATATGTTTTAAACAAAACCTAAAACATTTTACCCTACAAATGAAAACAATTTTGAGACCAACTGAGTATCAAATTACAATACATTTCTCTGATAAGTGAACTTTTCGTGATTTTCCAACGAGACATATACACGTCTTCTTTTATCTATAACCAACTGTTAAAATAATATATCAGTTTTACTGTTTTCCCCGGATTTCTAGTTGTAACCTTTTGGTTTTGGGACTAATTAATAAAACAAAAAATCGGACGATCCGGCGGCGACATAGAATGTAGATAACGAAACCGCCTCACTTGTAAGATAACAGTGTATGCCACAAAATGTAAGGTAAAACTAAACACAGTAGCTCGGCAACGTTGTTTAGTTCAAACGATTACATCAGCGGCTCACTTAACATTACATTTCATATACTGGCTCAACTCACATGTATGAAACCCGATCTGAGTTAGACAGTCACGGTCATACGATTATGCAATAAAACCACCCTTGAACGACATGTCGGCAGGAGAAGACCACTTTATTACCTTTAAACTGTAGAGTTACATTTAAGGTAGCACAACAGTAAATGTTCTATGTGATTGTATACATACATTACAGATTACTTCTATTTATATAATTTGGGCATAGTTAAACAACAGTTTTTTTCATGTCACAACATATGGTGTTTGTTTCGTGGATACTGTGTGTGCCGATGCGTCCAGTTTTACGCGGGTTACAATATCATCAATGCTGTTCATTGGATAATGTTCATGAAGTATGGCTTTATTTAGGTCTGCTGGGTCAATGAATATTCTAACTGTTCCATTTTTCTTCCTGACACACACTATACTGTTCACCCATTCAGTTGGATTTGCCACGGGAGAGATGATGCCTCATTTCTGAGATTGCCTAGCTCTGCTTTGACATGATTGCGAAGGGCAACGGGCTGTGACCTCGGAACATGAACAACGGGTTCCATACACTTGTCTATCTTTATTTCGTATTCGCCTGGTAAACACCTTATTTGGTCTCCTTTGACGTCATTGTAGCTACAGAGTATCCCATCCATAGCTAGCTGTACTTCGTTCATCCTCGCTGTGAGTCCGAACTTAAAACAATCGTCTCTGCCCAGTAGATTCACTCTGCTCGCGGTGTCAAGAATCTGAAACTCTTTCTTTTTCAACTGTTAATGTTTGACCATTTACACTGAGATGCACTTTCCAGTCATTGTCGCTGTGATGCTTGATGTTAAACATGCCAGTTTTAAAAACATCTTGGACTGTACACTGATCAAATACATCACTGAGATTGTCCTGACTGACCTCCTGGTTGTCTGTATAATGTACCTTTTTGTTACTACTACTTCCTCTGTCGTGTCCTCTACTAGTGCTCCTGTGTCCTCTTCCTGCACCTCTGTATGATCTACAGTTTGTCCCATGACCACTGTCTGTCATATATTTACATATATTGGACGCCTTTAAATGACCCTTTTGGTCACTGTTGTCACAGTGCTTATTATACGCAGGACATTGTTTGTATTCATGATGTCTACAACATTTTTTAGAGTATGGATGTTCTTCCTTATATCTGTAGCTCCTATCGCTATCTCTCTTAAACCTAGCCGAACCACGTCCACAACTTGGGTGTACCATGTTAACATTGGGATTTGCTGCCCCAAGGTTCTTAAGATGAGCTGCAGTTAATTCAACTTGGCGGCATGCTTGAACTACCTTTTCAAGTGTTAAGTCTGCGACGGGAATTTCCATGAGTTTCTCAGAACATTTCATGTCGTTTACCCTGTTGATAACCATGTCGCATATCAGCCCCTCGCTCTGTTCTCCATACTGACAATGCTCGGCCTTACGTTTTAACGTTGCTATGTAGTCCATGATTGACATCGACTCTCGCTTGATGTTTAGAGATTCTTGTCTTTTAATATTTCTATATGTGTGAACACCACAATGTTGATCAAACTTTCTGAATACAGTGTTTAAGCCATATTTGTCTTCGGCATCACGTGCCTGAATATCAGCCTCCGCGTTAGCTTCAACTGCCGGGGCCCAAACAAATGAATCGTATAATTTACCAACATTTCGTCTGCCCGGCTTATCATCGAGTCCTAGCGCGTCTAGATATATTAGAAAATCACGCTTGTAGAGTGTCCACTCTGGCGCCCCTACCTCCCATGGGTTGAAATTGGGTAAGTTTTTAATATCTTTTCCGGCCATTCTTCTTAAACGCGTGTTTGTAAAGTAGAATCAGTGCTGACAACATGCAATATAACCACGCTTGAACGACAACATGTCGGCAGGAGAAGACCACTTTATTACCTCCAAACTGGAGAGTTACATTTAAAGTGTACCCTGAGAGTAATTTTATATTTAGATATAATGTTAAGAATGCCGTATAAAATAATAATAATGAAAACCCCGTCAAAATCCGTCGCCCCAGTGTCGAGTTATTAAAGCTCAAATCATCATTTCCGCGGAATCGAGGCTCTTCTACTCGTGACGTCATAAGTTCAACAGAAATGGCAGTCAACATGACTGACAGTGACAACGACACCGCAACTGAGAGCGATTTGAGCATGAGTTTTGAGGAGTTTGATTATGGTGTGAATGATATGTCTGAAGACGGAATCCAGCCCTACCGATTTGAACTGGAATTACAAGACGATGTATCCAGTGAGGAGGAAAATGACCCTTCGAAAAGTGACGATCGCTTGGGCAACATAGATTGGCACGTACTTCACTGGGTCTCACCAGTAGTCGAACAGTGAATCGTCGTTTCAAAGAAACAAAATAACATTGGGTGTGGTTTTGGACTAATTTTACTATCTTCAAGTCTCGATCAACAATTTCTGACGTCGGGAAATCGCGTTTGTGCAAGACCATGCATACATTCACGAGGTGTCGGGAATTTTCTTACCGAAGAAGTTTCGTCCGAGGGGAATTTTTCTTTCCAGTGAATTTTCGTAGCACTATGGATATATATAGATAGGGTGTCAACAACCAATTATAACGCTGTGTTAATAATAAAAATTTGATGTTTAAACAATTATTTGACTGGTTTATACCCTAGCACTGGTACGCGTCTGTTGTTAGCCGACAGGCGTGTCGCCTCACAGGTGTCACAATTGTTTTTTCCAGCCACAGAGGTGCTAATTACCTAACCTGGCACAGGTGTGATTATGAGTTTAGATGACATCTCTACACTGTGAACTGTGTTTTCAAATCAAGATTGGTGATCTTATTGTTATTTTTACGATCGCAAAATTAATAACTAAACAACATCGTCTGCGGGAAGATCTAAAAACCAAATACACCTTATACAAACAACATACACACATAACCTATTCTATAAATTCTAATAATTCTATTCTATACTATATAATACTAGTATGAAAATTCTCGTGACCCATTCACTAGGCCTTCTCCAAGTATTAGGCGTTCACGATTACGAAGGAATAATATTCCTATGACCGCCGAAGTCATAGGCTAGCCTATCAATTTAAAATGTTTAGTTGTAGAATTAATAACAAAATATCAACCTAACAAATATACTTTTATTTAATCAACAATCAGTTTTATTTATCGACGTCATGCATCGACACCCCATCCGTGTTAGTGTTAGGACAACCATACACACCGCTTCCCTCCTCGATAGGAAGCCATTTTAGCGGATTTAAGCGCTAATTCACCGACCCCTCGTTCACTACCTTAGATATTGCGAAGATGTGAAGTACTTTCACGTAAATAAACAAAGAAATTACCACGGAAAATCCCAAAATAGATCACAATCACATGTAAAGACAATATGGCTGCATCAACAAAAGCGTTGAACTTATGACGTCACAGGTTTGGGTGCCCGAAAACGAGGTCAACGCCTCTCAGCCAAAGGTGTGTTTTTCAGAAAAGTCGCAATTTCTCAGTAACGGAACATTCCACGGCATTCGCGTTTTCGGCATAGTGTATTTTATGTGCAAAACTATTTTTCAAGGTCAACATAGCTGACCTCTCAGGGTACACTTTAAGGTTGCACAACAGTAAATGTTCTATGTGATTGTATACATACATTACAGATTACTTCTATTTATATAATTTGGGCATAGTTAAACAACAGTTTTTTTCATGTCACAACATATGGTGTTTGTTTCGTGGATACTGTGTGTGCTGATGCATTCAGACGTCTACAGCACTTACTATGAAATAATTTGAAAGTGAAAAATATCAAGCTCAGATCAAAAGTATTTAGTTTTCTGTATACATAGATGCAAAACATAGTGTGCAAAAATGATACCGAATATTAGACAATTTTCAAGGGAGACCGTTTTTAATCTTTGAACTACTACTTAACTACTAAACAATTAAGAAGAGACACAACATTTGATGTTGTGATTTGGGAGCGTGATTAACAAATCACAGGTATACCAATTAATCGAGCTATTGTGACATTACTGTACATTGAAATTTTGATTCGCATGATTTTTTTTCCCTTTCTCAGTATTTTGTTTTTTTTTATTTGTGTTTTACTAAGCTTGTCGTTACAATAATAAGTAAGAAAAATAATTCATTGACTTACTCAAACGATTTACCGTCGTCCCAAGTGACATTTAGCTTTTTCCCGCCATCCACTACCTGCACCTGTTGCACTGCAGACAGGAGTTTGCCATTCTGTGTACAAAACAAGTTTCATTGACGGTAACGTGCATTCAATAAAACGAGAACAATTTAAATTATGTCATGCAAAACACTAATAGGATAAGAACACTCATACATATGAATAATATC
The DNA here is from genome assembly GCF_031769215.1 of Ylistrum balloti. Classification (NCBI taxonomy): domain Eukaryota; kingdom Metazoa; phylum Mollusca; class Bivalvia; order Pectinida; family Pectinidae; genus Ylistrum; species Ylistrum balloti. The sequence continues at coordinate 27,630 of NW_026782073.1, forward strand.
AAAGCAGATATGTACCAAAATAGATTATACCTGTACAAAGTATAGATGAATTACGTTTCGACGTGCTGCACGTAAACATATTTGTTGATTATTTTTGCTAACGATTCAGGTAGAAACACAGATCACTCAATATGTTTCTTTAGAGCCAAAACAGACATTTACTGGTGTATAACCTACGTGCATATACGTATCTCACATCAGAAACACGTATGATTACAAATGTATTGCAAATCTGTCGTTTTAGCCATATACATTTACATTTGTGATTTGCTCATACGTACTGTCTTGAGCCAGCGAACAGGAGTAACTCTCGTCCCTGGTCCACTCAGGGTCAATCCTTTAAAATGTAATGCAATTAACCCTTAATAGATATGTATTCATAACTTTTAGAACATTTCATAAAGATATGAATATATGCATATCCACGGCGGCATTGTATACATCCAGGCGTGTATACCATGTACACCAAGTTGATTACATTGGACTATCGCTTAATAATCACATGACTTATCCGTACAGCGTATACAATGTTATTTACTGAGGACATAATGTTATTATAATTCTGTAGAAGAAGTTTTGTTGTGAAGCTGAACTTATTACCAAAACAACGTAGAAACACACTGGTCGCTAACCCCTGAATATAAAACCAGTAAAAACCAAATGGAGCTCACTACGAAGTATAGATCCAGATCTACATATGTAATACAAATACAATTCATATCAGACGGGTATCTTCGGATGTCGTGAGTATTATTAATGTTGTAACATACCGTGTTGAGAGCGGCTGATTGTCTGTCTGCAGACGGATCTCAAGACCGAGTTCAACATGTTCAGGTGAATAAATCTGATTTCTCTTTTTACACACAAAACAGAGATTACCACTCGACTTCTTCACTGTTACTGTACAGGATGTGTGGACTCTCATGTGCTGAACCAGTCTCACAATTATCTACACCCACTGATAATGTATCACCCTTGCACGTTGCTATCGGGATAGAGACACATACTGATGTTATTCTCGTTGCGTGACACAGGTATATGATATGAAGAAATTTTATGGATATTTAATTAAACTGTTTGTCGCAGTAAAAAAATCTACAGATTGTATAAATACCTCTTTTTTTCTGATCTCTACATCTGATACTGTTCGTGATAAGTTGTTTGTCTTTAATTCTATATTCAATCTATTGGCTTTCACCTTTAACGTCAATACAGGAAATATAATGTCATTGTTCTGATGTGACATGGGTAGCAGTACACAGTTTCTCGGTGTAGTCATTGGTGATATGTTTGTTCATAAGATTACCCCATCTGAAAGGTTTTAATTAAAATTTGAAAAATAAATCCTTGGTAAAATTGGTCTTGTCTTGTTGAAGTGGACAATATGGGGTTTCATTTTTTCAGAATGATATTTTAGCTTTGTGTTGGAGATTACTGTTTGGACAGTCTCGAATCTGTGTCTACGCACCATAAACTAGCTTTACAGGAAGTGAAATTTTCATAGTGTTTGGACGTGGTGATGTTGTGAAGGATTTCATGAATTTGCTGAAATGTAAGTAGTTTGTTACTACGACAGTGTTGTTGGTTTTAAGACAGGTGTTCAGAAGTATATTTTGTAGTGTTATGTTGGAATTAGCAGTATTTTTGCAATTTTAGCATTTTTTCAGTTGGTAACCACAGCAATTACATGTTACAAATCAGAGGAAGTTTTTGATTTACACAAATTTTATCTCGCTACTATTAATGTAATTGTTAGGTAGTTTATAGATATATATCCATGTTATTGTTTTTTTTTATAACCAATCTGCTACACCTGTATATCTCAAAAATGACCAATAGTTTCAGAAAGTATTTCAGTGGTATTAAGTGAACATCGTTAATAACATTTACATTATATCATGAGGGTAGATGCTATGTAAGGAGTGAAATGACAAACATTGATAATGATTAAGTATAAGAGAACAAACAAACAGTATGATAAAACTATGATGATATGAGTTTACCTTGCTAATGTGGACCTGATCCCTGTTGATCTATTACTAGATAATGATGAAGCATGTTGATAGATAAATCGAGAACATAGAACACGTGGGAGACATTTTCCAGATACCACTGAATATTGAGTTTGTACTTTGGTCATATTCGAACCTATCCTTTCCGTCTCAATCGCTTCTTTTGTAAGAAGTATTGCTTGTATTGTCTTCCGTCAGTCGCGCCACACCTTGATCAAGTCCAAAGTTTATGCAAAGGACAGATCAGGTTTAGAACTTGGTATCGTAGAGCCGAATATTGAATTAACCTGCAACATACTTCTTTCGTCTTTCTAGCACTCGTCCGTGGTGCTAAGGGTCTTAATCTTGAGACCACGAAGGTGACTGAGGAAAACCATAATTGATCGAAAGAAATGTCATAATTTAGATTGGAAGGTACATTAAGCCACAATTTTGTGATTGTCGTATATATCTGATATATGTAGGCACTGCTGGTGAACTTTTTCTTCCCGATATTTGCCTTAACCTGCATGCATTTTAATTTATTTGAGTAATGACACGATTCTTGTTGTTGTTCTAAAATCCTCAAATAAAAATACGAGATTTATTTGATTATGGGGTCAGTGCACATCCCTATATATATTTTGACTTTTCTTTTCATCACTCACCTCCTAGGCCTTCAGCATCCCCGATCAGTCTTAGTTTTATATATACTGGCTCTTCGGTATCTAACTACAAATCTGTATAAAATGGTACAATTCACTTGTACGTCTTTTGTACAAGCTCAAGTACATTTGCGTATTTTGAATAGTGTCACTATTCGAATGAACTAAAACATGGCATGAAGGTAATGACATACCTCATGGACTTAAAGTTTATGACCGGTGTCTACCACATCAAGTTAAATCTAAACATATAATGCTCATCTTAAACTAGACTTTAGAAAGACGAGCATAAATTCCGACAAATTAGTAAATTCTGAATTCAAACTTTATTAGATTGGATATAGATATCTTTTGCCAAAAAGAAGATTTTCAAACAGACCATGGAAAAGTACAAGGGTAATACTATAATTTGATCCGAAGGGTAAGCGTCTTCTGTTTCATCGATGACACCCGCCAAGTAAGCCTTGGATAATCGAGATAAGTAATATCATGTTCCCAAATGAGAACAAGTTAACAACAACGGGCTTGGCAAGGTATCTGTGACTCTGATAAGCTCTTCGATAAATTCCGCCTCGTATAAAAGAACGTCAAAGAGAAGACACAGTTAAAGTAAACTTTAATTTACAAAAAGTAATCAAGCTTAAGAACACATTTAACAGTTACAGAAATACTTAGCATATTGAGAACATCAATACCTCATAAAACTCGAAAAGAAGGCTCGTTATGACAAGGCTGCTCCTAATTATCTCAAAATGAATTCACAATTTAGAAGGCATGCATCATCGGAGAATCTTTGAAGGACGGGACAGCTGTTAATCAATGTTTGCCTATTTTTGATATCTTTCAATAACATGCCTTATTCGTGGTTGAATTTTGCATTTTACTTCATTTGACTTTTTAAATCAGCCAATGGTCACCATTTGTGAAACAGTATCTATCAACTTGAGCTAATGTACTTACCCTTTGAATTTTTTTTAAAACCCGTAGAAAAATAATCTTGCGTCTTGACTTGATGCGCAGACATTGCCCGAAAAGGTTTGGGATGCGTCGATGGAGGCATGTGATGTTTACTGAGATGTCTAGATTCTGTCTGTATCGCTCAGAATTAAGAAAAGGGTATATCGCAGACGAGGTGAGCGTTTCGCCGACGCATGCGTAGTTGAGCGCGATAGATTCGGTGGGGCTTCTGTAATGGTCTGATGAAGTAAAGTACCTCTAAGTGGTCCTGGATCCACACCTCAATGCCATTCGATACAGATACCAGATCCTCCAACCACATGTCCTTCCACTTCTCAGACGTCATTACCTAATTTTCCAAAAAGTCAGCGGTCGACCGCATGTTGCCATAGTCTGTCGTGATTTTCTCACGGCAAACAATGTTCAGACTCTGGGATGGCCCCCATATAGCTTCTACATGTCTCCCATTCAGCATCTGTGGGATGAGCTGGAAAGAGGTATAAGGAAACGTCAACCTCTCATATCCCCATTACCACCATCCTAACCCAACTAACCACGCCCAGTTAATCGCAGCATTTATAAAATAATGGAAAAACATTCCTTTGGACAAATTAATGATCCCATGAATTCTGTGCGTAAGAGAATCCGTGCAGTTATTCGTACATGTGTTGCCCACACCAGGTACTGAAGTGTCATTTTGTTTTTTCGAGTGTCACCCACTTCGAGTAACTACTGGCGACACAAGTGATTTCACACTGACTTTTCTTCTACAGTATTGTAAAGAGTAGACTTGTCAATTCACATTGATGTAAAATTTTATACAAGTTTCCCAAAATGTCATAGGCTAATGATTGTATAATGTAATTGTGCGTTTGTTATTTCTGAGTATATTTGATGTGTGGAACGATATATCTGTAATAAGGTTTTAATTTGTCATTTCATAAATTAACACTGCTTCAAATGAAATTCCAATATTGTATAATCAAATAAGGTTTATTGTTTAAATATAACCCACAACACGACAAGAGGTCATCTTCCTTCGTAAGTACGTAAGACCTGATACAATAATGTAATGTTGGTTCATTAATAGAATCGACCCTATAATGATTTCAATGATGTCTGGTGTGATTTTGAACTCACTAATTAAGATATGGCTAAAATGTTTGGTCTGAAACATCGGCACAATTAGATCTAGTGACAAGATAAGTAATTTCATTATTTGAAACACATACAAAATAAAAGAATAAACAAGAAAGAAAAAATGAAAAGAGACCTTTGAGCTTTGTTTGTTGTCATCTTTGGTGCACATGGTTACGTCTTTCAATCGATTTCAGCTTTAAGGAAAAACTTCGCGAAAGGCTTAAAGCAGAATTAATCATGTATGATTGAAATCAGGCTATCATTAAGTTTCCATACCATTTCGTAATTGGAATTGGTATTTATTGGTATAACAAGTCAAACAAAAGTTATCCATCCACTTGACTTTATATGGGGACACATCTAAAGGCGAAAGCTGCAGGCACAGCTGGAAAATTTTAAGATAGTTATAGGTGAAGATGTTATGTTACCAAGTGAGCTTAAAACTAGCAAACGCGTCAGGATATATCATTATCTCATATATTTAGATAAAGTACTCTGGCAATTGCAAACCACATGCGTTTTAAATAAGTTACAGAATGGGATGCAATAAAAATGAGTGCATTCTTCAACTCGGTTCTGATCAGTTTGTGGTAACCAAAGAAGCTGCTCTCAGAGCTTTTGGTTCCAAAATTGAAGCATTCCTTGACACTTCATCCGAACCTGATATGTTCACGAAATACATTATTAGAAGACCAAGGGCATCCACTTTGGCCCTAATAGAATATTGTTACACCGGACAACTGCACATACCTCAAAGCGTTTGTAAGGGCGAGTTTTTAACAGAATTACAATTCTGGGGTTTAAGATACAAACTGTTGGAAACGTGCTGCTATCAAAAACTCTGTATATTCTTGAACAATCAGCAAATGCTTAAAGGGTTTCAAGAAATGTACACTCGACAAGAAAACAGCAGTACAGACAGAAAACAGTACAGGAGTGTCAAGGAACGAATTTGGGGTATTGTCAACAATGATCGAAAGTCAAGATTATCCAAGGTATGTAACTTTGATTTCCGGTACGGTTTTCCTATTATGTAGTGAGGTTTAATTCTTAATTGGATCAATTTTAAGCTGTCTTCATGTGTAAAAACACATTTATGTAAACTATAAGTTTCATGGTAAAGGAGTATATTATATAATTTAAAGAAGAGATCACGTCCATCTCCGGACGTTGTTTACGAAATCTGATTGGTGTAGGATTTAGCATTGCCTTCTATGACTTACGTGTTTAAGGTTTGCTGTAAAACGTTATGTTATACTTAAACCGTCGATAGCAAGTGACAAAACATACCATGACTTGTATGCTGATCACTGAGATCATTAGTGGCGATTATTTAAATCATATGAGTGTGTGTTTTTGGAGGGGATGGGGGTTCCATTTATGTCCTGGCGTTTTTCATTCCATTAAAATAAGTTTCTACTGCATTAACTAATATTTAGAAACCCAATTTGCTGTAATTAAGTCATTGCCATAGTTAAAATTAGGAAGATTTAGAAACAATGTGATACGACAAAGTATATTCGTTTTTTGTTTAATGCCCCCGGAACAGCCAGGATTATATGAAGACGGGTGTTCAAAACACAAAGATCAAGAGTGTGATCTAGTGTAACATACACATTTTGGCATCACTTAAAAAGATCTTCAACTTGTGATGTTATCCTATGGTGACATGGTTTCGATTCATAAAGTGAGCGTATATGAACTACTTTTTTACTAGTGGAAGACATACTAATCTAAACGCATCTGTTAAATTTGGAGACTTAACGAACTTACATCTAATTCCGTAATATTTGAACTTGACTCCATGATAATCTACTTCCAGGTTTACTTCCGCGTGTCGACAACCTTTGTAGTGCTGATGATTGCCGTACTCGCCATCACCAGCATGAACGACGTATCTAAATTGACACAACGGAACATTTCTACGCAACTAGAAGACATGAACAGCACAATAACCTCTGATTCATTACGAAGTATCAGTTCGACGGTGGATGAAGATAATTCAAAGACCCCATCCTTTTGACAACGAGACACAGATAAAAGTTATATATCCTTCTATGACCTTTCAGGTGTCTTGTGAATTTTGTAGTACCTTTGCTCGCCGAAGCCCCGAGTTGTCTCCAACTGATGAAAACATCGGCTATAGGGTAGAACATACAGACATTTACTTACACATTCCAAAATGTTGCCAGTTACGATTATCGACACCAATTACAATAACAGAAATAGGTGTCCCACTTACTGAAGAACCTGACTATAGCGATACATATCCTCTGAATACATCTAAAACGTATGTTAACGCTGATGCCATCAATCACACTAACAAATTAAATTGGACACAGTTAAATCCTGGAACCGTTCAGTTGTTAAATCACAGTTTTAGTAAAAATGATACCATCATTTTTAAAAACGATAACTTTACGAACAATTTTAAGGCAGAAGAATCAAAAGTCCAGAATATAGTGACTGGTATTTTGACCACTGTTTTAAATTCAAAGGAAAAATTGTCTTCATTTTCTTCGATACTAAAACTAAGCGACTCCTCCGATCTTGAAATGATTCTGTGTCATTATATTGAACGCGTCATAACAACATTCTTTACTATTGAATTTGTCCTCAGACTCATTTCGTGTCCAAATAAAAAAAGACTTCTTCTGTGGTGCATTGAATTGGTTAGATTTTATCTTGCTACTTGGGAGTTTCAGTAGAATTCTGTTAGAATTACGAAATGATGCGACAGCGACAATGACCTTGATATATGACCTCCTCCTTTATTTACAAATTTTTCGTGTGTTGCGCCTTTTTCGGACAATAGAACATGTCAAAGCATTTAAGGTCCTTCGTTATTCTCTTGCTACTGGAATGAAAGATATATACGTCCTGGCCATGTACGTCATAGTATCGATGTGCATTTTTGCCAACTTTATCTTTTTCGTTGAAAATAGATCGGATTTTCCCAGTCTTCCCGCGGCATGGTGGTTTAGTATAGTAACAATGACATCGGTTGGCTACGGGGATATGGTGCCACAGACAGCTTTGGGCAAGTTGATAGGATGTCTGTGTGCTCTAACGGGCGTTGTGTTGTTTTCGCTCATCATACCCGTTTTTGTCAATACGTTTCTCACAACCTATGAATACTCTGACGGGTCTCAGGACGGGGAGGCAGGTGAAAGCAACTCACAAACAGGCAAACATTAAGCAACGCTCTCTGCTGCTAAAACTGCGTCTCTTAACCACAAGGAAAGAGGAGAGAGACGTCATCTGTATTATGTTGAAGTACAATGTCCCAAGAAATACACGAAAGGAAATCTCCAACAGAAATCTTCAGACGGGAAAATGTTGATAACTCAAATTTAACAATATCTCACAATAAACTGCAAGCACGTCTTACAACACGGCCGACTAGCATGGCGTTGTTGTTGAATCAGCCCTTATGGGACAAATATGGACACAAGGTTTAATTGTTTATCGTTTTTAACATAATGTATTTTGGTATACTTTAATTTTGCATCCAATTTTTAAAAGGTACTTTGAGTCAACATTTACCATGGTATTACAATTTTTAGTTTTTCCGATATGATGATATAGAAGTATTGGGGCGACCATGGAGTAATATGTAAAAATTTAGGAGATTCTTTAGGGAATGTGCCAATTAGTTGGATATCTTACTATCGTCTCTATGTATATGTGCGTTATGTTAATATGCTCATCTGTTTCGTTGGTCTAAATATTCATTTACATTAAATTGTATTCACTAACTTGAGATGAATTACAAAGTTTACTTTGCAATTTTGTCCAATTGTTTATGTTATGTTCAATAGCATTTGTTGAAATGAAATGAATGTTTTGTACTGCATGCATTTAACGATACAGTAGCATGTGACGGTTGGTCACATGAGACTTCAATGTGCTGCCATACCGTGTTTATAGATAGCAGACACCAGATGATCAAATATCGGTCACAGTATATCGGAATGGATCTAAAGAATATATGTCTTCTTTAATTGATAGGTATGGCAAGGTATGTCTTCATGATGTAACTCAAAATTGACCAACTATACTACCAGCAGTTATTAACAACATTATGTTGAGAAAGTCACGTATTATGATAGTATTGTGGATATATACATAATACCTGATAAAATCATGTTATATATGTCCTCATCGGACTTATGCACTATGGCATGAAAATCAATAGCATATTGTACATAATGTATATTAGTTATTCATATACAGTTTATAATGCAATTGGGTATAAGGTAACGACCTAGAATAACATTAATCATGCATGAATGTCCATTTGAACTCATTAATGGAGATATTGCAGAAATGTTTCGACTGACAAATGTAAGCAATGTTTTACCTAATGGCTTGCTAGCATATATAAAGTAACATCATAATTTTTAAACATTTATTAACAATTGTAAACAAGGAAAATAAAAAGAAGTCATTTTGATAAAGTGGATGTTAGCTTTGTTTATACATGATCGCCATCTCCCGTTAGCACTAGCGTCGCGTCGATAAAGGTATGGGACGCATCAACTACATAGAAGTCATTAAACGAAATAAATTATGTATGGTTGAATTCGAGGAATCATTTACTTTCCTCTGTATTGTGTACAAGCAGTGTAATATATCATTATATCCGGACACCCCTTACTGACACTTCTTTCCACACAGCTATCATATGCTTGACGATATATTCCATGCCGTGTTTAAGACCTAAACAATCGTTTCAAAGAGCATTATCATTTAATGTACATTTTAAACAAACAATTACAGATTATAAGTGTTTGAAGTAAAATTAGTAGGACGACACTATGGATAGAAACATAAATGAGTGCATTCTTCAACTTGGTTCTGATCAGTTTGTGGTAAACAAAGAAGCTGCGCTCAGGACTTTCGGTTCTAAAATGGAAGCATTTCTTGACACATCATCCAAAGCTAATGCAAACAAGAAATATGTGATAAAGAGACCAAAGGACTGCACCATGGCCTTTATAAAGTGTTGTTATACCGGGCAACTGCACATCCCTCAAAGCGTTTGTAAGGGCGAGTTTTTAACAGAATTGCAATTCTGGGGTATAAGATACAAACTGTTGGAAATGTGCTGCTACCACAAACTCTGTACATTCTTGAAAGATCAGGAAATGCTCAAAGGGTTCGAAAAAATGTACACTCGACCAGAAGACAGCAGTCCAGACGAAACAAAGCACTGGAGTGTCAAGGAACGTGTTTGGGGTATTGTCAACTGTGATCGAAAGTCAAGATGTTCAAAGGTATTTACATTTTATCTTCAATCTAATTATGATAATAGTTATAATAGCATGAAATTTCGTACAAATGAACTTTGAACAGTGATTTAGAAATGGGAGATCACGTGAAAAACCTGCGTTTTTTGTTGTTCGGGATGGCGGTGACTTGACGGTAATGAATTGGAGAAGGCTTAAAAGATATTTCAAATAATTAATTCATTAAGATATCTATTATAGACCTGCGGTTTGATTACGTTGTCTTTCTCAATTGCGAAATCCAAGATTCATAATTATCCCCGATTGTATTTTGTCACATTTGTCAATAAATGTCCTTTATATTATGAATATTATGAAACTTAAAAAGACACAACGGGAATTCAATTATTATGTTGAAGTATCCTATACGTCGCAATAACAAAACTAAAACTAATGAAAATAATTTTTGAAACCTCAATAATGTAAGGAATGAACAAAATGAGTTAAGTATAATAACAAATCTCAAATGAGTGTGTTATAATTTCCTTTAGACAAGACCTCACTCAAAAGTGCTTCTGCTAGGTTCTGGTTCTGGTTCGTTTGTCTTCTATGCATCTCGGAATCAGCGACAACCCATCACTTTACGGCTGGTTTGATGGGACTCTTTTTATGAATGGAATTTGTATTTATTATTTCATATACACTTGGTGTGTAAGGATCGCTCATTTTTTGGTGATGTACAACAATACCCGCACTCACTCCGTTTGTAAATCAATTTCCCTCAAATGAAAGTAAAAAATATTCCTTTTCTTGATTAGTAAAAAATCTAATATCGTATGAAAAATTGACTTCAGGTTTGTCGTTTTCAGGATTAGCACGGTCATATACCACCTATTTAGTTCATCCATGGGAGAAATTCAAGAAGATATGTCATATCACTTTGCCCTGTATCCCCTCCCCTCTTCCTCCATTCCAGTTACTTATTTCTGAAGGTGAATTCTTAGCCACATACACTTTTAATTAACTTTTTTCCTAAGTTTGGATGTTTTTATATAAAAATGTAGGCATTTCATATTCTACTTTTTCCATTAATTAGAAGTGCAATTACTGTGGATTAATGATTTGCTATTTGCTATAATGACGAGCTTTTGTCTTTTCCATTTTCACGGACAAAGGCAAGGGGGTCGTTTTCAGACTTCTAGTTTTAACAACAAATAGCTAAATAAATAAATGGGTGAATATTTTTATTCAAAACATTAATACGCAAATTGGTAAATCACTTATAATCTAAAATATTAGTTGTTGGTTTTTACCGATTTCAGTGTTATTAGGAACATGGTCGTTATTTTGAAAAAAAAAAACTGAAATAGGTATTTATCAATATCCCTTCATTTCTATATCCTATATTCACTATTATGATTCAAAATACATTTGTACCGAGAGAAAATGTATTTGGTTGTTTATCAAAGTTTCGACAAAATTACGACAAAATTACATAAATATGTTGAATGATCGAATAGATTCCTAACAAATATCTCGTGAGTACGAATATCATATTTTTCATAACTGCAATATGGCCAGGAAACTACAGGGTAATAACGAGAAAGCTCTTTGTTTTCTGCCCATTATGTTTATATGGACTGCGAAAAAATTGTCAAACATGCATGCCCAGACTTGTTTGTTTTGGAGATTGGCTCGCGGAAATGTCTTAAACAGGCATGAGCAGACTGGGTGACTTCCGTTTACAGTCAGGTGATCGTAATGTAGACGTTATATTAAAGCCCCAATATACGTAAAAATCACTATAGAAAAACAAACTTTATCTTATTTTCCCCGTAATATATGTAACAAAACAAATACTTTCCTTTAATTAAAGAAAATAAAACTGACTGTTTTCAATTTGAATAAAAATTGAAAAATTCGGAAAATAAACAATGTGGGACCCACAATAATTCATACATTACCGATCGTAGCGATGACATTGCGCATGCGCATATTCCGAGTGTGTAAACATGGCAGACACAGTACAGACGTTCACCAGTCGCTTCCTATTTTTTCAATCATACATCAGGCTAGTTCTGAATTCTTACGTTATAATTGTGCGTCGTATCATTTCTAAACTAATTATTCCTTCTAATAATTTCCCAAAAACTGAATGTTTATCACAGGAATACCTCAAGTCTACCACAAGACTTACCGTAGACATATCTGCATGTGCTTCCTCTATAAGTAGAAACCTCAAGTCTCGCGAGATCAGGTCATGAACTTTCCGACGTGGTTCGGCAACAATCGTAATTTTAACTACATCTTAGAGAATATCTCAATAAATATGTGTGATTCTACACTAAATTTTTGGTGAATGTTACGTATATTGGGGCTTTAAGTTGTGAAGTGCATGGACATGTTTTTGGTGAAGCCATAAGTTTCGTGTTTGTGAACAACCTTTGCATAATGTACTTAAAAATTGTCAAATAACGAATAACTCACCACATGCTTCAAAATTGTCGACATTGTTTTTTCTGATTACCATCCGTTGATGTAAACAGGCACGCGCAGATCTGATATCTACTGTTTTTATATCTTTTTCTACTATAGGCATGGATTGCTGAAGTAACTTGGCAGATGTGAAGGATATTTGATTTAAGAAATCGACATAGTTGTTTACGACGTTAATTTGATGTTTTATTTGTATAAATAAAGAGCGTTAATTGTAGGACGATCTTCGACATTGATTCGTGCAATGTCGATTCAGCATAACTTTTCCTGATTTCCAGTTTCTACTGCGTCAGCGCTAATGACATCATTTACACATCATTCAAGGAACTAGCAATTCTGTCTTGCAGATAAAGTTGGCACTCCATTTCTCCTACATATTACTACCGTCGATTAACGATTCCGTAATACATGTGATGACTATCAAATTTATTATTTCCAGAGTCAATGGCATAAAAAAGTAGCTAACAACAGCAGCAACAACAACACTTTTGAAACTAGTTTGATAACCAAATTAATTAATTCCGTTATCATATTTCAAACCTTGTCAACTCGTATCATTCTAATCGTTGTATTACGTGTTTGCCACAATAATAAAACTATAGAAATTGCATCCAAGGGCTTTGGTCATTTGTATAGGGCATAACCTCCTCCCAACAGTAAAAGTCATATAAGGACGCCCGAAGCGGAGACGCGCAAAAAAGAAATGCAGTCCAGATTGGTAACTGGAAAACAACGGATCAGATTTTATATATCCGATGTAGAGGACACAGAAGATCGCCGGTCCTGCTTGTGCTCTTAACCTATCATAGCAGAAATTGAGATCAATAGAATCTTATATGAAACTGTTACGGTGAAAAGGGTATCACAACCAAAGAGTAGGGGTTTGGCTGGTCAAACATTTAATGTTGTTGTCATTTATTGACACATCGCTCCATCATCAATGACGTAAGAAATGCGTGTCTAAATTGGTGATCTTATCCAATTATGACGTGATACCGTTAGGATATTTAATGACGTGATTGTATTGTGAGTAGCGCCTTACTCTCTCTAATCCGTTTTAGACATTTATTTTATCACCACCCGAAACAAGATCACCTCGTAAATTATTCAGGAAAAACAGCGGAGATTCGTTTTCAAAGTTTCTACATCATTCGAGAAATCATCCTGGATCAACGCAGGGGCAATAAGTCGCAGCTAATCGTATTCAATGAAATACATGTAGCATATTCCTTCCCACTTAACTGATTCAATATTTAAGGGACGATCGTTGATTATACTTAACGCTTTGATATTGTACTTCTAGGTGTACCACTACATGTCGACAACCTTTGTACTGTTGATGATTGCCGTGCTCGCCATTACCAGCTTGAACGATGTACCTGAGAATGCAAAGCAAAACATGTCTACGCAACCTGTCGATCTGAACTGCTCAAGAACCGCTGATACATTACAAAGCATCGGTGTAACAGCCTCGAAGAATCTATCTAGTATCGAAAACGAAAAACCAACAAAAATGACATATACTCCTATGATAATCATGGTGGACTGCGATCTTTGTAGTGTCATTTCCAGAGGAAGCCCAGGACTGTCACCAACTGATAGAAAACGTGAGTTCAGAGTAGAAAATACAGACATACACTTGCACATCCCAAAATGTTGCAAGTCATACGTAAAACAACCTATTCCAACATCAAGGAGTAGCATATCTGTAGATGAACAAACTACTCAGGATTATGATTACTATGATCTTCTTGTTCATCCATCTATTGACATTGATTATGATAATGATCATACTCTTAAACCAGTAAACCAATTCAATTCGACAAATGCTACTACTACTCAAAGTCTAAGTAGGACGAATACCAGCAAAACAGAAAACTCATCTGACATTATACTGATACGGGATATCAACACTAAGAGACATATAGTTGATGCTATTTTGACCACAGTTTTCAATACGAAAGACAAACTGTCTTCATTTTCTTCAGCGCTAAAACTAAGCAACCATGCAAATCTTGAATCGATTTTGTGTCATTATATTGAACGCGTCATAACAACATTCTTTACTATTGAATTTGTCCTCAGACTCATTTCGTGTCCAAATAAAAAAGACTTCTTCTGTGGTGCATTGAATTGGTTAGATTTTATCCTTCTACTTGGAAGTTTTGGTAGAATTCTGTTAGAATTACGAAATGATGCGACAGCGACAATGACCTGGACATATGACCTCCTCCTTTATTTACAAATGTTTCGTGTGTTGCGCCTCTTTCGGATGATAGAACATGTCAAAGCATTTAAGGTCCTTCGGTATTCTCTTGCGACTGGAATGAAAGATATATGCGTCCTGGCCATGTACGTCTTGGTAACGATGTGCATTTTTGCCAACTTTATCTTTTTCGTTGAAAATAGATCGGACTTTCCCAGTCTTCCCGCGGCATGGTGGTTTAGTATAGTAACAATGACAACGGTAGGCTACGGGGATATGGTGCCACATACAACGATTGGCAAGTTGATAGGATGTCTATGTGCTCTATCGGGCGTTGTGTTGTTTTCGCTCATCATACCCGTTTTTGTCAGCACGTTTCTCACAACCTATGAGTATGCTAATGAATCCCAGGACAAGGAAGAAGATGAGAATAAGTCAAGAACAAGGAAACATGATACCAGTCTCTCTTCTGTTGAAACTTCTTTTCAACACAAGGAAAAAGGAAAGAGTCATGTTTGTCACGTTGAAGTACAAAGTAACCAGTGTAAGGAACAAACGCAAGACTCAAAAGGAAATCTCCGACGGAAATCTGCAGGGGAGAAGCTAGTGACAATTCAAACGTGAAAGTATGTGATCATTAGGCTTTTTAGCTGAACAAATATTGAGCAATCAATCATTGTGTGAATATATCAACTCCATCTGTGTTTAGATACTTATATCTTTGTAAACTGTGACTTGGGAAGTAAATGGATTATACTTTTTTTCTTTAACAAATTTTATTTATAATTACATACCAGAAAATGCCCATTTTACATAAGTCTTTATAGAGTTTGTTTTAGGTGCATCTGTATGCGATCGCCACTCAATAGGTTTGAGCGGAATCCAACTTCTGTATTTTAAGTTTTTATGATCGTCGATGTCTCATTTATATATTTATAACAGGTTTGTAAATGTGAAATTAATTCATTGGTCAATTTCCAAAAATCTCTAATACAACTGTTTCTGTTTTAATTGTTGAAATATAAAAAAAGATATTTGAATACTTGAATTATATTATATGTAATAGATCAATGTGATGTGTTAATATTGTGTTAAGTACTTATTGTTGTCAGGTAGAAGTTGTGTTTTATGTACCAATTATATACAATTAAATCAATACAGAAGTGTAGTTTTGGCTTCATTGTTTTTTGTACATTTTTACTTACTTGACCATTGTTCTGATTGACTGTTGTATTCCATAGGGAATTTTCATTTTAGTTAATTCTCAAATCGTTTTCTACCTTCTAATTCGCCTCTAATCAGCTCGACATTTGCATGTTTGATACCGGTATACTTGGGTAAAACGATTTTCGGAAATACGAAATGCGATTTAGAAATTATGTGAACTTCAGACCCATTAAGCCAGTTAGTCAATTAGTTGGAATCAACCAGTTCATTGAAAGTCCTAGTTTTTGTTAATGACCATTTAATTTACCCCAATTAACTATAACCAAAATTTCAGGATTTTGATACATGAAAGAAATTTGGATGTGAAAACATGCTTGAATTGTTATACCTTTTATGGTCCAAAATCAACAACGATACCATGTGTGTCCAAGTAAACAGAAATATTTGATAACAATATAACATTTTCATTTTTATCATTAAGTAAAACAGCATCATTGGACCAAATGACACAATTGTATATTTCACGTAATAAAACATCATCTAATTAAATAAACCATAGAAAAGCACTTGTATTAGATTTGTTGTAAAATGGATAAAGGCTTTGTTATGCTATATTCCTAATGGATTGTCTATTACGTCAGTACCATCATGCCAGAAGACCAAGTGTTCCATTGATTATATTTGCAGATAAATCATCTGCGCTGAAGTCATTAAGCAGCTTTAAGTATGCATGAGTAAGTTAATACAGCATTTACGTCGTTCATATACCCTGCTACTAACTAGTAAACATTGATATTTCATGCCACGCTTGATAAGGGTTTCAAACTAGAGAGTTTATACAGTCTCGACTAAACAAAACTTCTATAGTCACAGTCGAAAGAGTTAAACATATCGATTTAAATCAGATGTGTGTATATCTCGATAGAACTTCTATTTTTGTCATCCTGATTAACGCAGTAAAATCATCTAAGCATTTGATAAGACAACAGTATGGAATACCACAAGAAAGAGTGCATTCTCCAACTCGGTGCTGATCAGTTTGTAGTTCCGATGGAATCTGTTCTCGAAACCTTTGGTCCAAAAATGGAAATATTTCTTGACACAACGTCTAAAACTGATACGTACGTGAAATACGTGATAAGGAGACCCAAGGATTCCACTATGGCCCTAATAGAGTATTGCTATACTGGACAACTACACATTCCTCAGAACGTCTGCAAAGGAAAGTTTCTAACAGAACTTCGATTCTGGGGTATAAGATACAGACTGTTAGAAACGTGTTGTTATCACAAGCTCTGCGTATTCTTGAACGATCAAAAGAAGCTTAGAGGATTCGAAAAAATGTACATGGGATCAGAAAGCAGCAAGCCTGGTCCTAAGCCAAATGGTAGAATCATGGAACGAATTTGGGGTATTGTCAACTGTGATCGGAAATCAAAATGTTCAAAGGTATGCTGTCAATGTTGCTATTTGCTCCAAATTGTTTTTCTTGCCAGCATACTCATTGTTGGTATTGTATGCTGTTAAAACAGAAACTATAACAATGATTGAATTAGGGTTTTAACACCTTCCCATCTGAAATCTGACTTTTTTCAATTTGAATTTACTGAATCACCTCATTGTTTTTAACAAATTAGGCCATTAGCAGCTCTGCCGAGTCCTAGAATGACGAGAAATCTAGATGATGCAGTTATATTTAATATCAGACTATATTTCATCTATTTCTGAATTTGCGTTCAAGGTACCATTTACTTGTTTTTCTTTTGTACAATTTGCTCTTTGTTATCTAGAATTAACTTTCATTGATATTTTCTTCTGTCTTTGTTTAAACATTAGTTATAACTTAAGAGTGATGTGGAAACTGTTGGCAAATATCTATCAAACATGAATATAATAATTACAGTTGATATCAGTGATATACCTTACATTTTCTGTGTGATCTATGTTACGCTCGAAAAATCGTTTATCTATTTACTTCAAGATTTACTTCCGCGTGTCGACGACCATTGTGCTGCTGATGATTGCCGTACTCGCCATTACAAGCATGAAAGATGTATCTGAGACTACACAACAGAACATATCTACGCAACCAGGAGACATGAACTGCTCAACAACCTCTGATCCATTACCAAATATCAGTTCAACAGTGGATGAAGACACTTTAATGATGTCATCTATTATAGAGAACAAAGCCCCGACAAAGGTGTTATATCCTCCTATGATAATTCGCGTAAATTGCGATCTTTGTGGTACGCTTACTTTGAATTCACATGATAGAAGAGACGACTTTAGAGTAGAAAATACAAACATATACCTGCACATCCCAAAATGTTGCAAGTCATATGTAAGACCATCTATTCCAAAAGCAAGGAGCGACATAGATGAGTCGCCTACCGACTATCATAACAACGAAGACCTATATCCATTTCATAATCCTCACTTACCTGTTAACACGGAACGTAGAAATGAAAATACCTTCAATCAAGCAGAACAACTGAATGAAACGCACCTAACTTCGACCAAAGCAAATCTTAATCCGGGCACTGTCCAGATAACTACACTCTCCTTATCAAACAGATCCTTAGATAGCCTACCAACAGCAAATCTAAGTATCGTAATAACGAATTCCACCAAGATTATACGTGATGAAAACGTCCAGAAAAGCATTTCTAGTGTTTTACAAAAGGTACTTTCTATTTCAAAGGAAAAATTGTCCTCCTTCGCCTCAGCATTGAATGCAAGCAATACTGTACATGTTGAATATGCTCTGTGTCATTATACGGAATACGTCATAACGGCATTTTTTACCGTTGAATTTGTTCTCAGACTCATTACGTGTCCAAACAAAAAAGAATTCTTTTTTGGTGTATTAAATTGGATAGATTTTATCCTGCTGCTTGGAAGCTTTGGTCGAATTCTGTTGGGATTATGGAGTGATGTAATGACGGCGATGACTTTTTTGTATGACCTCCTCCTTTATTTACAAATGTTTCGTGTGTTGCGCCTTTTTCGGACAATAGAACATGTCAAAGCATTTAAGGTCCTTCGGTATTCTCTTGCGACTGGATTGAACGATATTTGCGTCCTGGGAATGTATATCCTGGTAACGATGTGCATTTTTGCCAATTTTATTTACTTTGTGGAAAATAGATCGGATTTTCCAAGCATTCCCGCGGCGTGGTGGTGGAGTATAGTGACAATGACAACGGTAGGCTACGGGGATATGATACCACAAACAGTGTTAGGCAAGTTGATTGGATGTTTTTGCGTTCTCTCTGGTGTTGTGTTGTTTTCTCTCATCATACCAGTATTTGTCAGCACGTTCCTCGCAGCCTATGAATATGCAAACGGGTCGCAGGACGACGATGAAACAAAGGAAGATTTGATATCTCATGTAAGTGCTTGCAAACAGATCAAACATCTTGAAGCTATGTGTCGCCAACAAAAACAAAAAGAAATTGATCGAAGATGTGATGTAAAGATATGCGTCCACTACAAGAAACAGGTGCAAAACACAAACAAAAATTTACAACATGAGTCAGTAGGGAAAATCTCAAAAGAAAAACTGCAAAGGAAATATGCAATGAAAAGCGTGGTGACGACTCACATTTGAGAATATCTTAGATCAATGACTAGTCTTAATTCAATTTAATAACTTTATAACAACTGCTACTATATCAATATCAATACTTTTGCCAACAATTGTATATACTATTTCTGATGTCCAGTACTATACTTTCATCGCTGAATATGCAGGCAGTTTGGTGTCATGCTATCTTTTCCAGGTCATTCCATTTCGATGAATTGGTGATTTAAGTTGCGATTGATAACCTTCATGTGAACGTTATAGTTGAATAGATAAATCATGTCCCCATTCCGAACAAAACAGATGTTCCTTAAAGAATGTCTCTTTGAGGTAGAGCTATTATGATAGAAATGCGAAATGCGAAAATATGTATGTAAATTTGTTTTGTTATTTGCCACTGAAATATGATAAATTTCGGAAGCAATCTAATGTTAACTGTATATATATATATATCACCTAATCATGGTTTACTTTTCTTTTAACAGCGTAGTTTTTACGATTTAATCAGGAAATACAAAACATTTAAAGATGGATGAGTATAACATAGAAGGTGATTATACGGTTTAATATTTTAGGTCAAATTTCGATCGTTATTGCTATTAAATGTATAAATAGGCGGCCTTTTAAAATCATTGTAAATAATTCAATATCTATATAGCTATCATCAATAACTAATAGGAGGTCACCACGATGTTAAGCCCCAAGACAATCAAGTTGATGGGCAATTATTTATCAGTGGTTCATTAGAAATAATTTGGCATCGATAATGTATTATTGTCTAGATTTTAAAGGTCATAGCAATTTCCATTACTAACTTGAATTAAATACACAATATTAATAGGTTAATGAAACTGGAGACCCTTACCGTACCGGAACTCCTGGTTTTATCCTTATCTTGTTCATATTCTGCCCTTATTTGATCTAATTTGATTGGAATAAGAATACAGCTTTTGTTGACATTACTTACTTTGTATTTTTACTTATTATGTTTGTTTATAAAATTGCATACTTGCGCATTTATATGTAACCTTTCTGTGCTCCTAATGTTGCGGACATCCGCAATTGCACAATATGAATTATTTCAAAATATATAAAAATCGACGTTATCTAATTGCAATTTTACAATTTGTCTCGCTTACAGATTCATTGCAGAATAATGATGTTTTATCGTAAGGGCTATAAACCAACATTTCCTCCATCAAACATTGGTTCTTGTTCAAAACAATCCTAACACCTTCGTTATCGTAAATTCTTACCAATATGAGGATCGAGGAAAATCCACTTAACCATATCCAGTAAAATATACTATATCCTTAAAAACATATATTAAAGGATTGAGATTATTTCAAATTTTATATCATTATTTGCTAATAATTATATTTAGGTCGTTATTGAAAGCGTATTGTTTGTGTGCTGCAAACAGCTCTGCGTGTATACACCATTCTCCAGATATAACAAACATATGACTTTGAAAAAAAAAAAAAAATGTTTATTGTTCTAAAAATTAACAGCACAATAAAACAAACTGTCCTCATAGAACAAGGTCATCACTCGTGACATTCTTTTTGCACTATTATCTAAATTAATCTAACCAGTCATGTTTAATATCTAATAATAGGCCTTTTAAATCTACATTTCGTGATAAACTCATTATTTCGTTCAATACAACATAATCCATACACCAGCATAAAATATACATCTCAATCAAAAGACCAACACAGTTTACAAGCGATTTCAAATCTTAATTGATGTCATATAAGTTAAAGAGTAAACTCCTATTCTTTTCTACCAATTTCCATATAGAAGATATGCATTCCAACATTATTAGTTTATCATTTGTTGGGTTACGAAAAAAATGGTGGAAAGAAAGGTTTCAGGATTCTAATACGCACGAGACTGTCAATACATCTACAGCTAAACGTTGCCAAGGAAACAGAAAAAACAGGTGAGAAGTAAAATACTGGTAGTTACTATACTAAGTAGTACAAGTCGTTGATAGAGAAAATAGACAACTACCATTTCTGTTTGTGGTTGTGGGTGAGAAATTTCAGGTGTCGAATGTCACTAAACGATAAACTTATATTTCGTTCAATGCGGTTTGGGAACATGTTATTTGCCAAGTATTTACAGAGAATTGTATAAAGATAATTTGTAAAGATTGTTTTAACGACATTGTTCTTTATCCCTTGTCTTGTCTTCTGTTTCTGAGCATAACTTCAAACATGAGAATACTCGTATTGTCTTATATCATTCCCAACGAATGTATTGCCATTCGAGAGGATTTGTATTACAGAATGAAGACGCGATTTCAGCATTAGTTTCCTTGATCGAATAAGTACGATATCTAACCTTGTCAGCCTCTGAGATCATAATGTCATGTACACGGCTCTTTAAATCTATTGCTGTGATAGCGAAAACATCTTTCTTATATATAATAAGAACAAATAATACTTCAGCACTAGAACGCTGGACGAAAAAGGCCGATGATTTGTAGACAGCCTGACGTTAGATATAAACCATGGAAGACAAAACTCCCGATATGAATACAAAAAACGTGTAAAATGACAAATGGAGAGATGATACATTTTGCACCGCACCATTATCAACAAACAAGGGAAGCAAAACTGTTGTCGTCGAAGACAATTACACTTTGTTTAGAATGGATACAAAAAATAAATTATTATCGAAAACAAGGGAGATAACTGTCATCCAAAAAAGGATTAATAGCACTGGTATTTGTATTTATTAGAAAGGGGAAACATCTTTCATATTGTGAGACAATGGCGCTAAAATCAGTCCATTCATCAGTTTCGACCAATTAGGGAGATCACGCCTTTACACCAACATAAATAAGAAAACACACGTATACACATTAATTAAGGACGAACAATAAATAACAATATCCTATGACGTCATTCTTATCAAACATGACGTTCGGACCATTCGCTCAACACAATGAGATGATAAGTAAATATTACAGTGTTAGTGATGAGGCGATTCAAGAACATCTAACCACAAGTATTACATCAGCTAGGTCGGCGTTTAAGTCGCTTCTGGTATGTCTTTTTTATAATGTCAGCAGCTTTTTCTGCTACCATGACAACGGGTGCGTACGATGCACCGGAAAGAGGTGTAGGTAGTACTGATGCGTCGACGACCCGCAGTTGATGTATACCTTTTACCCTGGAAACACATATAAGTAACAATCTCATACAATGTGATTTTCTAAATAGCGATACACATAAAATCTAGAATGTTTACCGAAGATCAGACATATATGTTGTTACTTTATATATTGGTTTATTGTTAAAAATGTTAAAGATAAAGAATGGGATCAGGGAAATTGGTATATGTAGATTAAAGCAATGATTTATATCATACTGTCAGCAGTTATCATCATACAGGAATACTTAAAAAAAGGACACAAAGAGAACCGTTTGCAAATAACCCATCTAGACCTTATGATATTTTGAGTTATCTCCCTTTATTAAGTCGCTACAATCTTTTTGACTGATGAGTATCCTACCTCAACTGGAGATCTACGACTGTGGAGTTGTCAGCTACATCCCCCATTTTACATGTGCCCCCAACAGTCTCCGAGGATACCGCCAGGTAACGGATCAGGCACTCGTAGTACGGGTCACTGTTGACCCTATGTTTAGAGCATTTGGATAGAACTCTTCTAGGAAGCTTTGGATCCAATCTTCTAAATGCTTTGGTTCTTGTTAATTTGAAAGCAAGCTTCATTCCTGTTATGAATAACAATAAAAAAAACGTTGAAGGGTGCAATAACATTAGATTTTATCAACATTTAGATGGAAATCGGTTGTTTTGGGTTCTCTTACTATATAATCCTTGCCATTGCCAGCATGTATATTATATAATTTTAATGTTTAGGTTTATGCGAAATTGATCACTTCAACTGACCTTTGATAAGAGCCTTGACGTCATCAGGATCTTCAAGATAGTGTGGGTCGATGGTTGGATGTTCGAATGGGTTAGTGCTCTTTAGTGTGACCCTCCCAACACTAGCAGGTGTAAGTAGCTGTACTATCAGCATCATCCCCTCCTTGTGGTCGTCATTGTTCTCCGACAGATCACTCAGGATCTGGTGCGAATATAAAGAGTAAATCGTCAATAGTCTTAAAATTTTATAAATATATAACCTTAAGTCTTTACAGTAGGACCTCAATGTTTAAGATCATTCAAACTACTTTCCATAATAAAGACAATAATACTGTAAAACGGTACTATGTGACCAAGGAAGATTGTTACGCAGTTATTCAATCATATTCTTGAAAAAATCCCTTGAAGAGTAAAAAACAACACCGATATTGCCATCAAATACATGTGATACTCACATTCTTTTTAAGATTCCAGTCGAAACCTTCCCACACTTCTGGAATTGTTGCCATCCCAGAGATCAGTAAATCTGGTGTTACATCCCCTTCTTCGGATGATGTAAAAATGTGTCCAAAAATTCCGGCAGGCATCGGTAAATAACCTGTGTAATGTTTTAATATATTAAATGTTTTGTGACAACAAACGGTAAAAATGGTTAATTTTTTTAAGACAAGGATTATAGAAAGGACACCGACATTTTTGCGAACAGCTGATTTTCCCAAAGGAAAGTCATAGAGGATATCCTTTGTTTCTTGATGGGTAACAGTTCTATTTCGTCAAGATGGCAAGTGGGATGGAAATTTGGATATTTTTGCATGCTCATTTCCATTGGTGCCAGATTGAATTTGCCGCTCTTTCTACAATTTGAAGTGTATTATCTGTTACCATTATTTTGCCTGAAATATTGTTCACATCTCAGACATTATTTAAAATTAAGTTAGTATTTCATGCAATGTATGGCATTGTCTGATAATTCAATTAAGATTTTGTACAAAGGTGAAATATCACTTAAAACCGTAAAACCATATGTTTCACTGCGGAAATCTAAAAAAAAAATAGGCGCATTTAACATTTTAAATAACATAGATATATCATAGTCAGCTGGTTTTCATAACAGAGTGTTTGTTCAAAAGATTTCATGATATGAACTAGTTTTTAAACATAAACCTCGGTGTAAATTAAGTGAAATGCATCCGATCTTTAAAAAACATGCTGAGGAGATATGCTCCCTTCCGTTACAAAATGCTGCTTGCGTCATTGCTGGAAAAATAACAGCTATCACTCAAAAATCTTTTATAGCATGGATAACGTTTCGAATGACCTGTAATGGCACATATCCTTCGTGCACATGAACTATATACAGTAATTCATAAAATGGACGGTATCTTTTAGATTTATTGAGGCATTTTTTAAATTCAGCAATTAACAACTACACTGGCTTTTATAATGTAAACCAATAGATGAATTTGTAACTGTATATTTACCTGCACCGGACACCTTATATTTCATACGGCTGATGACGCTTGTGGATCGAGCAGGCGTTATAGTGAAGCTCTCGTTGATGAACACCCGCATTGGAACCATCAAACCATCATACAGGTTCTCTCCCACCGGAATCTCCGAGTGAGGTGACACCTGTATAAATATACCCCTCCTTATCATTATCATTGTGTTTGTAGAGTTGTACAAAAACACATACAACGGCATCGTCCATTTAGGGCGATTCACATGGAAACCCAAAACGTAAATAAGATAATAAAGATTACACAAAAATATGAGGAAAGAAAATTAATTTAGTAAATCGTTTAAAATTTCTGAAATATAAAATATCTAAAATATTGAGACGGACCTAATATCTGAGTGATATTACCAGATATATACCTTAAGATCAGAGAGGAGATCCTTGGGCCCTACACCTGAAAGAATAAGGATCTGTGGTGTGGCCACTGGTCCAGCAGACAGGATCACCTCATGTGTGGCTCCGGCTATTTCTCTCCGGCCGTTCCTTAAAAACTCCACACCTACCGCTTTTCCATTGGATATCAGCACCTTCATCGTGTCAGAGATATAAGTGATGGACATACATTAAACGATAGTCATGGATTTTATGTCCGAATTATCACAAAAATTAGCAATGCCTTTTAAATCAGGTCAATATATAAGCAAGTGAGAACAACACAAAAATATTACTATTTTGATTACAACACAAAGGAGAGATATAAGTAAACTCTTAGAGTTTCGTGTCTATCATCAGGCGCTCAGTGCCATAAGGTCATACAGATTTACAGATTATAAATGTTGATTTTTCTCTACTTTTTTCCTTGGTCCATTTTTTGTTGTTGTAAAGCCCGTATAGCTCAGTGGTTAGAGCACTGGTCTCGTAAACCAGGGGTCGTGAGTTCGACTCTCACTGTGGGCAAGTCTCTTTTTACTGTTTTAATAGATATAAAAAGTCAAAGGGAATTATAAAGAATATGTGGAACAAATAAGATTTTTAAAAAATGCGTAAACAATACTATTGCAAAAATGAAAGGAACTATATACTTACATAATGTTTCTTTTTTTACATGCGAAATTATTTGCTTCGAACTTACCTTGGTAACGTGAGCAAAAAGAGCAACATGAAGGTTTGGTCGAGTCATGGCTGGTCTGAGAAAGGCCTTAGAGGCACTCACCCGAACTCCTTTCTTCGTGGTTGCTTGTACTCCACAATAACCTAGATATGACCAAGATAACACATAATGTACTTACTAGAGTAACACGGGATAATAATAGATTATGTTGCATAATTACATGCACATCAGGTAAACAGTCCAACTGACCATTACATCAAGAAATTAATACCACTGACTCTTGGAAATTGTAAAAATGTTTTAATTCGTGATTTTGCTCTACTGTGTCTGATCCTAAATTTGTATTTTACTTTTACATTTTAGTTTACATTACTGTAAGTAACTGAAATATTGACACTACATAAGACTTACCTATAGATTCTTTGCCATTGCAGTCGATGTCTTTGTAGCCAAGTTGCTGAGCTGCTTGTCGAAAGGAGTCGTCCAGAGGTGAATGTGGACTTGATACTGGCGTTACAATTAGAGGACCCTTGGCGGCGTGATAGGCTAAGTTAAAGTCACAATACACAAGAGTTAGGGATTATCATAGCATACCATCGAACTAATATTGCATTCATTGTCAAAAATCCGTCATATTTATGTGAATTCTTAGGAGGAGCAGCTGAATATGATGCTACAACTTGGCTTGTCTTTTATTGTATTCATCGCCACAGTGTGATTAACCGGAGCAGTATCTGTGATAACTTTCGCTTTAACTTTCTCTTCAGATTACCATACTTACCAGAAGGTTTGAATTGCTCCCCCTCATTGTCCTCAGACTTGAGGAAGTATGGAATGACGTCACGGAAGCCCCATCCCTTACAACCGGCTTTCTCCCATTCGTCGTATCCTTCCTTACTTCCTCGGAGGTAGAGCATGTTATTCAGGATACTGGTCCCGCCCAGGGCACGCCCCCGTTGGATACGAATGGCCTGTCATATAAGTAAGTGTAAAATATCAACACCATAAGAATCTTTGTTATATGAAGAGCAACTTCCGATAAAATCAACCTTCATTTCGTATAGCTAAAATTCAAAAACAAGCTATGTGAATGTTGTATTGCTTTGAATAATACAATAAAACAGGACGAACGGATCAATGTCAAAACACAGAAGGAAATATTCTCCAAACAAAGTCACTAGGAGAAGGAAGCGAAATCATCAAAACTGAATGATAATAGAATGTTCCGCGCGATCTTAAATTGATTACGTCCCCGGTTTATGTGTTGTTATCAATGGAGATTCTCGACACTGCCCTGGGGTCCGATATTGATACGAAGACTGTCAAGTACTAGGTTAGTGCCAAGAAATGTTAAGGACTTTCAAAAAATAAATCATTTGGGGTTGATGTATCACTCACAAATATTTTATATTGTCCTTACAATGAATTGCCATTGCTTGGACGCAGTAGCATGATACGTGAACTGGTAATATTACACTGAAGTCGAGCTAACCAGATTTGATCATTTATCTAAGGCGACACAACTGCTCAACTGGAAGTGCGTCCGCCTTAACAACCTCAGATGAAGGTCTGTCAGAAGTGTACGATTAGATATCAGGATACTGAAATTAGGAATATTTCTGTGTTGCAATGGTTGTGTCCGAGGACTCATTTTTATGTTTATTCTCAATGATGTACAGCGGGTCATCTGCATGACTTGGGCGGTCGCACAATACTGAGGCCGAAATGAGTAAATGTCATGTCAGACCTTAGGGAGGGGAAGAAGATAAAACGTGACGATGACAACGGTCACCTTGCAAAACAAATAATAGACAAGTGTGATATACACTGGGCACAAACGTTTTAGGAATCACTTTTTACAGATAATTTTTGCATCAATAGGCAAAAACTTTATATGAAATACAGGAGTGAAGTCGGACAATATACAAGCATGTAGAATATGATTTAAATAAAAAGTTCATAGCCTTTTCAAACAAAGTGAACGTTCCGATGGTGCCAAAAATTCAAAATGTTTTAGTGGGTTCAGCAACACTATCAACAGTGAGTGTTGAAGAACATCAGCAAGCTCCTGGCGGTTGCCAATCGGTAATGCTTTGCTGCAACATGTCCTATGCATGCTCGATCGGGTTAAAGTCGAGCGAAAGACTGACCAGTCCATACGCTCGCTAGTTTCTGTTTGAAGGTACTTATTCACAAATCCTTTTAGCTCTGTGTGATCGAGCATTTTCTGCCATCAGTACAAACTCAGGGCCGACAGCACCCAAACAAAGGGCCATACAGTTGGATGAAGGGTTTCATCCCAGTACTGTTAACCTTTCAGGCTACCACCTTCAATCACGTACAAGTCAGTCCGGCCATCAAAACTGATCCCTACCCACACCCTTACCTAGCCTACACCGAAACGTTCATGATCAGTGACGCAGTAGCCAGCATACCTCTCGCCCAACCCACGCCAAACATGCCTTCTGCCATCAAGACGTCCACACAAAACCTTGACTCATCCGTCAAAAAGAATAAGCCGCCACTGGAACAGTCGTCAATTCACATGGTCAGCTGCTAATTGCTGCCAAGCTCTACCGGAACATCGTGAGAGTCGAGGGCGTAAAGCGGGTCTGTAAACGCGTGGTTCGGGGCTGTGAAGTTTATTCCTTACTGTGCAGAAATTCTTCTTCCAGTTGGTTGGCGAAAGTTGTTATTCAACCTTATGGAACTTGCCAACCGATTTCGCTTAGTGAGAGTGCCTAAATAACTTTCCTGGTGGGCATATCGAACACCGTAGTTTACCCAATCAAGATCCCTTGGTGACGTTTCCGATCATCTAGAATCGATTCCATAATCGAGAAATGACATTCTGTGAGACATTGCAGTGTGCAGCCACAGTTCGTTGTGATTGTCCTGCTTGCAGTGTCTCGACTGCTCGGCCAACCTCTGCATGCTGCATGTGACTCCTTATGCTAACAAATGTTCAAAACAGGATGCAAAATAATGAGACATTCAGAAGAAACACAAAATTTGTTGATTGACTTGGCATTGAGTCCACACAGACTTTCAATAAAAACTACAATTGATATACGATTTTAACCCTGTGTTACATGTCTTACCGCACGTCTATCGTAGGATCCACGGGCAAATCGTTACAGAAAAGTCATTGGTCATAAAAAGGTGGTTAATGAGTGTCAAGTTTAACCTATTTTAATGGCAGAAAAAAAGCACATATACTTATGATCGTTCACTTTCTGTGTGCAATATATTTTCTGGTTTGGTAAAACATCATCTTTCTTTAGTTGTTACTGATTTTAAATATCTCTTGATAGAATCTGACTTCGACATATTCATCCCGCTGTTTTTGTTTTTATTTTTGTTTTTGGTTGTTTGTTTGGGTTTTTTCCGTGCTAGTGCACTTACTTCTAATACATGAAAGTTATGATAATGTTAAACATTTGATTATAGATAATTTGTTGACGTAGTTACATATGTATATATATTGGGTTCGTAATGATAATGCAACTATTTACAATTTGTTTTTAACAAAATTAGTATACAGATATAGAAAATATGGACAGAAAAATCACATGTCTGATATGACCCAATAAAGCCTACGATATCCTGTATACATACACGTTGTGTATCGACAGATCGTTGTAATGTAGTGATACCGTATTGTGCATTTTACAGCTGGTCAAGCCATAGATTAAGTGTTCAATATAGAAACGAAACAGCTGTTTATTTTTAGTCAATAGATAAACTGAAGGAATGGAAAGCCCGTATAGCTCAGTGGTTAGAGCACTGGTCTCGTAAACCAGGGGTCGTGAGTTCGACTCTCACTGTGGGCAAACTTTAGTTTTCATGAATTGTTCTTTCATGTATGAAATATAATAAAACAAATAAACACGAAAGGATCGGTATGGGAAAGTTGTTTATATGTTGAGATAAAAGGAAACAAAAACATTTCGGTAGTGTCAAAAGTTGGTGGTCGGTTGTGAACAAGTATGGGAAGAATGAAAACGTTATTTGTGAGGGTATCATTTTATTCACACCATAGCCTTTTTCCCAGGAAAAGGGTAATAGATATGGAAAAGGACTTCGGCACGTCAGCAATTAATAGAATCAGTGTGAGTGTATACCAACGTAAATGTATCCACAGTCGATTTTCAAGTATGTCATTCTTGCTTACAGCGCTATTGGTAGTTTCAACGAAGATCCCACACAACTAAGAATTAGACTCAATAACATGACACCTAAACCGTTGATATTCTACTTAAGGTAAGCTAACCAGACTTTATCAATCATTTTAGGTAAAGGTATCGCTAGATCGGTGGAGTATCTGCCTTAAAACCCTCAGACGAAGGTCCTGGGAATGCGGTTCGATCTCTTGAAGCAAGAAATCTCGAGCAACGTGTTTGTTAGCCACGAATTCCTTGAAAGAGCTTTTACAAAAAAAACTTTCAAATCATCTAGTCCAACTTTGCAGGAGCTGCCAATATCACTTTGCTGGGTATGGGTGCTCTTCGCATAAGCTTTGTAGTGTCACTTTTTTATCAGCGCATGCGTTCTACAGTTGCAGTTGTCCGTCTTAGTTTTACGGCATCCGTTGTAAAATGTGAGAAATTTCACCCTATAGAATCTTCAACACTCAGCTGCTCATTATTGCATCCTTCACATAACGCATTTATACATGCAGAAGCCGATTTGACATACTAGTGGCATTAGTTTATGTCTACAAAGGAATTGGAATATCTCCTGGTTCACCAGCTTCCTGCTTCGGCATCTACAGCATCTATAGAGATATTTTTATAGAAGGTAGTGTTGCTTTTTGTGGTGACTCAGACTACCTGTGGTTATCGCAGCTCAGTGGTAAGCACTCTCGTACAAATTAGTGTCAGTGAATTACACGTACAAGACTTCACTCAAAACAGTGTTCACGGCTGCTGTGCACCTACAAGTTTTCTAGCATTCTGCTTCCTGCAGGTTTCATCTCCGTGCCAATCACATCACAAGTACCAAAAATCCTCAAGCAGATTCGTCATCTTGCCTGCATCATCCCTCTTCATTAACTTATGTGGTGGAAACACCATGGCTTACTAGCCTTCTGGAATGATGACATGCTGGGTCATGTTTCCAACAAGTTTGTCTCTCTCCAGTGTTACAGATGAGCCAAGCCACTGAAGTGTAATATTTTGTTCTTTGCAGTTAACATTTTGAATTTGAGGCAAAAAAGTTTGACTCTTGTATTGTGATGTCTTCATTACCAAAATATACCGCTAATTGTTTTAATCACGCCCAAGATTTTATCACCAATTCATGTGATTAGCTAGCATTGTTTCCCAAACTATGATCTGTAATAACAACTACATGTATATAGCTGTCCTTTCATTTATTTGTTTTGAACATCAACTGCCTGTAGACTCCTGCCTAAGCGTTTAAGTAATAGTGCTGGTACAAGACACCTCTTTGCTTAAACAATGGGTTATGTCTGTATTTCCATGATCCGTTGTGTCTTGCAGGGTTAACCGTGCTGGGCATGATTTTTTCTCTTTTTATCCACAATACGAATCTTTGTTCTGTTTTATATTCAACGCTGTGCATGTTAATGAACATAATGTCAAAATATCAGTATTGAGGTTGTCAGGAACACTTCAACATTTAAGATTGTCGTGTAGCTCAGGCGATAGCGTAGAACGTGCAATGTGACGCTGCTTTCCTGTGTGACTTACTGCATGTCTTTATCAAGCATCTATATCACATATAAAATCTGTTTTAGAATCACAACCTGTTATAAGCCAAATTTGGCATTAACCTTACTTCTAAGTTGTGATACGTATCATGTAATAAAATCTTAATTGCGGTTCAGTAACTGACAAAACTGTTGACAATTTTGGTCTCTGTTACCCCTGAAGCTATCTCTTGTTTAAGCATTCTCTTATTGTGTTCTTGTAGTTGTTTGAATCTACCACCTACATAATCGTACTCCCCACTGGACCATCGATCTAATGAGCTATAAAGACACCTGCAAACAAGATAGGGAAAACACATTGTGATTTGTGAACAATGCATATTTCACAATGCATTTATACATTATTTGTAAACAATATGATGTAACATGACAAGGTAAGTAAACTACGGTTTCTGTCACCCACACCTACTAACTGTCTTATTCTCATTCGTCGCAGCGAAAGTCATAATTCATTGCCAAGTCAAGCCTTAGCAAGATGAACTGAGTGACATATTTTCTGTTTTAGTGAAACACTATTTTTGTAAAGTCGTTTGTAATCCAGTATATTGTAATTTAATGTGACGTCAATGTATGCTGTGTTTTTTCATGCCATGTTAATGCGCTTGTTTGTAACTCATGGAAGACATGATATCCATGTTTTATGTTTAATTTAAGATAGTTTGTTGTTTTAATGATAATTTTTCAAGCATTAACAATATATTTTCAGACAAAATTAGCATAAAGTAATAAAAAGTCTTAATTTAAAAATTCAATCAGTTAGATATAGAAATGTAGATATAGGTATTAGATATAAAAATGTCGATCGATATCTTGTACAGATATCCGTGGTGTATAAACAGATCAATGTAACGATGTGGTTATATCGCATTGTGCACTATACAGCTGGTCAAACCATAGATCAAATATTCAATATTGAAACGAAACAGCTGTTTATTTTACGACAATAAAATCTGGAATGTAAAGCCCGTATAGCTCAGTGGTTAGAGCACTGGTCTCGTAAACCAGGGGTCGTGAGTTCGACTCTCACTGTGGGCAATTTATTTTAATGAATTGTTTCATCGTAAATACTTTAAACTACAAACTATAGCATAGCGCAGTAACACGCTAGACTTGTACACCGGAAAGATTGTTAGAAAGAAGTATACATTTCTGTGAGAATCGCACTGTACATCGGAATGGAGAGAGATATCAGTTATATCTGACCAGACCATCACAAATCAATATTTATAGTCGATGAGTCAGTTCTTTTGTTGGAGAAAGTGGTATGTTATCGATTCATTGCGAACTTTGAAATGAAATATTATCTACTAGACTCTACTGGAATAACCTAGACGGTTTGATTTTATTGATATAATAGATCTGAGGATTAGGGATTTAGGACAGCTTTTTTATATAAGGAATCAATAAACATATATTTAAAGGCCTACATATCCACTGTAGATTGCTAAACTATGTCATTCTTGATAGCAGTGTCGTTATCATAGTGCAACAAAGATCACACCGGAGAGCTAATACGGTTAGGATACAATTATTGTACTGGTAACACATGTATCTAAAACACGGGAATACCATCAACGATCTACAATATATCAGAACGTTTTGACAGTAAAACAACATTATATAAAAAGAATAAAATTAAAACAGTACAAAAAACAGAAACACGTGATAGAACAGCAGAAAAAAACGAGAAAAAACAATGACGGAAAAAGAATTGAATTAAGCCATTAAATTCATTAAAGATAACAACCCATAAAATACAACCAAAAAATTAGGTTTAAAGATATACGCAAAAAACGATGATAGTATAATGTGACCAAACTGGGACAACAGTTCCTGGAAAACCAAGAATTAACTATAGAAAATAAATAAAAACAATGAACCGCACTTATATACCGGTATAACATATCATTATATGACGTCAATCAATTATGTACCGCTGCACCTGAAGATATATTAATATATATATATCTGTTATATCAGCCATGTAGTGAGAGTTTATATCTTGATGTAGATATTACTGTCAATGAACAAATTTAGGCAACACTCTTTAATCTCTGGAGTCACAAGAAATCGATAAATTCGAAGGTTACAGAAAAAAGGAAATAAAATATCCTCAGTAAAAAAAGGTAAAACTTGGGCACTAACCTGATATATACGGAAAGTTTTGTGGAGTTGAGATGAATGGTTTTGGAGTTGTAGCCCGGAAAGGAAAGTAAGCACTGATTTTGTGTTTTTACTTTGTTTCCATGGTAACAGGATATATATATATATATATACACACACATGAAAAATTAGATTTTGTCAATAGCAAAAGGAACAAATAGGAAACTAATCTAACCTAATATATACAGAAAGATTTGTTAAGTTATGTAGAACGGTTTAGAAGTTGTAGCCTGGAAAGAAAAGTAAACACTAATTTTGTGTTATTGTTAAATAAGATTTAAATGTTTCGATGGTAACACAAAAACATAAAAAAGTAAAATGTCGTCAATAACAAAAGGCACAACTAGGGCACTAATTCATTTTATACAGCAAGTTTTGTGAAGTTGCGTTGAACGGTTTTGAAGTTATATCCCGGAAACATCTCCGACCGACGGACGCACGGACGCACGTAACCCAAATTAATATCCCCCGCAACTTGTTTCGCGGGGATAATAAATGAGAAATACTGGAACGACAGGAACAAAATAATACATGACAGACATCTCAACACAGAAATTAAAACATTACACACAAAGAAATACCAACAGTCTATATAACAGATATTGCAGGACCGCAAATCAGAATCAATGTCAAAACAGTCCGTGACAAGATTCCTAGAAAATCAAATATATTCACAGCAAGCAATGAAGCATTGACAAACATGATAGAAAACAACAGAAGAAGATCAAGAAGAATGTTTATACATAGGTAAACAATCGTAGCAGTAAAATCGGGTCTAAAAGAAAACAATAATACAACAATTATGCACATACAACCATTATGTACATATAATGTGCTTCGTTATTTTGTTTGGTACTTAATAGCACTTTGGGTGAAATCACTCAATTCAATATCAATAAGGAATAGAGCCCACACGACACGAAGTTGGTAAACACAGAATCATCATTTGAATAGATAGACATAGGACGAAACAGCTGTGTGATGTAGATTAATTTAACATTTAGCTCTACTCCATATATCTATGTCATATCTTTGTATTGAAAGTTGTTTACTGGTACATACTGTCTCAGGTTTCTAGCTGGACACCCTATCCGTTCACATCATACTGTTAAACAGTCGTTACTCTACCACAATGCTGACCACTGGGCTGGCAGTAGAAACTACAAAGTACCTTTTTAAAAGTATGTCTCGGCCTTGGGACAAAACCCAAAGCCTTCCTTACAGTGGCAAACGCTCAAGTTAAGGCCAAAAATCAGACAGTGTTAAGGGAGACATTAGGAAGAACACAGATTTATAGTAAAAGAAAAAATAAAATGCCAACTATATATCATAAAACAAATCCCAGTATCTTGAGCTTGTATCAAGTATATGTTTACTTGATAAAGAGTACAATTGTCAATCATTATATACCCGGTGTATCGAGCAAGACAATTCACAGCGTTTAACAATTATACACCTCTATATCTGAATTGATTTTAACTAGGACAATTGTCTGTTTATTATGATTATGTACCCCGGTGTTTTGAGCAGGACAGTCCACTCCGTTTCACAACAATATATCTCTATATTTTACGTTACAATGAGTATCACAATGGTCATAAACATTATATAACCCGCTGTTTTGAGCAGGACAGTCCACTCCGTTTCACAACAATATATCTCTATATTTTACGTTACAATGAGTATTACAATTGTCATAAACATTATATACCCCGCTGTTTTGAGTAAGACAGTCCACTCCGTTTCACAACAATATATCTCTATATTTTACGTTACAAAGAGTATTACTATTGTTATAAACATTATATACCCCGGTGTTTTGAGCTGTTTAATTGTCTATGTATCTGAGGGTACACTCCGTTTTCTTGAGCAGGACAGTTCACAATGTTTTACTATGATTCTCATCTATATCTGAATTGCCGTGGAGTAAGAATTGCCTGCCAGAATGAATTAGATAACCTACGTATGTTGAGATCACATATACTATATTATGGCTACACTAGTTTGAGATCTACCATCATCAGCCCATATCCATCTACCCTCTTCCTTATCAACTTTGAGTATCATGTACAGCTTTTAAACATAGAAACTAGAAAAACTATATCAATTATCTCTAAGAGCTTGAATTCCGATCCATTCCAAATGACGTCATAACGAGATTTATCGCCCTATAAACGTGAAAACTTTCAGGAGAGAATTCTTATCAAAAGAAGATGCATATGATGGTTTTCGTCTAAAACAAGATTCCTCAGTGCGTGTGTACGTAAAGGTTTTGCATGAGTAAACTGCGTACTTGTAATTTCTATATTTACACGCATTCAATCTCTCAGTATCTACAGCGGTGTCCCATCTATCTACGTATACAAGGAGAGTGTACTTGTATACTTGCATTGATTTTCACTGTAAATATATCAAGATGTTGTAGTTCACTATTGTTACGGGTTAAATAGATTTTTGTGAGTACAAGAGGTGAGTGACATACAATGGACAGTAATACTTATCATGATACATCATGTATATCGGTCATCACCGAACTCGATCGACAGGAACATTATCCAGTAACACACTGTCCGTGACCAGACAGTCACGTGGTCAGACAACCACCTGACCAGGTATCAGCGCGACCAGATAAACACCTGTGTGTGATATATATACGACAGTATTTTTCGCGATAAGGGACTCTTCTGAATTAGATACGACTCACTCTATTAATTAGTACGCATATGGCGGTCAATATTAAAGTGTACCCCGAGAGGTCAGCTATATTGATCTTCAAAGATAGTTCTGCACATGAAATACACATTACCGAAAACGCGAATGCCGTGGAATTTCCGTTACTGAGAAATTGCGACTTTTCTGAAAAACACACCTTTGGCTGAGAGGCAGGGGCGGATACAGGAATTTAAGTTAGGGGGGGCGTTATAATTAACTTACTTAACTCTTTCTGTCGTTATGTGATCAACTATAATAAAGTTACTGTATACTTGAAAATTAGCCCAACTTAAGTCATCTATAGCTGTTTAGAACAGTGATAGTCATAACATACGACCAAGACCATCCAGTATACTTCGTAACTCACCCTTACTCTGCCAATTTTAGGGGGGGCGTGCGCCCCCCACGCCCCCCTCTAAATCCGCCCCTGGAGAGGCGTTGACCTATTGGCATTACTGTGCTACATGTGATTGTGATCTATTTTGGGATTTTCCGGGGTAATTTCTTTGTTTATTTACGTGAAAGTACTTCACATCTTCGCAATATTTATGGTAGTGAACGAGGAGTCGGTGAATTAGCTCTTAAATCCGCTAAAATGGCTTCCTATCGAGGAGGGAAGCGGTGTGCAGCGTACGGTTGTCCTAACGGTCCTAGGAATTTTCGTACCAAAGAATTTCCGTCCCGGAGAATTTCCTACTATTATCATAGTACTATAGAATAGGTTATGTGTAGAGATGTCATCTAAACTCATAATCACACCTGTGCCAGGCTAGGTAATTAGCGCCTCTGTGGCTTGAAAAAACAATGGTGAGACGACACGCCTGTCGGCTAACAACAGACGCGTACCAGTACTTGGGTAAAAACCAGTCAAATCATTGTATAAACATCAAATTTTAATATCAACACAACGGAGGGTGTTATAATTGGTTATTGACACCCTATCTATATATATCCATAGTGCTACGAAAATTGCCCTCGGACGAAAATTCTTCGGTACGAAAATTCCTGACACCGTCCTAACACTAACACGGGCGCGACGATTTACCCAAATATACCCAAATCTTTCACAAATATACCCAAATAAAGCCAAATCTTACCCAAATATACCCCAATATACCCAAATTAAGCCAAATCTTACCCAAATATACCCACAATCTACCCAAATATACTCAAAGCCAAATCGATTTACAGGAACGTGCCGTAACGGGCTCTGTATTATCAGGGACGTATATCTGTTATATATACGTTCCTGGTAATATATTAATAAACGATATACACATGATCAAATAGACTATCTGTCTAATTTTAGCTTCCATTTACTAAGGCAATTCATATAAATTCCGTAATACCATATAGGCCAACGGGCAAAACGGACAAAAATGAAGCGGGAACGAATTTGGGTAAGATTTTGGTACGATTTGGCTTTATTTGACTGTATTTGGGTATATTTGGGTAAATCGTCGCACCGCACTAACACGGATGGGGTGCCGATGCGTGCCTTCCCATTAAATAGGCCAGATTTATGCAAATTGTGGATTCAGTTTGTCAGGAAGAGGAGAGACATGTGGAAAGGTCCAACGAAATATTAATATTTATGTTCAGAACACTTTGACGGAACTTCATTTCCAATTCGGTATAGTCAGAGACGTATATATCACGTGATATATACGTCTCTGGTATAGTGTAAGGAAAGCAATGGATCGGACTCCGCCGAAAAGAGTTCGATTAAATGACGATGTTATTTTCCTCCTCACTGGATACATCGTCTTGTAATTCCCGTTCAAATCTACTGGATACTGTTCAACGCTCTCAGCATTATAGTTATTCTTTTCACATGTATCCTATATTAGCTGGGTTTTTTTTAATTGAAATTTAAACTAATGATTCCTGGTCACAAGTACCAGCCTCGTCTGTCAATATACTTATGCTAAACAAGGTTTGTTGTACTAAACAAGATTTGTAACTCGGTGGGCCTAGCGAAACGATCCATTTTCTGGAAACTTGTGATGGTCACCGACCAAGCAAACTGTTCGAGGCTGAGAGCAGTCTGAATCAATAGCTAAATATTTTTTCTTGAACTTGATACGTGATTCACTATATATAATGCCCTAAAACTGTCGTTACACTTCATCGAACATCGTTATATTGACACATTTCAGTAAGTCGGACACTCGTCTGGCAGCGAAATGAGACACTGCGTCTCTATAGATAAGCTTCAAAAACACCTGTTAATGATATGTACTTAAATGTAGTGTTAAGAGTGATCAGTTACTGACTTAATTTTGGTTTATTTTTATTTCTTACTTTATCTTGTCAAACATCACAACTTTCTGATTGACAAAGAATTAAGGGGGAAAAGGAACTGAATAAAATTTTCGATCAAGAGTTTCCTTAACTCAAGTTTGGAATATGCTGTTAAAACTTAACCGTTTGACTGCATTGATGTATTTTTTCATTATGAAAATATATGTAGAAAATGGAAAATAGTTGAAAGATCTTATTTTTCTTCTTTTAAGCATTTCCTCTGCTACCTTATCTAAACGCCGACAAACGATATTAAAAAGGGGAAATAACTCTTCCGCGCAATCGCTTCAATAATATAACATTTATCAGGTACATCTTTCCTGAGATGTCAGCAGAAATTAATTCTAATGTAAGATTTACTGTCTTACATCAACCAACAAGAATTGTGATAACATTTTTCAAATGTTGTTAAAAACATATCTGATATAATCGTTGAAATCTGCAATATTTTTTTCATACATTTATGATATTGATTGTGAAAACGTCGATATTTCATCATATTTTACATCACATGTACAATGATATTCACCCTGTCGTTCATCCCCATAGCAGCAAATTTCTGTGGCACTGTGTAATACATCCACTCAAAATCCGGGTTCTTCTGTAGAGAAGACAGTAGCGGCACGTGCAGATTTGGGTCACGTGTTTCCTCACCTCCAGCCTCCAGAAGTAGAACCTTAACATTGCTGTCTTCTGTTAGACGACTGGCTAAAACTGACCCTGCTGTTCCGGCACCCACTAAAACATACAAGAAAATGTTTTCAAATATCACTTGGGGAAGTGGATAAACTCAGAAGTGTCTCGAACAATTATTTGCTTATGCATTTATACAATAAATACTAAAATGATAACATTATAACAGAGGCTTCGTAGAGTTAAATATTGTCTATTCCGCTTCCACAAGCAATATTTTACTTGGGGTAAGAATTCTTGTATTCAGACTCCTTATCATTCATTTCTTTTCTTTTGAACAAGGGACACTTTAAAAGGCTAAAGGTTTAAGCGAAATCAAGCTATAAAGAAATAACAGGACAAAAATAACGTATATTATTGAATGACCTAATTCACCTCCCCATTAAGATGCAGGCGTTTCTTTCGACGGCTTTAGATTTTCATGAGATACTTCCTGAGAGACTGCAGGTGATTTACACTACTGGTGGACTTTTAGTGCCCGAGATTTGCCCTAACATGCATGCCATGTTTCAAATCATTCTAATAGTGGCATTGTTTAGAATAAACATATGTACTTTACATTCCTCTTAAAATATTAGAAACAGGGAAATAACAGAATTTATTGAATTTATGGGTTTAATGCACCTCCCTTTCTTTATTTAGACAACATTTCTTTCTCCCACTGCAGATTTTTCTCATTCGCCTCCTTGATTTAATTTGGGGGGGGGGGGGTAGCTTTCTGTACGAGTCCTAGTAGGAAAAACAGCTGTGTCATACAGTTTACTTTATTATTTCGCTCTATTGTATCTAAGTCTATATTAGCGTTTAAAGGAACTATCGACTTATGTGTCGTTTCTACAATTTTTCAGCATATTAGTTGTGATCATGTATTCTCATAATTCTAACGCACTCGCGGTGATATCTGTTATTTTTCAACTAAAATAAACCTCAGAGACAAAGGTCTCTAGTACGCAACTAGCTAAATATTTCAGAATATTGTAGAAACGAACAGATCATTTACGTGACAGTAAGATAGAAACAAAGGTTACAATGTCGACTAAGACAGTTCAATTTCCTGGTATTATCTTGACTAAAGCCACATTTTCTACGTCTTGAATCCGTAGATACATACTCATACCGGTGTTGATTCTGACCATATGACCAGCACCGCACATGGTAACAGGAATTTGTGCACGAAGGGGTTTCATTTGTCATTTGTTCGGTTTTTGAACTTACCTACTGTATTGATCTATAGGGTTTTTATCATTTTTGTAGCTACCTCGGCCTTCATTTTGAGAACGTGATATTATCTACATTCCGGGAACAGTCCTCCTGTTTCTGTTGATTTAATAGCAATGCTTTCATCTTTTAATGATGAATGTTTAGATATGCACTGTACATATATATAAGCTCGATTTATCGGCAGTGCACAAACCATTTATGTTGTACAACAAATACATTTTGTAAATGAACAAATAAAAAGAAATTTCATCTTCAGCTTTATCTGCTAGACTTTTAACGA
The DNA here is from genome assembly GCF_031769215.1 of Ylistrum balloti. NCBI lineage: Eukaryota > Metazoa > Mollusca > Bivalvia > Pectinida > Pectinidae > Ylistrum > Ylistrum balloti. Next base: position 68,652 of record NW_026782073.1, read on the forward strand.
TACTTGTGAGGAAATGCTACTTTACTTTAAGAGTATTAACAAGATAAATGTATGTGACATAGATCCGTTTAAAACTTGTAAAATTCTTTTGGAGATGTATTATTCTGTAGAAAACCCATCACTAAACAAAAGGATATAATTGATTTTATTTACCTACTTTAGTACCGCCGATGTTTTAAACCACAACATCTTATATAATACTCACGTTGTTAATGATAAGAACTTGTATATTGTTGAAGCTATTATTTACTTTTTGAGTCAAATACCTTTTTTTTTTACTGAAGATGTTGTGGTTACCTGATTCCACGACAATCCCCCATCCCCCACCTGATTAATCCTACTAGCCACTGGCTATCATCGTGAGAAGATGGGAATCCCCTGTCTCCGTTATGGAGCAGACGGTCACGGCAGTTACTTGCTATCATTGAACCATATATAAAACGGACACCCGGATTTATTTTCGAGCTTGTATCCATTTCTTGTCTAGCCAGATGATTAGGATCTGTACTCGGTAACATCACAAATAATGTCCTATAGTGCCATGTGTAGATAAGATATCTAAAGCTACTGTTTTTTCTTTAAGTACATGATACCATAACTTGTTAATGTATTAAGTTGCAAACGGTAACAACAACACATGCATCGTAAAAAGAGTTTAGCTAGAATACAAAGGTAATAGACTCATAGATAACGAAAATTAAAATAAAACGACCAGAAATAATATTTTTAGACTAATATTGGATACAGAATGTAGCAGAGCATACTTATATCCAACATTCCATAACCTAAGATAACTTATATCGACCAATATTTACATGACGAATATCGCCGATGTAACAGAAAACGCTTAAACTTCTGTAACACCTGGTACTATTCTGCCTGATTTTGATTAATATCTCGGTACTTTCTGGATATATTTTCTACTTATTGGAAGGAAAACACTCTTAAGGACAGGCGGGACAGCTACAATACCTACCAATTACGAAATCATAGCTAGAGTTGGTACGGTCGATGATTGCGTGGAAGGACGAAACACTCGTGACGTAGACAACGGCGACGACACCAGCGAGGATACCGAGAACTAGCCACCACACCAGCGTCCTCCTGCCGACAAAGATAACGATAAGTTGAGCATTTACAAATCAATCTGAACGTACACTGTTGGATACAGAAGTAACACAACAATTGGAAAATCAATATTAGCGTATTCCGTAAGGATACACATCTGGGCATTTGTGAATTAACCTCAATGTTCCCTTGTGGGAATCAGAACGATACAGTTGGGCATTTGTGAATTAACCTCAGTGTTCCCTTGTGGGAGTCAGAACGATACAGTTGGGCATTTGTGAATTAACCTCAATGTTCCCTTGTGGGAATCAGAACGATACAGTTGGGCATTTGTAAATAACCTCAATGTTCCCTTGTGGGAGTCAGAACGATACAGTTGGGCATTTGTGAATTAACCTCAATGTTCCCTTGTGGGAGTCAGAACGATACAGTTGGGCATTTGTGAATTAACCTCAATGTTCCCTTGTGGGAGTCAGAAATAACGATACAGTTGGGCATTTGTGAATTAACCTCAACGCACACTTGTGGGAGACAGAAATAACGATACAGTAGGGCATTTGTGAATTAACCTCAATGTTCCCTTGTGGGAGAGAGAAACAACGATACAGATACTGTTGGGCATATGTTAAACCTCAGCTTCCTCATCTTAGTAAGGTGTGTTATTGTGCATATACACAATGCAAAAGTGCTGGCAGATTGATTACAATGCAGGGTAAGTAACATTTTGTCTAAACATAATAAATACAATATTAAAACTGCTTACGTAATTGTGCCAGAAGTTTTTTTTTATCAATAACGCCACGGCAATATAAACTGTACTCCAGAATCCTATTAGCAACTTGACTTGACGCACGGAGTAGATGCTTGACTACATTAAAATGTTTGTGGATTCGAAGCATTGCGTTACTGATATTCAATCCGAGAGTAACAGAACACAATATTAGATTATAGTCGTTATCATCGGAATGCATGGGATGTAACTAGCTGTGAGTTGCACTCCCTTACTTGTTATGTTGAAAATGTCATTACGACACTGAAATTAGTATTCCAGTCATAGACACCATATTTAAGTCATGCTTGACAACAATGCCGTGTGCCATTTAAAAGTGGCTACTCGACCGAATGATATGTTTTCTGTTATCAATTTATAACAGAATTTGATAATTGAAATATGTTAAGCTGTGTTGCTCCTGTTTTTGTGTACATAGGAAAGATTCAATTCAAAAACCTCAAATAGCTTCATCTGAAAAAAAATCTGCATCACGTGCAGTTGTTAATTGAAATCAAAATTTCTCCTCTTCCCTGTCATTTATTTTTCAATAAACCTATTTACTGAATATTTTAAAAACATAATTAATTTTCAAGAGTTTTAGTCGTTACGCTGTTCCCAAGAGAACACTCCATACACAAGTTAGTAACCCAGTAAATGTTTGACATGATGGATTTCAAATTTCTTCATCTCTTCATCATCAATTATTTTAATCAAAATTTAACGTTCAAAACGATAAGAATGATATGTTTATCTCCAAAAGAAAACATCCAACATTTTGTTCTTACAGAAACAATATCAATGTAGATGATTCTACGTATTACTGAACAGAAACATTACGATGTAGTTGATTCTACATATTACTGAACAGAAACATTAACAATGTTGGTGATTCTACATATTACTGAACAGAAACAATATCAATGTTGGTGATTCTACATGTTACTGAACAGAAACATTATCAATGTAGGGGATTCTACATATTACTGAACAGAAACAATATCAATGTTGGTGATTCTACATATTACTGAACAGAAACAATATCAATGTAGATGATTCTACATATTACTGAACAGAAACAATATCAATGTAGGTGATTCTACATATTACTGAACAGAAAAATTAACAATGTTGGGGATTCTACATATTACTGAACAGAAACAATATCAATATAGGTGATTCTACATATTACTGAACAGAAACAATATCAATATAGGTGATTCTACATATTACTGAACAGAAATAATATCAATGTTGGTGATTCTACATATTACTGAACAGAAACAATATCAATGTTGGTGATTCTACATATTACTGAACAGAAACAATATCAATGTAGGTGATTCTACATATTACTGAACAGAAACATTAACAATGTAGGGGATTCTACATATTACTGAACAGAAACAATATCAATGTAGGTGATTCTACATATTACTGACAGAAACAATAACAATGGAGGGGTTTCTACATATTACTGAAGGGAAACAATATCAATGTTGGGGATTTTACATATAACTGAACAGAAACAATATCAATGTAGGTGATTCTACATATTACTGAACAGAAACAATATCAATGTTGGTGATTCTACATATTACTGAAGGGAAACAATATCAATGTTGGTGATTCTACATATTACTGAACAGAAACAATATCAATGTTGGTGATTTTACATATTACTGAAGGGAAACAATATCAATGTTGGTGATTCTACATATTACTGAACAGAAACAATATCTGATTTTACATAACTGAAGAAACAATATCAATGTTGGTGATTCTACATATTACTGAACAGAAACAATATCAATGTTGGTGATTCTACATATTACTGAAGGGAAACAATATCAATGTTGGTGATTCTACATATTACTGAACAGAAACAATATCAATGTTGGTGATTTTACATATTACTGAACAGAAACAATATCAATGTTGGTGATTCTACATATTACTGAACAGAAACAATATCAATGTTGGTGATTCTACATATAACCGAACAGAAACAATATCAATATACGTGATTCTACATATTACTGAACAGAAACAATATCAATGTTGGTGATTCTACATATTACTGAAGGGAAACAATATCAATGTTGGTGATTCTACATATTACTGAACAGAAACATTATCATGTTGGTGATTCTACATATTACTGAACAGAAACAATATCAATGTTGGTGATTCTACATATTACTGAACAGAAACAATATCAATGTTGGTGATTCTACATGTTACTGAACAGAAACAATATCAATGTAGGTGATTCTACATATCACTGAACAGAAACAATATCAATGTTGGGGATTCTACATATTACTGAACAGAAACAATATCAATGTGGGTGATTCTACATATTACTGAACAGAAACAATATCAATGTAGGTGATTCTACATATTACTGAACAGAAAAATTAACAATGTTGGGGATTCTACATATTACTGAACAGAAACAATATCAATATAGGTGATTCTACATATTACTGAACAGAAACAATATCAATATAGGTGATTATACATATTACTGAACAGAAAAATTAACAATGTTGGGGATTCTACATATTACTGAACAGAAACAATATCAATGTTGGGGATTCTACATATTACTGAACAGAAATAATATCAATGTTGGTGATTCTACATATTACTGAACAGAAACAATATCAATGTTGGTGATTCTACATATTACTGAACAGAAACAATATCAATGTAGGTGATTCTACATATTACTGAACAGAAATAATATCAATGTTGGGGATTCTACATATTACTGAACAGAAACATTAACAATGTAGGGGATTCTACATATTACTGAACAGAAACAATATCAATGTAGGTGATTCTACATATTACTGACAGAAACAATAACAATGGAGGGGTTTCTACATATTACTGAAGGGAAACAATATCAATGTTGGGGATTTTACATATTACTGAACAGAAACAATATCAATGTAGGTGATTCTACATATTACTGAACAGAAACAATATCAAGGTAGGGGATTCTAAATATTACTGAACAAAAACATTAACAATGTAGGGGTTTATAAGTATTACTGAATAGGAACCAGAATCTGCTTATGAAAAACGTATTAATATACCATAACTTTTATAAAGTATTTTTTCTGTTAAAAGAATTGTTTTTTTTTTGTTGTATGACGGTAGAAGGAAGTCTTCCGTGTTTCAGATCCAGGTATAGAACTATATCTGATTGTAACGGTCGGAGTTAAGCCAGCACACCGGAACCACTTACATGCTACATGACCGTGAAACAGTGCAACATTGAGAAGTAGCATTAAAACAGATTCAATAGATACTGTGTGAAACAAATGCTTAATTATCACAGGCATGCAGGAACTCCCATACGAATATGAAAATGGGGGGAAAAGTTTTGCATACCAAGACTGTTCATAGCTCGGTAGACATGGCTCTGCTAACTGCAGCATATGCTGCTGGCTGTGTTTCCTACCTATACATCATTAGATACAAACATTCTAGATGTGCCTCTGAGTAAACAGTAGCCTGTGTTTTATGATTCCAGGTGTGTTTGTGTACAATAAATGAAATATATAACACCTTGTATCCATAAAACGATTCTCCATTTATAAACACTGGATACACTGCAAGTGTAGCTGGTACTAGCTGCAATAAAGTAAACTATACCGTCTTTTACTATGTCGACTATAAGGATTTTTGTAACAGATGGGTATATGATTTTGGCAATTTGGCTGATATCTCTTGACATTATGCCTAAGAATAGATACATTAAATCAAAATGAAAAAATAACTTAAGTATTGTCTGATGCATTGTTGTAAATTTAATTTCTGAACAGACTTTTCTTATCAGTTTTGATGAGTAAAGAAATTTAACTAGTACAGACTCGTAAAAAGAACATCTCCTCTGATGCTCTGATACACATCTGTTGTCATTTTGGAATAGTTTAAACAGTAAAACTAGTTAATTATGTTGTGAAAACAAATAGTATTTTAATTACAAAAACACAGATATGATATTCCTATATACAAAGACAGATGCATACTCAGTCTCACTTTAGTCTATTACATAAGTTAAATGTATGTTAAGAACATTCCTATATTCGTTTCCTTTATTTAGTTCACATTCTTCATCGTGACTATGAAAGACGTAAAATGGTATTTACATTTCAACCCTCAGATTATTTTGATGATAGGTAAAATTATTGTTGCATATATAAGGTGTAAAAACAGCTTTATTAATCATCATCAGGGAGACCGTTGAAAAAGAGTTGTAATATTTTGGAAGTGTCATGGAAAATAATCATGGTCATCGGCATTGGTACAGACTTGGAGAAAAACGATGGAATGTAAAGAAGTAGATTAAAAGAATTATTCTAGAATTAAGCAATATTCCAATCAAAGGTCTTGACATTTTCAACAACAATACAGAAATGAAACAGAGACAAAAAAACCCTAATATAACTGGTTTCTTACCTCCATTGACCAAATGTAGTCGCATTATTTCCTGGTTCTGTCGAATTGTGTTGGAAGAACTTCATACCTCCGCACCTACACTACCTGTGTAGTAATAAATGACTTGACATATCGCCAACATACAGAAGGAGTCTCTACGCCTTTCACCTTGGGACGAACGACGGTCATACTACTATAATGAGGCAGAGGCTAGTTTCGACACGGAACTGTTGCCAGTGCACAAATACAAAGAAAACATTAACAGACGGAAACCGGATAATACCAGAGTACAAGGCTCTGAAAGCCATTATCACTTAACTGTTGAAAACTTAATCATTTTTTGTATTTACAGAATGTGTGAAGTCACTATTATGGAATAATCGAAAAGGTTTCTGTTGATAGATAAATCGCAAAAGAGAAACAGAAAACATGGGTCATGTGACGTGCAGTGAATATGAACGAGAAAAGGAAACATCCAAAGATCACGAACGGGTATTCGTTTGTCAAACCCTTATACCTTTGTGTAAAAGCCGTATTAAAATGAGGGTTGACTGTACATAAAGTCCTCAGTAACGTGAAGTGTGGTAACGAGATTGGTTGTTATAGACTAATGCGGGTGGATATGGAATGATATAGACAGAATAGTGGATATCTGTTGTTAGTAATTGTGAAACAACAAGACATGTATTGGAAAAGCATAACTACTAAATACATACAGGACTTGATTACTTGTACACACACAGAAAATACCACCATGATTGTTAAATTAGATATACAGAAAACAGCCATATCCCTTAATTGCAAGGCTCGATTTAATTTATTCAGTTATTAATTCCATTTCATTTCAGCAAGGAGTATGAATGCCCGTCAAGAATCGAGCTAAGCTGGAAAGAATTAGTGCTAGCACATCTCCGTCTGTTTGAAGCAACTAATAATACTTCCCAAACAGAAAGGTACACTACATTTTGGGGAAGGAAAGGGGATAAAGAGCACGACTCCTTCACAACAAAAGCAAAATGTGAGCGAATCATCGTGACTGCGAAGACATAAGCAACAGTCAACATGATTGCGGATAGAAATAGGGCTTCGTTCCTGTACTTACTAAGGTATTATCACTCTTCACCAGGTTATAACCCTTGCACTGCAATATTAAGCAGTTATATGTCAAATGTATTATTACATGTAAGGTCATAAGTCAAACATACCTATCTTAGCTGAAACTTCATATATTTCTATATTGAAAATGAAAACCAAATATCTATATGATCGGTACATTTTTTCTGACAAATCAACTTTCTCTTGTTGTTTTTGTCAACACTGTCGATTGTTTCTAATCCCTTTGGTGATAGGACCAGGAATTAATTTATAATAAAATATGATTAATTTTATTAGATCCAGAAAAAATGAGCGTTTATTCATCAGAAAATACTTTTCGTTCAAAAACGTCGAAAATCATCTTTTCAGTACTATGTTAAAGTTTTTCTGTACAAAATTACCTGTCATAACTGGAGTCGACCACATTTTGGCATCACGCACAGTTTACTCTCTACTTTGTTAGGAGTCTCGATTATACCACTGTGATAAATTCTTTCTTACTCTATGATGGCTCTTCAAGTATTTCAGAGTTATCTTTATATTTTATGGCCAGATGGTATTAAGAATTATTAAAATTATTACTTTGCACGGGCTGTTAGGGAGAAATGCATGTCAGTTAAGTACAGTTAGCTGTAGGTTAAAAATTCGTAAAACGAATGCGGCATCTAGAAATGGGTGGTATGACCTTGACACTTGGCAGAAATTCATTTGTTAGAGAAGGAAAGAATTTACTTACTACGAGAAACTGAACATTGTACAATACAAGTGTCTCACACGAGGAATGCATGCACGTGCACATATACATTTCAAGGTGAATTACACCTGACATAAGACTGGAGCATGACGCTTAACTACATTTTCATTCATTCTTTCTTCAACCCTTCGTTTATAGAACACAGAACATATGCTTCCGAAGATTTTACTCTCGTGTCCAGACATTCTGGTTAGCAAACAACAAAGACCGTTTGCATGTCCTTCTACAGGTACACATTGTCCGCAGTCAGTGGTATATCTACTTTACATCTATCAAGAATTCTCGTCATGTAGCATCTCCTGTACATTGTGTGGCATCACCCTAAGTCAGGTAATAGATAATGAGATCTGTTCAATAGCTACCATTCGTGCTGCGTTCTTGTCGATTTTCTTGTTCTTTGTGATTATATTGTTCTTTGAGGCTAGTAGATGACTTTTGACACAAATCAACCATACACTGGGTAAATACACGAGTTATTGGATACTATGGTAACATGGAATATAGGACCTGATGAAACGTTGTCTTTAGCCTATCTTGTTAATGTATTGAGACAAATCAGCTTCACAGTACAACAAACATGAAATATTATTCTGGCTTCCGTGGCTATAGTCAAATAAGGAAAAACAGAATGCAATAAAAATACTTCAGTTTGTTGTAATCGTCTATGGAATTTCTTGTTATATAATATTCTTCTGTAAAAGAATTCCTAGAGTTGCACAAAGCCTTGTTATAGCTTCACATGGAAGTGCTAAATGAGTTCGTTGTCCCCCTGTCTGTTAATCTATCCTCTTAACTTTAATACTTTAGATTTCTGTCCAACTGATCTTGGAGGAGGTGACGAGCTAGACTGAAATCTACGACAAGCGATGACTTGTAAATTATGATGATATTTTCTTGACGAAGACAATCCATGCTGTCACGTGTGATCTGGACGTGTGCGTAGCTAGCCGCTAACAGACATATAAGAGTTGAAAGACTAATGTGTCAGTGATAATGAAAGTAGGAAGCAGCAGCTAATGTCCTATCATATTGATAGCTTTTACTATCTTGTCCTTTTCGGTAATTTGAAAGTTCTCACGGCTAGGATACATTCCATGTATAATAACCATGAATAAGAGCAAGTGTACAGAAAGAGTAAGCGTCTTCCGCTTCACCGACAACACCCGCCTTGTAAATCTTGGTCAATCCGAGTAAGTTATACCACGTTATTTAAGGTTTTTAACAACGGAACCAACAGGTAAACTAGGGAGCATCAAACACGTCCAGCTTTATGTCCCGTGACGAAAATTTCTCGAAAATCTTTCTGTAATGACCGTTAAACTAACCCATACTTTTCCTCAACCTGCATCTTTCGAAACCCTGTGTTACGATTTTGTAAGTTGAAGACTTCTTGCAGAAAATCGTAAAAACCTTAGATATTCGACATGTATACACCATAGGTAGGGGATGCAGGGATATTTTTATTCGGAAATTGGAATTAGGTATTAGGTTCATGATTGAGGTAGAAATAAATACACATCATTTATAAGTTTGGTTGTAAGATAGCTTTTTCATTTCAACAATTAGTTATATTATATTGAAGTTAACTAAAAAAACACCTTTAACATCATACCGTAAACTATCATGTTTATATTAACTATATAAGATATACTATATACAGTGAGAAGACAAGATAGATAAATTAACGAGATGATATTGTAGTGATAAACGCCCTATGCCTACTCGTCGATCTCTGAGCAGTGAAGACCATGACACAGCTGCCAATGTTGTGTTATCGCTAGCTATTTATATGAGTCGTTTTCTCCCTTAGTCGTTATCACACTGCTAAGTAATTCACATCTCCCGCCAGTCTATATCAATATCTACCAGACTAAAAAATAACTCTATGTTCTTATTCCTACCACTATGATTAGTATATATACATCTGTTCAAATCAGTAAAAACTTACTTGTTTTCGTATAAACACCGCTGTTCATCAGGATACTGAAAAATGGATATTTTGTTTATTTTTTTGTTTCCATGGACACTTAATTGGTTTTAAATACACATTGCCCCAAGACACCTGGATGGTGTTGGTGAATACCGATAACAGTTGTCCGAGGCCATCTACCACCAGCCGTAAACTCACTTACGATACGTTACAGGGCGTCAGAAAACTAACACTATACTGTTATGCTGCCAATGATCCACTACATCCATCATTTTCGTGAATGTGCCACGGTAGATAGATCTCCTGCCTATCAAGTCGTCCAACAGGTGATAATAAACTTAAGGTATTCATTCTATTGCTACCAAAAAATCAACTGTTTGGCAACTTTGACTAAATCAACGAAAAAAACACTACGATGTTGCAGATGAATGAGTGATTGTGAGAAGATAGAGTTGAGAAGATTAATATTATATAAAACAAATGGGAAACGTATCGCATGTAGTTACACATAGCAGAAGCTTCGGTTCCATGGATAATGATATCATACATGTTTTGATAATAAAATATTTCGAAAAGACGCGATAAAAATTACATAACGGATCACGTGAACACATAAATAAATATTACTGAGAACCAGAATACACATAGGCCCCGTCTCTCTCTCTCTATCTCTCTCTCTCTCTCCCTCCCTCCCTCCCTCCCCCCCCTCTCTCTCTCTCTCTCTCTCTCTCTCTCTCTCTCTCTCTCTCTCTCTCTCTCTCTCTCTCTCTCTCTCTCTCTCTCTTTCTCGCAGATTTATTTACAACGTTTGAAGTTTTAGTAGAAATGAACATACGTTTTCTTGATATAAAGGTTCACTTCTATTTCCCATAATATATATCATTTATTTGTCTTTTTCTAATTACATATAGTTTAAAAATGACTCAGATTTACATACGTACTTGACGTTCTTCTGAAATTATCAGGTATATGATACTCTCTAAATTTATTGCACTATAGGTCTAATGCACTTCCTCATCTAGGTTTTGACATTTTTTCGATCCTTTTGGATTTTCCTCAATAGCCTCCTTGGTTTCAAACATATGACCTTAGCATCACTAACAAATCCTAGAAGGACGAAACAGTTGTTTGATTCTGTAGTTTAATTCACTATTTGGCACTTCTGATCTTACAATCTTTTGGCAATGTTTTGAATGTTTTATTTGTCAGTTTTTCGTGAGAAATGGCACTTAAACCAATTTAAGACTTTGCTAAAGGCTTACTGATAAAATAATGAAGGGGATGATGGGGATTTGTGCACTTCAGTATCTTCTATAAGGTATCTAAAATTTTTTAAAAAAAACCATTCCTTCAATATATTTGTAATATAGATGTAAATTGTAAAATTTAACTTCCTTGTTCACGTGGTCATATTCCTGACAGTTTATATCAGAAAGGGAGATTGGTTTCCGAAACAGTATACGTCTTCGAGTCCCGTTTACTTTACTTAGACGATATGAATCATACCTAAATTCTACCATTCCTGTGTTTATGGTTTATGTACTGTATATGTGCTGTTTAATTGTAACATCATCATAAAGTATCTAACATTTTGTTATCAGCCGTGTACTTGTGTGACCTGATAAATAATAATTGTGGGACTTGACAGATAACATGTAACATACATTTTGAGTTTCAATTTTTCTTTGTTTACTATAAAATTGGTATTTTGAAATAAAATACTTGAAGAAATTATGTTGTATAACATACATTTGAAACTAGAGACTTGGAATGGTAAAATATCTACTACAAAAGCATAGATAAATGTTGATCGGATTATGTAGAAATACGCTCTCAAAGTTAGAGTAGTGGCAATCAAATGATGATAATTTCATAAGGTGATGGAATTATCTCTTATAAAACCAGTGGTCAAACAAACACAGCCGTTGTTAAAGCTATAATAGTCCTATTTTTCGACTATAAAACATTTCCTGTGTTCATATTCAAGAAAAGTAACAAAATCAACAGTTATTATACATAGCAATCGATAGAATTGAAGAACAAAACGTATCTTTCAAGGCGAACACATTCGCAAGAATTTCTTAAAACAGCTTCAATCAGCAACCGTGCTCATAGTAACCGCTTGTCATGCTGTTAAACAAATTTGGCCTCGAATATATGATCGACAATTTCAATGGCCTGATTTAACTTCAAAATATATAAATAGGGCGGTCCTACCTTTCGTCCATGGCACTGCCTTCCTGGTGCCACAGCCTGTATGTGCTATGTGTGTGCCTTTCGATCCGTTTACTTACTACTAACCTTACCCTAACACAAGGCTGTATATTAATTGGTAGATGAAAGTGCTGTGAGGTAAGTAATAAGAACAGCATTTCATCCTCACATCAATAGAAACAAGATTGTATATTCTACTGCCAAGTACTATCTGCACATAGTAATACATTATTGTAGCGCAGTAAAAAAACGTACAAGTATGTAGTACTTACTACCAACGCTTTTGATTTAGAATATCTTAATCCAGCTTCATGTAACGAATACTGTTAGCATGTAGTGTAGGTTATGCATTGCTGTAGCAGATTAGACATACAAGATTGTTTCATTGCCTTTTTCTCAATAATTGAAGTATATGATTGGATTTCGATAATCTAAGGCTTGTTCCAAATATCATTTCGTGAAAGATGTTGACAACTGACAGATAAATTCATATAACAGTGTTTCGGGCGACGCATGTTGTTGAAAATAATCGGGCAGTTGTATGGTCGTCATAGTAATCTCATAGGGAAGCATTGTATTTCCTTGTACTTTATGAAGCCGGATTTGTTTGCTTTTTTGTTTTAGTTTTAGTTAGATATTACATAGTTTGATTGACCAAGATTTACGTGGCGATTGTCGTCGATGAAGCAGACGACTTCCCTTCCGGACCACTTGGTCTTATTTTCCTTATGTCATTTCAGGATTTTCTGTGTCAGTCTTCTTTGGTTACCCTAGTTTTATCGAATTTATGTTAACTCGAAGGAAGATTTGGTTAACATGTCGACATTTTCTTTGATGCTATGTGGTGTTTCTGGTTTCTGTCACCACTATTCTAGCCACTCCATTCCAGATATTGTTGCGTCTCAAAATCTCTTGCCGTTGTTTCTTGTTCGCTGACATTGTCCATTTTTTTGTGTCTCCTCCGTTCCTGCCACAGTCTATAGTTATGTGTATCTCCGCTTCTCATTTCTGACATTGTCTATTGTTTTGTGTCTCCTCCGTTCCTGCCACTGTCTATAGCTATGTGTATCTCCGCTTCTCATTTCTGACATTGTCTATTGTTTTGTGTCTCCTCCGTTCCTGCCACTGTCTATAGCTATGTGTATCTTCGCTTCTCATTTCTGACATTGTCTACTGTTTTTGTCTCTTTCGTTCCTGCTACCGTCTATTATTTTGGGTGTACTCTGCCTCAGGCGTTATCTATTGTTTTGTGTCTCCTCCGTTCCAGTCTTTTTCATTTTTAGTTGTGCGCTTCCTCAGCTCCTGTCCTTTTCTATTGTTTTGTCCTTTCCTGTCGTTGTTTATTATTTTGTGTTTTAACCATTCCAGTCTTTTTCATTTTATATTTTGTGCCTCCTCAGTTCCTATCCTGGTCTATCGTTTTGTTTCTATTTGGTTCCTTTTTTTTCTCACCTATCCTTGTTTCCTGTGAATTTCTATCTTTCTAATTCCTGTCCTTTTTGTTGCTTTTGGCATTTTACCAGTCCTTTGCCTTGTCTATTATTTGTTTTCCATTGTTGTTGTTTGAGTTTGTGTTCTGGCGCCATTGTGTTGTACATTGTAATTTCATGTTTTAATTCGAGAATGTTTATGTACATTGTAAGCTCCAGAAAGCCTTGCTGGTTACTCTTTATAACTCATTCTGTATTTCACCCACACAAAATCTCAAACGAGTTCTTGTATAAGATAATGTTATTAATTGTATAGTTACTGGACAGTATGATAAATGGTATAAAGAAATGGAAAATAAGAAACATTCTTGAAGTATTTTGTTAAGGTTTTTTTTGAAAACGCTTACATGAAAAGATGGTAGATTTCCGGTAGCTTATTTATAGGTACCTCATACAAAGATACACTAGCTGAGTGTACGAAAAAGCGAGATAATAGATCAAGCTCCCTGTCGAGAAAGGAGGTATGCGAGATTATTATCAAAATACAATGGTAAAACCGAGCAAAATGCAGGACAGCGATATATTCAAGTTATCATAATCAATTATACGCTTTCAAGCTATAATGATGTACATTAAACGCATTGTATCTGCACACTCGAGCACCTATGACGGCGCTAACGTTTAGCTGGCATACCATCGTATGTGTAAGAGATAATTGTAATTGGGTGAAGTGTATATAATTAGACAACCCACTGTGCTAGCCATGTAACACCATTTAACATATTCTACAGAGTATTAACAAGGTCAAAAACCTCATCGTAACATTTGATTTATAAATCCCTTCAAATTGTGTCTGTACTGGAGGTGGCTAACGGTTTAACATATTCAAACTGCAAGTAGCAAATAAGGATATATCGAACGATCTCAATTACAATTGCAAATAATGCGAATTCTCACAAATCGTGCACAAATACATAGTCAAGTGTTCGGTGCCAATGAACTGTCGAAGAAATGTATGATAGGGGCGAACGTTGGTGAGACTGAGATATTGTCATTTACTAACAATGCTAACAAACTCATTAAAGTGCAGTAAGACATATCTTGTCTACATGTCAGCATTTTGTTGAAATAGTCGTTACTTACATTGACAAATATATTGACATTTTAGACAGACTATTAATGCCTTATTCAGTTATTTCACTTTCTATAAGTCTGTTTGTGAAGCGCTTGGAGTAGATAGGCCAGAGTTGTCACCTTACATCCGGGTGACATTACGAAGGTCGTCACATGACTTTTTGTGTTACACATGTAGCATCACATTCCAATGTGTTGCAATAGCAAGGAGGCAGTATATTTTGGTAACAACGACCCAAACATCAAACCTTCCTCATCCCTTAAAATGTCTTTAAATATATTTTACCTGAAATCATCAGCCGTCATTGTTGTATCACATCCTTTTTAGCCAATCATCAGTATAGTTGCTCCTGTGTCCACACACACGAGTTTACTTCTATATATATAGTCCAACGTACGACATCACAAAGTACCTCACCACAAGTACTGTTCCCGGTACGTACTTCCGAGCTACCACACGTGCATTACACGTCCAGATTGTGGGAACACAGAGGTTCTACAGCGTACCTCCTTGTGTTATTGTGGCGAGGTTTCCTGATAGCATGTAGTGTTAAAAATACCCTCTTCTCCCCTCGCGTACAAAACAAATGTGTGCGTACTTGATATAACAGCGTCAAACAGCTACTCTCGGAACTCGCACAACCTATAAGTTCCTTCCTTTTATATACCTCTATAAAGATAGGCCGAGATTCTTTGATGGTAAAAAAATGTAAATTATTTTGCTATTTTTGTCTACAATTGTGTATAAGATACGGTGCCAGTGGATTGGAAGGCTTTTCTATGTTGTTAGCGCGGGAAGCTTTCATGAAGATATCATCTTCAGTATACAGGCATTAGTAAATTTCACCAACAGGTGCTGCGTTAGTCCGTTAGTATATCCCACAGTCTCCAATAACATATAACATAGCTGTAGTCTTAAGCGTGGACCGAAATTCGTGTGTTTAATGCTTGTCAATTATTTATTAAAATACTTTTTAATACGATTAATATTTCAGTAGTTTTTTTAAAGTAACCACGTAATAATTTTTCCTATTTTTTTCATATTTTAAAAGGTATCGACCAAATATATTGCGTTTCAGTTTTGCCTTGACGATGTCGCTCTGGTAACTGCCGCTTTTTTGAGAGATGATTTTGATGAAAACCTTTGGCAATGGTGATCCTATTAGTGATGCAAAATAAACAGTAAATACCTTATTGTTCTGAACATCGATAGTTTCCATTTCCTGGATTTTTTTTTCATTCTTGCGTCCAAAACCTGATTTAAAATGGTACGTGTTCGTATTGATGAATTTTCCTAGTGCTGTATTGTATTTTCTTTCTCTCTTCCTTTCTTTTCTTCCTTCCTTCCTTTCTTTCTTTCTTTTCTTCCTTCCTTCCTTTCTTTCTTCTTCTTCTTCTCCTCCTCCTTCTCTCCTCTCCTCCTCCTCCTCCTCCTCCTCCTCCTCCTCCTCCTCTTCTTCTTCCTTCTTTTTTCTTTTTCTCCGCCTTCTCCTCCTCCTCCTCCTCCTTATTCTTCTTCATCTTCTTCTTCTTCTTCTTCTTCTTCTTCTTCTTCTTCTTCTTCTTCTTCTTCATCTTCTTCAATGTTAACAGTTTTATACCAATGTGTTATCCGCAATATAAAGATACGCAGTTTGTCATCTTTAATATTGTCTAACTGAAACGTTATTGTCACCGCCAAGCAATCGAAATGTTACTTTGTCTACTAATACAAATGTTTAACATATGACCTATAAGCTCCCTAGCTAGATGAAGCTTGGCCTTCATTATCTGTGTCTTGAATAGTAATCGTAAGTATGAAACCAATTTTTTAGAGGCTTGCGTTTTACTGGCGCATTAAATATTAACATTTTGTATAACACACAGCATTTCATTCACTGATAATGTCAATAGAACATAATTTAAAGTGTGACGTTGTGATGTTTCGATGACTACATTGTCACCATTGTGAAGTGTACTAACACTGACGCACGAACTACACGAGATGTTAAGGAATCGACTTAGTGTTTTTGGAACATTATAGAGAAAAGTACACGATATGGTACAAATATACTATAGTCTTTTCCGTTATGATTTGTTTAACACTAGGTCAGAGATCATAGGTCATAGTTGTGTGTGAGTCTGGTGATATGGATGTGATTTTGTTTGCGCTTTTATCTTGTTCTACTACAACAATCGTTCACATCTGTTGAGCAAAGTTCGTATAATGCCCAACTTCTGGTGTAAGGGGTGTTGTGATTGGTAGTTGAATTATAAGTCTGTATACATCCTTTTCCTATAGACCAATACTTTGATAGTACCGTCATTTTTCTTTACTAAAAGGGTATCAAGGAATGGCATAGCGTCATTGATGTTTTTCTCGCATGTGATTTTGATGCTGCTGGTGGTGGTATCTACGGTATTAATATGCGCAGCTAAATTCTTCTGTGACCCTTTCTTGACTATTTCCAATATATCATCAACATAGAGCTTCCATAGACTAGACTTCCATTTTATGAAGGTCGTGGCTACAGCCTCTTTCACCGAGTGACCGAAGAATGACACTGGCCTACCCATAGCTGCAAGTGTCACACCATTGCTGATAAATTGTATCAGCAATACATGTTGTAAGAACAAATTCTATCACATCCGTATATGGAGATTGACCGGTCTAGCTCCAGGTGACTACTAATAACACACACAGTGCTTTGTCAGTTGGTGAGTCAGTGAAAAGAGACACTACATCGTGTGATATCAATTCCTGATCGTTTTGGATAAGTACCGTGAACATACTTTCTCCAAGATCTTCGAGTTTTTAATGTGATCATCTTATTACCTGTCAGGGGTTCAAAATGTCTGCTAGAGACCTGGAGACATTAAACCAATGGACCCCAGTATGGTCCACTAAGAGCCATAATAGTTCCCGTCTTTGTGAATATTGAGTATGCAATATATAGTAGGTGTGTGCACTGGGATACATGTGTCTATATTGTGATTCAGTGATCTCATTTTCTACCTTCAGTTTTGATCAGACAGGTACCAGACGCTTTTTTAACTTTTGGGAAGGACTATTCTTGAGTTTTTTCATGTTTGATTGTCAAGCATATTCACGTCTTCGTTCTCATATTCGTCAGTGTCCAAGTTGGCTGTGACTTTCCCCTTGTCTGCTGATAGAAGTATGATCGATCTGTCCTTGCTTAATTTTTCAAGTGCAATGCGTTCTTCCTTTGATATGTTGTTTACTGGTCATTTTGTAGATTTTAAGACACCTGTCCTTTGTGATCTCAGTTCATCAGTCTCACCGTAATTCAAGTTCTTACATGTCTGTTCTGTGACTACATTAAAATTGTCAACTGGAGTTTTGTGTGGACAATGGAATTATTTTCTATCTGTAAGCTAATGCGTCAGTTTTGTTATTAATATTGCATATTCTTTCCCTCGCTAGATCTTGCTGCACTTGAATAATGATAATACGGGCAATGATGGTATTAATTGGATATCTAATATTGAGATCTGAAGGTGTTATTTCCACGTCCCTACATCGCAGAACAAGGTGATTTCTGTGCCTCGCTACCTCCTTTTCAAGACTCTCAAACTATTACAATATTACTATACTACATATTTTGGACAACAACTTGTCCATTTTGAACTCGGATATTTCGGAACTTTTTCTCCGGGTAGCAATGTCATTTGAATAGAAGTTCTTATAACACAACTAGTAGAGGATTTGTTATTCCGCTAGAATTCTTGTTCACAGATGACCACATTACAGATATACTTGATTATATATAAACGTTTATATTAAGGTGTAAATGCATGTTTTCATGAACATCTGTGTATATCTTTATAATACCGCATGTTTATATGTAAATCTATATACTTCTATACATCTACAGTACCAAACATTTACCTATACATTAACGAAATTATATGTTTGCTTGCTATATTTATCGCCCCATGAACGGCAAGAATCATTATGTGGCGGGGTATCCTTGTAGTATAGCTGGTGGAAACATCGCTGAATAACATACGGAAGGCCCGTTACATGCTATCCTAAGCTATCAGGGTAAGGCGTCTTGCCCATGGACACAACAAGTCCGTATACACACGAATGTTTAAACTTTTGCTGCTTTATCTGATATTCAAGAATAAACAAGATGTAACATCTAGTAGACCATTAAATTTGTTGAAAGGTAGATTACCTTATAGTAATAAACATCAATACCATTATCTGACGGAAAGCGTACCATTGTCAACGTCTTTCGTAGCAACAGATCTGTATCAATGTATTTTTTAATATCCAACAGACATTCGACCTAGAAAAAATGTAACATTTTTGCACTTGTGTTATTTGTACAGTATTCGAGACTGCAGGTGGTAAACACAAATGGTGGACTTTAAGTCCTAGAAGAGTGCTGTAATCTGCATGTCGCGTTTTACAATATATACTTGTACTTGATGTTCTTCGGAACAGACGTATGGAGATCAATCTTATTGAATTATTGGGCTAGTAGACGTCCTTGTCTAGATTTTGACATTTCTTTGTCCATAAATTTTTATTTTCATTTTTCTCAGTCACCTCCTAAGTTTCAAAATATAGGCCTTAAGTATCACTGACAAGGTCTAAACAGCTGTATGATGCAGTCAAACTCATTAGTTACCTCTGCTGCATCTAATTCTAAATTTGTATTGAAACATGTAATTTACTTGTGTCTTTCGTACAAACTATACCACTTACAGCGAGTGTCTGACGACCGGTACACCAGTTAGATGTTGAGAGTTCTGAAGTGTCCCAATGAAAAGGTTAATTCGTCTACAGTTAGTAAGATGCTTTGTGTGTGGCACACTGCCGAGCCAAACCGATTACTTCAAGAGTGCAGATCACCAGGTCAGGTCAACCCTAATTATGCAGAGGATATCAACACAGTCAGTTGTTTACATATCACAAAGACAAAGCCAAACTGCTCTCTTAGATAGTTTGATAGAAAGCGATGACAACCAACATACGGCACTTACCATCATCACCTGTCTGTTTCTTACCGTTCACTATGCGAGAGATGAAGATATGAAAATCAGTAGATTGATATATACATGTATAGAACAGTGAGATCAACAAGCAATAATAAGGAACGTTAAAACTCCAATATATACCTACTACCCATGATTTGAAGCTATACAATTACAACCTTGTATTACCAATGTTTTGTATCTAGAGAAGTACAACTTTGTATTACCGATGTTTTGTATCTATATAAGTAAAACCTTGTATTACCAATGTTTTGTATCTATATAAGTAAAACCTTGCATTATCAATGTTTTGTATCTATATAAGTAAAACCTTGCATTACCAATGTTTTGTATCTATATAATCACAACCTTGCATTACCAATGTTTTGTATCTATATAAGTAAAACCTTGTATTACCAATGTTTTGTATCTATATAAGTAAAACCTTGCATTACCAATGTTTTGTATCTATATAAGTACAACCTTGTATTACCGATGTTTTGTATCTATATAATCACAACCTTGTATTACCCATGTTTGTATTTAACTACAACTTGTTTGACAATGACAACCTTGTATTCCCCATGTTTTTATTTAACTACAACTTGTTTGTAGTTATACAATGACAACATTGTATTACCCCACGTTTGTATTTAACTACAACTTGTTTGTAGTTATACAATGACAACATTGTATTACCCCATGTTTGTATTTAACTACAACTTGTTTGTAGTTATACAATGACAACATTGTATTACCCCACGTTTGTATTTAACTACAACTTGTTTGTAGTTATACAATGACAACATTGTATTACCCCACGTTTGTATTTAACTACAACTTGTTTGTAGTTATACAATGACAACATTGTATTATCCCATGTTTGTATTTAACTACAACTTGTTTGTAGTTATACAATGACAACATTGTATTACCCCATGTTTGTATTTAACTACAACTTGTTTGTAGTTATACAATGACAACATTGTATTTGTCATTGATTGTAGTTCTAGAATTACTTCCATCTCCCATGTACAGAATCTATACAAACACGTTTTGTTACCAATGTTTTGTAATTATATCTTTGTAATTATAAAAATTAATCGTTTGTCATGTAGTATGTCATTCTGCCAAGGAGCAAAACTTCTGTGATATTTTTAGAATAAATTTTGTTTCAGAGTGTGTTTCGGCGCCTATATTAGCCAGACATAAGTGTTATGAATCAAAAGCTGTAGTAATATGGTTAGTGTTGGCAGGTTATTAAGGAAGACAAGCAATGTCTACAATAAGTAAATAGGATGGATTGGAATCTGACCTCAAGATTTGTATTACACTTCTTAATTAAAGATTTCCACAACACATATCCATGTTTAAGGATGAGGTCATAAACATTACTGATAAGTCCTCGTATCATAGGGTACTTATCACTCGGGTGTCTTTTGTACAACCTTTGTAAATGAAGTTCCAGTAACATTTGTAGTTGTGGAAATATGGAAGCATTTTCTCAGTCAAACACCACACAAAACCTATTGGAGGAAGTGTGTACACATTTCAGTGTGTACATCTAAGTAGAAAATATGTACTTCATATTCATAACAAAACTTCATTGAAGTCATTGAAACTTAAAACAGATGTGCTTGTTGTAAAATTTATTTATTTTACAAATAAAGAAAATGTACAAGTATGACATTAGACAAACTTTTTACACAAAGAAACATTACTGAATTTGATCTCTGGACACAGGAGTGCACTTTTCTCTGGACATAAAAGTGCACCTTCAGGACAAATGGGATATGGTTCACATCAAAAACTTTAACAGAAGCAACTAAAACTATACAAACAATCTGTTATGGAAGAATCAACAGTTAATCAAATGGAGTAAGTCAATATGTCCAAAACAAAACTTAAAAAAAGAAAATCTAATCCATGTTCAATATTCAGTTTTGATACTATAAATCTACTCATCTCCACCTTACACCGTGTAAAATTGAATACTGTTTACATCCCCAGTAGGCAACAATAATCATCTTTTAAAAGATAACAATTTAATTCACTATTTGGTGAATTTGAACATACATAAACATGTGAAGTATATTTCTCAGTAGGTGGGTTTTGATGCACGACGTGTACGTTAAGTTCTCATAACACAATCATATATCTCTGTAATAGTTAAACATTATAATACAAATGACACAACTGCAGCCATCAATGATGACTGAACCACTCAATAATGTCTAAGTGATTATGTGTAGCTAATGAAATTTATATCAGTGAATACTGTCTGGTTAAGTCTCAATTTTATGCTACATCCTTTAGATAACAAGAACATCCTTACCCACCATACAGACACAGTAAGTTTATATCTTTACAACATACTGTAGATTCTGTTCTTAGAAATAATCTTGTTCCTTGTTTTTCACAATGGCACAATTCAACAGGATAAGAAAACAATGTATATTGAAGTTTGCATATACTCTGCTTTTAGTACAGGAGCTTAGGAATTTTTGGCACAATTTGTACTGCAAGTCTTCTGTTCTTTAATAAAAATAACACACAAATCCAACTGTAAACCTTTTAACATCCTGAGGTTTTCTTATAATTAGATATATATATAAACTATGGTTATATATAAAATCCAAAATTTCGACAAGATTTCTTTATCTGTACAAAATAATGCAAGCATATAACAGCAGATATGAACCAGGTCATGACTAGGGTTAAAGTAGTCAAAAACTCACCTTGTTTTTAACATGGCTTCTTTGTACAAATCATAGCTTGTTGTATATGATACCAATATCCTGTCCCTTTGTTTAGGACAAAATTTATCATTACTTCATGGTTATACATTTATGATAAATCCTCCATTTAGGCTGTTTGTGCATTCAGACTGGCATATTAAGTGCAAACCATTTGAGACACTAGTGCTTTATCATACAGCCTTTCTGACATATTAATTATAATAAAAACAGAACATTTGAACAGGTTCATTTACCTGTTACAGTAACATTGTTATTATCAAGTCACATAATTCAATAGGTGCAGCTTATATTTGTTTATGAAATTGAAAATAACAATGTTAGTTCCTACAAGTTGGAAGCATGACAAATTGATAGATGTGTCTTTGTGTCAGTTACAATAACTCAGTCTAGGATGAAACATTTCTTTAACAGCTTTAGTAGAGCTACAGGTATCCCTGGTTAAAATCTTTGTACAAATTGGTTACATGCTATATCTGTCCGTCACTTTCATGAGGTATACACAGGATAACAGCACAATGGCTCATACAGCTTGTTATGGTCAAATATTGCACTTTATTGTCATACTTATTAATACTACTGTAAACTTGTTGCATCAGTGAAACACATTTTCTTTGTGACAGCATTTCATAAAATGAATATAGACAATATACTATACATAATTTTAGTTGCAAAATATACAGATTTATCACTACATACTTTGATCAATCATAGTCTTACTTACTTAATTTACATGTGATCTTAAATTAGGTGCTGAGATAAGCATGTGAATCATTAACACAGTGAGTATGCTATTTCTAAAGATGAAATTCATTGTACAATGCAACATTTCTGAAATCTTAAAGATCCTTGTGATAGAGTGCGAGTATGAATAATTCTGATCCTAACTATCCTACATTATCAGTGTTGATCAACAGTGTATCAATAAATCTCACACAGAAATGTGTAATTAATAGTACATTGTTTTGTGTTTTGAAAAATGAAAACAAAAGTAAACATGATAGGCATGCTTTACTAAGATAAACTGTAAGTGGAATATTTATTTCAACAGTCGTTTCTGTCCTGCTACCTAGTCGTTCCCGTGATCTTTTTGTGAATGGAAACTGATCAGGCAGGATATGGCTTCCCCTGGCTAAAAGTCACACTATTTGTTGATCAAAATGACATAGGAATGCAGCTTCATAGTGTCAAAGAGAGTAAATTGAGACTAGGTAAACTGGAATGAATCATATGAATTGATTTCATAGATCCAAGATTTATCAATAAGGAATGGAAACTTAGGAATCAATTTGTTTCTGTGAAGTTTGAAAATATAAACTACTGTTTTCAAATATGAAAGTGATGGGAAAACTTCTCCAAATTTGGATCTTTCAGTGTTCTGTAAAACCAAAACACCTTAATATTTTCTGATAATTTAACAAAAGCACTTTCACTTTTATCTAAAACAGAGATTAAAATGTCAACACACGTGTGTATATATATATGTATTTACATTATAACAACGACTCTATACAGAAGTAAACAAGTCTGAGTATTAAATCTCTACAGATATCTACAGTCACTCACACAGAAAACAAATCACACTTATCAACACTGGCCTGACTTCTAAAACAACTCGTAGAAATACATTTCTAAATGGAATTACATGAACTTTCTTTCTTTTAAACAGTAATAATGTATTTTCCAGATATTTCTGAAAATATTTCTATGGAGCAAAATGGACTGTGTTACAAAGCCTTTTTCTTTTACTTGTGACAAATCTGGAAACCTATTATTAAAAAATCAGGTCTGCTTTTATTTTTTAAATCAGTCTTTAAATATCTAACTTCTGCTTTAATGTATATAAATAATGTAAAGAAGTTGAAAAGTAATTATGAAATTAAGTAATAGTAATGACACACTTCCTATAATTGTTTTCTACATTTACCACAAACATCTCCACAACAAACCTTACACACCAATATATAAATGTTATATACACTCTATAGATATATTTACAAATTATCTCCCTTTACTTACATACGAGCAAAAGGGAGATAAACTTTAAATCATGGAATTTATAGCACTGTATGTCAGACTCTGTTCTGAATTCACATTTATGTCCTCAGTTTAAATAGTTAAGCTGAATACAACTAACACACTTCTATACATGTCTGACACATACTCAACCACAAAAATAAAAACTGATTCAAAAAACCAGCAACGAATCATACAACTGTGACAGTTCAAAACAAAATATTAATAATCTGGTGTATCACAACTGTGTTTAAAGAGAAAGCTGTCAGTTTAAACATGATGGCAAACACACTTTAACACTATCAGGGTCACAACCCTCTTGGCAAATAATATCTGATTCATGAACTTCAAAATCAAGGGTGACAGGGTGTTTTTATAATCAATTATTTTGTATAGATATGACATCTGTATGCATTTAGATGACGTTCTCTGTTATATTTGAACATTATTTTGAATGTAAAACTGAATCAGAAACTATAAAATACTTATCAAAAGTGAAGAAATATCCTGGGATTTTAGCATTTTTCATGATATGGCAATTATCAGGCAGACCCAATGAAATCGGGCGAGATGGTAACACCACACTATGAAATGCTGAGTCTCAGGTTCAGTCTAACTGATATCATAAGGAAAATGAAAGATTTATCTCCCTTAGAGGTGCATGCTATAAAGATAATGCAGTGGATGTAAAACTGCCCTAGTGGTCCCCATCAACTTTTAACATTTTTAGTCTTCAATCTCTCCAGCTGGGAGCTAAACTGAATGGCAGCTGAACTGTCCCATTGACATTAACTTAAAACAACATTAGAAAACACATTAAAAATCCTTGTATTCTTACTCTACAACAATGTCCATTAAATACAACCTCTCACTTTTACATGTATAACCACAAACATTCACATTTTCATAAAAGACTGGCAAGTAAACTGCTACTAACATTAAAACCAGGACTAAGATCAGGAGTAGCCAAGTCTTGCGAGGGCCATCTGCTTACGGAGTCGTGAAATTTCATAAAATGCTTCCTTATCTGAAATCAAAAATTCAAAATCAAATGAAGGACAACAAACACAGAAATGTGAACCCACTGTTTTTTTTACATAAGTAAAAACACTATTATCAATTTAAGCCCTTAAATTAAGGATCTATATAAAAACATTTTACAGACGAGATTTATTTTTAAAATTGTTAGAACAAATTTATATCAATATTCCCTTTAACCAACAGTTCAATATCAGGCATCGTATTCTGTGTGTTCAGTGCTTACTTTCACTTTTGACGAGTCCTTGGTTTATGTATCTGATGTAGGTATAAAAATCACAAACGGAAGCAATCTGAAATAAAAAAAATGTAAGATGTAATTCCACAATCAATCAAAACACTTACAAAATTTCATCTGATAGTTTGGATACTCAAGATATGTACAGACTAACATTATAGATCATGACTCTCCCTGGGTGGATTGAACAGTTTGCTCATCCAGTTGCTGTCAAATGTGAAAACATGGAAAAAGGGAGTGTTAAAATGACAATATCATAAGACTTGCTGTCAGACTTCATACACTCTATTTCCAGATTATTCTTTTTTGATGAATCTCAATCTTGGAACTGTAGATGGGTTAAAAATAGATAAACTTTTGTATAGATTTAATGTCCAATTTGCATGTTTTCCCAGTTTGAATTACACATTAAAACATGGAGTTACCGTAAAGACAATAATTAAGATACAACGTGCATTTTTCACAAACATTGTGTAATAAACATCTCTGTGATACACTGTACATGTCATTGTCATATTTTAACATTTATCTATTGTTTATCAATTTGTGATACTTCATTAAAATTCAACTGACATCACAATTTCAGGTTGGTGACAACAGATCTGATGTCATTGCCTAAACACAACCAAGCATTACCAGATCATATGAAATATTTAGATTGAAGACAATCCACACAGAACTTACCCGATTTCTACAGAGTTGAGATATGGAGTACCAGGTGATATCCTCTCCAAGTTTTATCTTATAATTACACAGCCTGTTGTTTTCTGTGAGGCAACATCTCCTGTAAACAAACAACACTTTATCAGCTGACCTTATATTACAGTGTTGACAATAACACTAATTCTGTTGCAATGCAAGTATTTAATATAATGTATTTCAAACCTAAAATTAAGTCATTCACTTTAACACGACTTAAAGAGTTGAGAACATAACATAACAAAGAAACAAAATTCTACTTTTATATCATGATGCAAAGGTTATACTCTGTAACACTAATCAACACTAACACTAGTGTTTATCAGTCCAAAGGCCTATAACTCCATACATAAAGACAGACAATCAGAATTTAATATGTCATACACTGACAACAATATCAACATTGACACTAGTGCAACTGAAGGTGATAAAGTGCATAAGAATGACCATAACTCTGAATAGAGATCAGACCCCTGTTATCATTCAAAATCTGATAAATCAGGTGACTGAGATGAGTAACAATAACCAAGTGCTATAACTCTTTATGTGGTAAGGTAAGAGATGTCTGGGTCCTTTGTCTATAATATAAGCCTTATGCCTGAGGCTTTAGGAGGTAATAAGAAAATCACACCCGTTTCTGTACATATTTAAGTCGGTGCCAAGGTATCTGGCTGGGTAGGGCTTGATATGCCCATGACTCTTGATTTTAGTCATAAGTGCAGTGAAATATCAGTGTATTTTGGCACTTTGCCAAAGTAATTTTAAAATGCCAAAAAGATTTCATTTTTTCCTTGCCACTGATGGCAACTCACAGTGCGAGCCCTGAATCATGTCCGAGACAAGAGTACTGTAACACAAACGGAGCCTAGGAGGAAGCAAATATCACCGATAGTTCTGTGAAGGGACTAATGAGTTGCCATATCAAAAAGTAAGACCTTTAGGAACTGGTCCCTAATTCAGTACATAAAGTAGCCAATGTTGAATAAACGCTAACAAACTATAAAATTTTACCTTGGGTAGGAGCTGTCACCAGGAATAGGTTCAATCGTAAGCGTATTGTTTTCTACACAGTCTTTCACATTTTCGGACAACTGAAATCATAATTGTACAAGTAATAAATATCGAGAGGCTGCAAAAAGCTGGTTTCTTTCTGTTAATGTACATCATTATGGAAGGTGTGCACAAATTTTCAAGACAATTTGAATATCTTCAAAAGACTTCGTACCAATATTCAAAATCTTACAAAAGTGCAGCACTTTTCTTACAAGGGACATAACTTCTCCAAATTTTAATTTTAGTTCTACACTTTCAGGTCAAACTATATATCAGATTTATATGGTTGCTGCAGATAATATATTTTTCCAGAACCTGACCTAAAGACACTGATGTCAAACAAAACAATACTCTAGCTTTTCTTGTCTCTTGCAAAAAGGCCCAAAACAAATAATGACACGCCAAAATAAGTCAACAACAACTACATACATTGCAGACTTAGAAGACTTATGACAAGTCTTTACCTGTTTATTGGCAAAGTTGAGACAGGGACTGATATCCTCCATATACATCCTAGACAGGAAGTTTGTGTCCTTGGACAAGCGTGGATTCTTCCTCCACATCACAAACTCCTCAAAGAATACAGGATCAATCTGTAATTAAATCATATCACTCTGAAGTTCCTCTGTATGATATAAACATATTATAATGTGTTACCAAAACAAGAGGGTCAATAGGCCTGCATCGCTCACCTGGTATTTGATATTTATCTAAAATACCTTCAATGTTCATAACAAACACATTAACATGTACACCATTGGCATTCGAAGTGGGCATATCCAATCAATTTTAATCAATTTCCACAACTAACTTCAGCCTTAGCCCTCACTTCTTAAGAGTGACAATTATGACCTGGCTTAAATGTAAATGTCATTTTTATGTTTTTAATTTTTTGTTCTCAAAATTTGTCTGGCTTTGACCTAAAATCTCATTTTTACACGGTATCATGATTCTCTACTTTTTCGTCTACGAGTAGATATCTGTTACAGGTTTTGTCAAATTTGACCCCTTCGACTGTGAATATAGTTCAAGGTCATTTGTTTGAAAACTTTGATGAGATTCATCCAAGAAACTTACCAGCCCAATATCATGCTAGGTCTTTTGTTTAAGCAGAAGAAATAGTTTGAAGGTTTTGACAAATTCAACCCCTGTGACCTTTGATAAGTTTCAAGGCCATTTTTTTTTTTTGGTAAATTTTTGTATCCAAGAGACATACTGGCCAAATATCAAAATCAGAAGGAGCTATTTCAGAGGTTTAATAAATTTGACCCCCATGACCATGAATAGAGATCAAGTTAATATTTTTCACAGCCATGAGCTTCAATCCAAAGACCTAACACGAAATATAAGGTTTCTGGTTTATGACAAAACGTCTTTTTTTTTTTTTTTTTTTTTTTACAAATTTGACCCTTGTGACCTTGAGTGTGGTTCAAGGTCATTTCTTTATGCAATTTTTAGTTTAACTTCAACCCAACCACTCATCAACCAAATATAATGCTTCAAGGCCTTTTGCTTAAGTAGGAGAAATCTTTACATGTTTGTATCAATCTTATTTATCCATGTGACCTTGTATATGTTTTGAGGTCATTTCACAAATTTTATCAGGTTCAATCCAAGAGCATTACTTGCCCAATATTATAATAATAAGAAGAAGTTTGATGGTTTCAACAAATTTGACCTCCCTGTGACCTTGAATACAGTTCAAATTCTTTTCTCTTCGTAAATTTTGTCAGGTTTCATACTTGGATTCAATTAGCCAAAAAATCATGCTTCCTGGCATTTTGATTAAAAAGAAGTTATTTAAAGGGTAACACATTTGAGCCCTGTGACCTTCCATAATGATCAAGGTCATATCATTCATCTGGGCCTTTTGGTTGGTCAGATGAAGTCATTTCAAGCTTTTGAAAATTTGATCCCTTTGACCTTGAACATTGCCCAAGGTCATTTCTTTTCACAAACTTGGTTGGGCCTCATCCTAGGAACCTTTCAGCCAAATATCATGCTTCTGGGGGATTCAGTTAATCAAAAGAAGTTGTTTTAATGTTTAAAGAAATGTGACCTCTGTGACCTTGAATAAGGGTCAAGGTCATTTTATTTTATTATTTTTTTTTATTTTATTTGAAACTGTGTAACTAAACCCCATTTATCCCCAAACAAAATTATTAATAAGTGTCTGCTTTTCCTACTGAGAAATAACTGATGGACTGCCTTATTAAAATTCTGAGTAATCAGATCATTTTTATACATATTTCATTTATTAAAGATAAAACTTCAATCATACAATGACAAATGACCTGGTCCTGTATGTGGGTATATATAAATACTATAAAATCATTTCAGAGTTATTTCCCTTTCATAAGTTGATTCCCTCATGCAAACAGAAACATTTTACAGTCTGTTACATGTATTTGACAATACCAGTGTAATCTATCAAGCCAATATTTAGCACACTTCTTGAGCTGAACACAATGACATATCTGGTGGAGATGCTATGGAGGACAGGACTAAATAGAACCCTCTGGGGAGGACATCATTGACCAGCAGCAGTGCTATAGCCTGGCTTTTAACACCATGATAATGGAGATGCCTGAAGCCTGAGTAATTCTCTGGGGAGAGAATGCCTGAAGCTAACTCCTATCTGTATAATTTGTATTGATGATCTGATAATAAACCTGCACATTTAGATAGTTCATATTGATTATTTATTTTCACATCATGCATGAAGAATGATGAAAAAGAGACAATTTATCTATCATTTCTATGCTACTGTGAATTCCTATTCATAACTTACATCACTACATCGGTCATTCTTGGCTTCCTGCTGAGCCTGTACTTCCTGTCTCGCTTCACGAGTAAACTCATGGTGGCTGGTTGACCGCCGATGTGTCTTCCAGAACGGTTTGCTTGTCTTCTCCTTCTCCTTTTTATTAGTCTCAGGTTTGAGAGTGTCTATCTGGGGGTGTAGATGTTTGTTGGGAGAGCTGGGGGTTGATGTCAGGACTAGCTGTTTCAAGGCAACAACCTCTGCCTCCAACACCTCAATCTGGAGGATATAAATATAAGTTTACTTCTCGTAAGAATTAACAAATTCAGTAATTTTATAAAAAAAAATTTGTAACAAAAGATGTAACCTTATACAGTCTACAAACAAGACTTGTTGACAAGGAAACGCAAAAGTGGTCTGACTTTCCAAGGAAACTGAAGTACTCCAGGAAAACTGTGGTTGAACAAAGCACCCCATACCTTTTCATGTTCAATTATGTTCAATTTGGGAAAAGAGGCTAAGTTACCTAGTTGAAAGAAGAGTGCATTACCACTGCACCATCTATCCATGATAACATCTTTATTTTACCTAAATAGTCTGACAATACTTTAATGTCAAAGCTAAAGTTATTGTAACTTATCATGTCTTTCAGCACTGCTGACACTATATTGTATAAACAAAACATGTTATTTTGTTCACAAATAACATTAAATATCCGTGTTTTTAGAAGTCAGTGGGAGGTTCTGTGATACACATTACTTACCTTTTCTGTGGCTTCTTTAAGGAGTTTCTCAGAATGCATTCTTTTTAAATTGGCTTCTTGGACCATATTATTTGCTTCCTGTCGACA
This sequence comes from Ylistrum balloti, assembly GCF_031769215.1. Taxonomy (NCBI): domain Eukaryota; kingdom Metazoa; phylum Mollusca; class Bivalvia; order Pectinida; family Pectinidae; genus Ylistrum; species Ylistrum balloti. The sequence continues at coordinate 99,901 of NW_026782073.1, forward strand.
TAAAAACGATGATTACGAATAAAGATACGAGTGCTAAAATCTCTGTCCAAATAAATGGAGGATACATTGCGGGTGTCTTATGCAATAAGCTATATTTTGGCAAGGGTATAGAAAGAGAAAGGTGACAAGCCAATTTTGGTCTTTCTGTCCTGAGCCAAAATGAGGCTTATATTCTTAGACATTGACCATGTATTCTGTTTATCCTGCAACACTGATTGACAATCCAGCCTATCAAAACCTCTTAAATATCTGCTTTAGGCCTAAATAATAGCTCCACAGAGAAATCAGGTTCAAAACTTAAAGGATTCCAAAGTATCATATTTTGCTTAATTTTCATCAATAAAGTTGTTCATTAAAACCACACAAATTGCTTATCATAACAGTCATTTATACCATATTCCAGCAAATATCAGCTAAAATATGTTTGGTAGTGAGTCTTAAAATTATTAATGTGACATGATAAATGGGGATAGTGTTGGGGTGATTATCTAACCAAAATGTGAAGTGAAACACAGTTGCACTTTGATGATATATGAGCTCATAATTTCTACATTCTGTGTTCAGTATACCAATCAATTGTGATACAGAGTTGGGGCCTCATATTGTATCAGCTGGTGTGAGCATGATATGACAAGAAACCATGAAAGAAAACTCAATGAAACCAATCACTTATGATGGTCATTTACAGCTCGCTTCCCGCAGCATTTACCATCAATGAGAAGAGTGACAACATGGAGTAATTACTGGGTCACCAATATCACTATCATGAATAAATAATTAGGCATACCATTGGAATTGTAAGTGAAACAAAAACAGAAAGGGTCTGAACATTATTGTTTTTACTGAAAAATCACATGTTCAAACTACCCGCCTATTTGAGTGACCAGAGGTTTTGCATATGTGGCAGGTGTATTCCGAAAAAGGCAGGATAAAACAGAATAGATATGTTAATATTCTCTACAAACAAAGACATTGCTCTACAGTATCTCACTTCCATCTAATTATCTAAATCTAAATTTACTGCATCGATCAGTTTAAAATTGTTTATAAACAAATGTCTTTGTTTACAATAACCTATCAGAAGCTACAGTACAGAAAAGAATAAAACAATGGTGATCTCACAATCAAAATCTAACAATCATCTGAATCCATTCATGAGTCCATTTTTTTCTTTATTTTTGTTGTTTTTGTTGTTTTTTTATTAAAGTTTCAACATCTAGAACCTCAACTCATCAGCTAGTTTTTTTAAATACAGCAAGTTTGTAAGAATACAGACAAATGGAAAAGAAGAGATCGTTAAATTTTATTAACAATAATATCCATTACAAGAAATGGGTGTATCCTAAATTATGATTGAAAAATATGCCATAAATTTAAATTCTCACCTCAAACAGACAGGCAGTGAGTTCTTCCAGCTCCTCACCCATCTGGTCTCTCACCTTCAGCAGCTTCTCACACTCCTCATCCCTCAGCTTCAGTTCCTGTAGATAAATATATCATATGCAATTCATACAAATATCCTTATATGTTCATTCCCCAACTTCAGTTCCTGATGACAAATATTCTACCAGGCAATGGTTTGATATTAAATAGATACGGTAGCAATAGTTTGATATAGCTGTCAACTGTACTCACATCCTGGGCCTTCTGTAGTTCCTCTTGTAAACGAGAGAAGGCATGTTCTTTCGCATTGGCCATTGTTTGACTCCGCCTTCGTACAGGCTCATTGGGAAGGACTTCGGACATGGCATGTCGCAACTCCCCACGAGCGCGCACGTTGGCCTGCCTCAACTCGGTTGTGTCACTGTTGATGTAGGTGGTCTCATTGTCAGGCCTGTGAACAGAAGACACATCATCAACACATAATATACACTATACAACACCTAATAGGGACTAGAGCTGTAAAATATCACACCACACTTATACTATAGTGCTATATTTTGTGGTTGATGTTAAGAAATAAATGAAATTTGTGATCATATTTCATCTTTGAAGAGACATTTACATGATTTGCTTACATAGGTTTCTTCCTTATATTTCCTTACAATATTTTCACTGCCGTACAGAAACACTCCCTAAATGAACACTAATAAGGAAAAGTAATTACATTCATGAGGCAATAAATGCAATTGGATCAGCATCATTTCATCTCTATCTACTCATCTACCTTTGATAAGATCATACAAAGTTGGTACTAATAGTGACAAAATAGGAACTTAAGACCACTATTATCAAAAGGTAATTATATTTACATCACCAACAACTACATTAAAATGTAAACATACCTATTGAAGAGAAGATTTAGAAAGCTTCATGCAATATGGTTGAAACCATTTCACATTTTACCTGCTTCATTAACATTTAAATCTGTTTATTCCCAATATGTCAGTCTGTTTAAATCATTCCCCATCCCCTTGTCATCCACTACAGTAACATGTATCATTCTACAATAAGTTTATGCTGAGACATGTAAAGAACTAAGGCCAATGTATGTCATTTTAACTTTAATTTCCCTTTAACATCTATACAAGTATTGATGTCTGCCTCAAGGTAAAAGCTATTCCCTACCTTAATGTTTTTACAATCCTATATAAACATACTTATGAAGGAAGGCCCTCAGTGCTGTATACTAATGTACCTGCTTAAATATGTATAGGAAGACAAGAAATGGCCACATCAAAAATATCCTGGTACATACACTGTATTCTCCCCCTCGGTATCACACCAAGTGACGTTAGTAAACTAACCTCTCACCCCCTGTAGGTGTAAATGTGGCTGTGTACCTGAGTAACAGGTACCTTTTTGCCCACAAGCATTAATTTCCACCTGAGAAACATACTGACATTTACCTGGTTATGCATGTTGTCCTAATGACATTCCAACCTTTTAGCAAGTTACACCTACCATAAGTAATTCCTTGCTTCTTCAAATTAACATAATTAATTTTAAATGCACTTGATCGTATAACTACATGTCTTGCCATTTTAATGTAATACTTACATATTGTTTTGCAGTTGTTTTCAAAGCACAAAACTATCTGAGTTTTACTCAAAACAAGGAAATCAAATTCATACAAAGAGTTTAACAGTATCTGTAGTTATTACTGACAATGTCATCAATATCATGATACAGTCACACAGAGGTCTAAATTTACACTTACTGCCTTTCTAGATCCTGTGATTTGAGAAAGCCTATATATATATATATAGCTACTGTCTAATGACAATTGTCACAGGAGTTTATACAACTGTAGGCTGCTTTACAGTGACATCACAGAAAAACTCAGCATGTCATTTTTACATAGATCATATTTCTGTGAACACCTGTTCACAAATTAGCAAAAATATAATCCCCACAAAAACAATGAGCTATAGCGTATTTCAGGCAGAGATTATCAATATAGTTATCGGATCACGAGACATTTACAATGGAGCCACATTATACTATTGATAAGTAAGTCTATTTTATATCCTATCAGCATGTGAGAGCACCATAAACAAGTATTGAACATCCATTGTATGACCAGCTACATGGAAATGATAAAACTCATCAGTCAGAATATACATAGGTATCATTTAACAGAGAAGAAAATGCCAGCTGTTATTAATGATAATGGCCTATATTTTTCTATCTGATAACATAGAGAAAACAAAGTACCTTTATTTGCTAACTCTGGTTTCCATTTCAACCAATCCAATAGATTTAATATCAGAAAATAAAGAACAGATAATTAAGTATTAAAACCACATCTGATTTGTGTTGTGTCCTTGACTTTATAAGACAGTCACTTTATAATGCAAACTTGAACTCCATGCTTCAACCTGAACCACTTACATCACAAATATGACTTGAGGCCATTCATTCTGTTAAAAGAAGGTTGTTCATTATCTTTATTAACTTGACCTGTAACATCATCATTCATCGTAATAGATTTTGTGAGCGACTCCATAACAGTAAAGCTCAATACAAAAGTCTCTATGTCTACATGCATAAAAATTGTTTCACCATGACTATACCTATAAATCTCGTAGGCATATACGGCTAGTTGTTAATGTAATGTGAGAAAGCAGTTTTAACCATGGGTTAAATGACACTACAACACATCCAGCTCAATGCCTGCAGTTACAAAAGAAGATTACTGAGATTACTACTTAATATCACTTTACTGTGCATGACAGCCACAACTAAAAATAACCTATTTTACATAGAAAATCATGTAAGTATATATAACTTACAAAATCGTGTGTTATTATCCCATCTCCTGTATCCTGATGTTGAGTGCAGTACCTAACATCCATGTTATGTAGACTTTAATCCATCCTTAAGTTTATTTTCAGCACAATAGCTTTAATTGCCCTCCTGATATCAGATTGACTTCGCAGAACACTTTGGTGACACGTCATTGTAACAGAGCATAACACTATGAACACCTAAATATCCTTGCCATCATACTGGAGCACTTAAAACTCTTTAAATCATATCTCTCTACAAGCTCTGATTATTGACAAGTGAATGAAAATAGGTTATACATTCACACTTGACACAGCAACAAAACTATACCATTGTATTAGTCCTATTTTAGTTCACAATTTCTTTGGCATATCGTATCATTAATTGTCTAAAACATTCTTTCTTGCTCATTATTGCTGTGAGAGAAAGACTTTGCTAAAAGCAATTAAAAACATATTGCTGACTGGTGCAGTTTTATGAATAGTGCTGGTATTGATTTTAGGGCATCAATAATGACTCTGTATTTCTAACCTTTTATAGCTGTCATACACATCCTGATGTATCATCTTAATAGATAGAACATGATCTAGATGAGGACTTTGAAGAGCCTTTGATAAGTATGTGTCAAACAATTTGATAATGTAACCTTTGAAGCTATTTTGATTTATTCCCTGTAAAATCCTGTCAAGTTGCATGGACAAAAAATCCATTTACATATTACAGAAATTTCGTTTTTTTTTTTTTAAAAAAACAAGAAGAAAGTTTATGACTATATTACGAACAAATGATTTTCTCTGTAACTTCATTTCTAGTATTATTTGGAAACCTCTAAATCATGTTTTCTGTCAACATCACAGTTAAAATGCTAAAATACAGTAAAAGCTATTGCACAGTAAAATGTGATTGATAAAGTTCAGGAATATTTTCACTGTACTACAAAACAGCTTAAGCAGATAATGGTGACTGTCGACTGCACCAAAACTTGTACCTGGTGTGTCACGATGGGTTGGGTTATAGTTAGACAGAGATTTAGCTCATCTATTCTGTATAGGGCGCTATATAGTACTGTATACTGGTAACTAAAGGGTTGTATATGTCCATGATGTACATCTCTAGACAAAAATCAATAAATACTTAGAAGATTTACCCTAGCTCAGGGAGAGCAAAATGTTTCTATCATGTGGTATAAACATTTGCATAAATTGATTGAATGTACCTACAAGCTACATACATCCTGTATCCTATTTGTAGATGAAAGTTCTTATGAAACAACAAGTAACTAGAAACAGTCCGACCTGGAGAAAAATTCTCCTGATCGATTGAACCCTACCAGACCAGAAATAACTTCTCTTGAAAACACATACACATTATATATTAAATACTTGGTGTTCCTCCAAAAAGGTGTTCACAGTACCAAAGTAGTATATGTGCACGTCTTTGAATGCACCGTACCAAATTTAAGAGTGAGGGTACAACATGCATTTTAACTGAAGTACTTCAGGAAGTCTTTATGGTAACAAAACTTTTTATCTCTGTTCTCACTGAAGTTTTTACAAACTGGTGCATGTAGACATATGATGTAGTTTGCCTGTATTATATAAAAATTAGTCAATTAGTTGAAATTTTTGATGAGTAGCAGGATGTTTGGTCAGCATCTGTTTTACTGGCATTGTATAATTAAGTGATAGAATCAGAACACTGATATGTTTATCATATTTCAATAAATTATACCCAGATATTACTAAAAATACTTGGAAATATTGGAGTGTACACACAAAAAGTTTATCCCAGCTGAGTTTGTGCAAGACCATTTTAAGTCTGTTATTAGGCTATCGGTTAACATAACTGATGCAATTAAATAGAGTACTACGAAACTATCATTATATTGGTGGTGATGCCATTTTACCAGTTCTGATAGTTTCAATTTTCACTAAATTATAATCTCATTTTACAAGTCTGAAAACAATTGAAATATAAATAAATGAAAGAAATTACTTTTATAGCATTAAGATGGAGATTTTTCTCTGGCCCAATTACTCTTCATATTGGCCTCTACCACTTGAGCGTCTCTGGTGTTATAGCCATGGAATTCAATGTTGATATCTATCATAAAACTTGACAGCCTAACCATGTAAGCAGACTGAAGCTGCTTCAGATATACAGCTATATAACCTGATTTTATATATCTCTGTACAATATCCATTTACCTAATTAAACACCAGGCAGTGAATCGTCATTTCAAGTCTTTTAAACAAATAAATACGTCTGGTTACCTAATATATGACTTCAGTAGGTATGGACCAGTAATACAATTGTATTTTCAAATTCACTACAACCTTTTCAGCCATTAGATCAACATCTAGTAACACATTGTATCTAAATGTGGTTTTATATGTTTCCATGTATGTACTCATTAAACACACCCACATGAACATCATTCATGACTGGTTCCAATGAATATGTATTTCTGGGGAAAATAAATTTTGTTTTTTCATTGAATTATTTCTCTTGGGAAATCATTACATATGGTTTTTGCTATCAAGTTCTTTTTTTTTTATGTAAATGTTTAATGTTTCTAATTCTGAATATAAATGTGCTGATGTCTACTAATTTGTTCAATATAAAGCTATTAGCTAACAATGAAATGTTTTAGCCATGATCTTATGCTGAATGTCAATTACAGTAGTTCTGGAGTAGCCTCTGATTAATAGTATGTAACTGGTGTATTGTAGCCAGCACTTGTTCAACTTACCCAATCCTGACGCTGACAATAGCTGTCATTCACTTTAAACATTTCATACTTGCATAAATATAACAGTAAAACACATAAACACAAGTATTTCACTGGTCAAGTTCACAGAAGGCCAACGTCCTGATATTACAAGCCTGTGATGTAAACATGACCTCTGCCTGGTCAACGACACATAATTAAACAATGTAACACTGACTAGAATGGTTCACTGTGAGGATTAAGTAAAATATCCCAGGTTACACCTCACCAGTCCACCTTAGGTCTGTAACACTGGCTAACAGCCAGACACCTGATTGTAAAAACAAGGTTATCTTCTATGATGTCTGAAAAACTTGAATTAAACAAGGAAAGTTATCAGATGACCAACATTTTCAAAACTGTTAAAGTTGTAAACTAGAGAGTTATCAAAACATGCTCAAACACAGGAAGTACTGCCACAGAACCACTGACACTGAGACTGAATACAGTAGCAGTTTATATAGGTAGGGTGAAAGAGAAAAATAAACAAAGCTAGCATGAGTGTGAAGAAGAAATAAACACGAACATACCAATATCTCGGTCTCTGGACCAGACAATAACACAATGTGATGCTGTGCTGGAGGGCGTGTTATGATAACAGAGTAGGATACACAGCAATGTTATGGTGGATTCTCTGTCACAGCTACAGTCTCTCTATTCTTTACAACAGACAAGTGCCCCTCTAACAACTTCTGTACATGCACCTATACATTCTATCATGTCTTTTGATATCAATTTAGGAAGAGACATTTAGATAACAGAGCCAACACCTGCCTTTGTGTCTATACCTTCACATGATACTGATCTGATAACCATCATCCTTGTCTTACATTCTGTTAACGTAATGATATGGAAGTACTTTTGATATGATGTATATATACAAAATTACTGATTACGAGCATGTGAATGTATAGTAACCAGGGAGATTTCTATTTTTGTGACACTCTATGTGCATGCAATGAGGAATTAGAAACTTCTAGTCCAGTTGCATCATGATTTAAAAAAAACTTTTTAAGGGTCTCTTTACATTCAATTTACCATTAGACAAACAATTTTAATAACATTTATAACGTTAACAGATTGATTGAAATAATTATAAATTAAGTCAATGTCAAGATATGAAAATGTATCGGTTTTCATATGTTTATATAAATGGTCCAAAATAAGGATTTTAATGACATCAAACATTCTTGCTGAAATTTATCAACACAAACTACTAACACTGGAAAGAAAACTTGATTTCAATGTTATCAACTATCTAGACAAGCTATCACTAAATGAATCATATTGATTAGTCTAATAACTGTAAATTTCTTCCTCACTCACGTTGTGCTATAAATGTTCTCTTCTTTCGTATCTGTTAACTCTACCACTATACCAGTGACTGGTGTACTGCCAGCCCCTATAGTACATTCCTACAGACACCCGCTACACAGCCACATCTGTGACAATAGGTACAAAATGTAAGTATATATACAGTGGCACCCAAACTATGTGGGTATCTACATTCTACAGTCACTTACCTACACTGATAAATGTTGAGTACTTACATGGTACATTCCACTGCACAATACTATCAGTGGTTCACCTGCACAAACTCTTTCTAATATCCACACTCATTCCTAACATCTACATGTATACGTTCTCGAACACCTAATGTCAGTCTCAAACAGTGAAACTGTTACAATCTATTGTAAGAATGCCTTATACATAAATTATTCCATAAATTAAAAGCTAATTAAGCTATCACATTCCTGTATGAATTACATATATGTGGGTCATAGTCTCATAAAGCACTTATTTCAATAAATATAGATATATATTTACATGTATATATGTCTCTCTATTACTTTCATACAGAATATTTCAAGCACAAAAAACATTTCAGGGACAGCACAATAATTGCATTGGATAATGATGTAACATTGTCATTGTAACAGGCCACAGCAGATTAAAGAGCCTTTAACTTGTCTTGCAAGAAGCTGTAGCTGGCCAAGCAGTATGTTACAACAGAATTTTTAAAAGTAAATGAAAATAGTTACATTTATCAAATTTGAGTGCATAGGTAACAAATATGAGCACCTGAGACATGAAAGATGTGACACTATTATTTTGGGTGTATCCTTTCTATCAGATATCAGATTCAAGCACCATGGAAAGACTTTTCTAGGACAATATATAACATTTGTCACACTTTTCAAACTGGCACTAAATAGCAGTTAATTAGTGCTGTTAATAATGTTATTGTCTCCCCTTTCATTGCTTGTTGAATATTACGTCAAAATGTTGTCACTAATACAATAATAATTGTCTGAAGAGAGCCGACAGGCTCGTAAACGTTAGCGAAACAATTATTTTGTCCAGTTGATATTTCCTGCCTACATATTTGGATAATATGCAATGTTTTCTACAAGTCAACCTTTCATATATATAATCTTACATTAATTTTCCAAAAGCCAAGTTGAAGTAAATTCAAGATCATATGCCACAAAATCCTGCAAAACAAGTACTTTCCAAAAAAAAGTCTAAAAATCCTACATTGCATTCACGCACAGTAAAAACTTTTCTTTCACATATTTCGTAATCAAAAGGATCACCAACATCTAGCTTCAAAGGATTCTGTAACGTTTACACACAAAATCAATATTTTCAGCAAACGACTACATAAGTTAGATTTCTGAGAAGCAGCTTTGAAGGATGTTGCCTTGCCTAAGTATGACAATAATAAGTAGAGGATTTGTTATTTATCTATATACATATTACACAGAAATCTCTGCATCATATTTTGTCTGTACTAGCCATAACTAGACAATCTTTACCTGGCTACAAAACCTATTTCAAATCTTGACACTTAATCTTGTATTTATTTAATCAAAATGATGGAAGCTGCACACTATTTGCAGTAGGAATTAGTTTTCTAAATCAACAGCAATGAACATCCGTTTCTACAGTGTAATTTAACCATCACTACATCATAAACATCCCTATATATCCAACAGAGGACAGCTTGTTTGTCCTTTTTAATCGTTATCAATGTCATTTCAATGTGTAGAGAATTCCTGAAATGTCAAAGTACATCTCTAAATGCAGTACTGAATGTAGTTAGTGATATCCTCAGCCTTCAACTTATACACAATCCCACAGTCTGGGTAAAATGGAACAAAACTACTGAAAATGTTACTCCTATGAATTGCAGATTGTGATTGCCTGTAAGCAAATCCAAACAAAAAATGACTACAAGGATATTAATAATTATATTAATAATACAAGGCTATTAAGCACATACATTGAAGACAGAACTATCATAACCATGCATGTTTTGAGTTTTCATGAAAACTCACAATTCTTAGCTCCACACCAATCCTTACAGAACAGCTCTAAGAATCAATAGAATGCAGGCCTTCATTTGTAAAATACAGTGCCGTCGCTCCCAGTATGCCCATTTAAAGTCTTCCCCTTCCTTTAATTTCTTCTCAAGGTCTCACCAATCCCTCCTCCTTGTAAAACGTTTTCTCGTCTCTCCTGTTCTAAATACGTTCTCACCTATTTCATTCCGTTATAAAAATCATACACATATATTCTTTACATTTAAGTCTCACTAATGCCTCATCCTTATAATAGTCAATCCCTTTCTTTCTCTATGTCTTGAGTAAAGTGTTTACTTGTCTTTCTCCACCTCCACATAAAAGACCCTTTCTTTCTGTGATTCCTTCCCTACATTATCTTTTCCATCCCTTTTCTTCACTAATATTTTTCCTATCTTTTTCCCACATTTCACATTCCCTCTCTCCTTAATGCTTTCCCATCCCATCTCCTCATTTAAGATTTTCCATGGATTATATTCTAGAGATATGACTGTAATCTTTTTTCACAACAAGAACTCTTGGTCAGAGGATCATTTATATATATAAAATCATAATTCCTTATTTCAATGTTTCAACATCAAAAGCAAGAGTTCTTGATGAAAGTTCTGTTTCAGTAAGACTTTTTGTTCTGAAGAAGAAGTGATAATGATTTTATTAAGATAGCTGCCACCATGAAAATCACACAGGTTTAGATTTTCTTGAATACCATCTCCTGACCATGCCCTTCTACTAAATAATGAAGGTCCTGTCCTTGTACATGTGTCATTATTCATAAGAAGAAGTAGCATTTATAATAACTGTAAATAGTTTAGAGATGACAGCTGCAATGTTGATACCGGTAGTTGGAAATGTAAGAATTTGTTTTTAGGACCAACCTTTGACCAAATCCTACTCAGAAGTGGAGGTCCTGTCTCTGGTGACATCCACTCAGGAGAAATAAAGATAATAATCAAGTTTCCCAAGACACATATATTAATTGTAGTCTGTGTGAGTAAGGATCATACTACAATCCAAACAGCTCCCATCACTAGTTCTCACCAATCATATCTTCTCCATCACACAATTACCTGGTAAGCTATATTTTCCATAACTGGGTTTTATATCAAAACAAAAATCACACTAGTTCCATTCACGATTATGCAATTGTCCCTTGCAACATGGTCTTATAATCAAATTCAAATATCCAATTCCCATCCATCTCTAAATTCTTTTGGCATCTGAATGATTAAATATACTTTAAAAGAGCAGGATCAATGAAGCTGCTTACAGAGTTTCTTATTCATGTCCTGAGGAACATAGAATACAAACCGTGCTACAACTAAAGGATGTGTCAGTTGTTACAAATCTGTAACTGAGATTAATAAGTTATCATCACTTATCCAATGAAAAGTTGAATTTACACAGGCTTGTAATGAAGATTCACCTCGTACCTAAGCCCAACAAAGGTTCCAAGATACCTCATGTTCTTCAGTACTTGTAGGTACATATACAGCTAAATGATAGATTTCAATGTCAATTTAATATAAATCTTATAGTAGAATTAAAGTGATAGTGACACAGATGTTTAGAAAATACCTTACCGTATATATATTTCAGAATTTTGCATGTAACTCTTCAATCCAGAATGAATTTTGATCATCAACTCAAAAATTCTGAAGCCGCCATTGATGAACTGTGTATGTGACTGCACTGTAGAACTCCAAACATGGAAACTCCCAATCTGCTGTTATACAGGCTCCCTACCCAGAAAAAGTCAGCTACCACGATTGTCCCGATGTTACAACATAAACCATAATTAAGTCAAATACCAAATGTGACGACACTCTTCCCAAATTGTCTATGACACAATACACACAATGAACGGTCATATGAAACACAGAGGTTGAGAGCTTCAGAATTATTGTGATTTCCGTTATGTTAACTCGGGCCTAAAGGATTTCTACATACAGCCAAACTGGGAGGAGAACTTAATAGGGTGATGCAGTATGTAGGCCAAGCACAGCATCCCTCTCTGATATTGATCCTGTCCAATACATCGGTGGCAAACACCAGAAAAATACCACTGGCTAATTCTATGTGCCTGAGTCACTTTCACTCCTATTCCTCGCCCTACTGTCACCAACCGAACCCTTGGGTTGTCTCCCCTTCAATCTCCTTCACATTGATGTCATCCTCCATTGACACAATACTTAGATACCAGTTTCTGTGACATCCTTTTCTATATCAAACATTTAACTTCATAACCTTCACATATTTGGTAGACATTAACAACATTGTATACAGTATCATGTTATCTTTTCTCCAAAGTCTCATCCTTTAGCACATTCCAGCAAATAAGCATTGCACCAGTTTAACAATATCATTTCACTGATGTTTAACCTCACAAATTATTATAATTATCATAATATAACCTCACTTATATACCAAATTGATCATAATATGACCTCACTTATATACTTAACTTACCATAATACAACCTCACTTACATATCAACTTGATCATAATATAACCTCACTTACATACCAAACTTACTATAACATAATGTGGCCTATCTTATGTATCATGTAACTTAATGTGACCTCTCTTATATACCACGAAATATAATGTGATTTCTCTAATATACCTTGTAACATAATGTGACCTCTTTCTGATATCATATGGAGTAAAACTTGTTTATAACAAATTCCAAAGGACCAGAGGGGAGAGTTTGTATTAGCAGTAATTTGTTATAGATTTTGAAGCGGTCAATAGTGCAGGTAATAAAGGCATTAAGACAAGTTTCAAAATGTGTGATTCAAAAAACAGTTACAAAGTCATTCTTCTTTCAATTTTTGCCACGCTATATAAATTACATGAATGGGTGTGAACACACTTGACTTACCTATATACCTACTTTGCATATTAAATCACACATTGTAATGTACCATTTTAGGGCCCCTGCTTTCACTTTCAATGCAGAGCTACAGACAGCGCTTTCACAAATTTGCACAAAGTGCAAGTATTTTCGATGTGTGGACTAAAACCATTCTTTTTATCAATGTATAATTTATTACATGCAAATTTGTTAACATTTGCAAAGTCAGAAATGATAAAGAGCAAAATCTGGGGATTCAAATTTATTTTGTAATAGATGGAAATTTGTATCAACCCTGTTTGTTTTAAGAAGTTTTACTTTATGAATTATTATGTAACCTTGCCTTGATACCATAATGATTCTATTTTTTCAGTCTCTTACCCAATGAAATCCAAACAGAAAAAATCAGTTTGCCATTTGAAAATGTATCACTGGTATTACTCAAGTGAACTTCATTTGAAGTATTCTTCAAAATTACAGTCAGTTATGTTTTTAAGTACAGCACACTGAAAGAAAAAGATATCTTACTACATTCTGTAATCTGTTTGATGTGTGATGACAAATACTGAAAGACAACAGTATTGGTTTTAAGTGCAGTTAACCTCAGGCTAGTCATTGAATATCTTAGATATTTATATACTGAAGCCTCTGGCCAATCACACGTCCAATCCTGTTATCTTATTAAAGTTAGGACACTGTGTAAACATTATAACATCAAGCATTTTGCCTACAGAAACACATATCTATAGGAATGTTTATTGCCCTAGTGACATTTGTGACTCAATAAAAAGAGAGATAGATCATATTTATGTCTTTAAATTCTCAGTATTATAAACACAATATAATCTGTTGTTATCATAATTATGTAAGTATGTTAGTCATTAAAATAATACATGTATCAAAATTTTTAATAAAATTCTGTTTCCATTTGATCAATCGCATTCTACCTTTGGCATATACACAGTGCTGTTATTGCACTACAAAATCTATTTTTTAGTGGAATTCACAATTTACAAGGAAGAAAGGACAAAGAAATTTTGAATTCTTTCAAGCATGACCTACACTGTTTATATACTGGGCATTACACCTTGTATACATATCTTCATTATACAACATATATACCATTAATTAAATGATTTACTATTTAAGTATGATAAAATACTCTTTACAACATAATATGAAAAATAACTGAGATTAAAGACAAAGAAATATGATACTGTCATCTAGGTAAGTTTATTGTCTGAACAGTTTTAGTCGTTGATAAAACGACTTCTTACAGCACCAAACGCTTTATCATATAAATAGTACTGGACATAATGAAGGTACAGGTAAATACCCATGAAATAGAGTGTTTAACAAACAACACTTGATAATAATTGTGAAGACAATATATTTCTGTGATTCATATGAAGATTTTGTGTTTTCCAAAATACTCAGGTTCACGTGGGGGAAACAAAGGTTATGTATATAGGTATGAACTTAGACAAATTTGTTGACAATATACTTTTATAAACTCTGAAATTTCAAATCTCTACATTTCTGGGGCAAGCATGAGAAAATTAACATTACAATAGTTGTTTACAGGCATGGCCTCCTTGTAATGTGTTTACGGGTTCGTTTTCAAAAGGACTAACTGTAAAAATTTACCTGACAGAGAGAATGAAAAGTCCACAAGACTTGTCCTCAACATGGTTGTTGTTGTAAGTGGGAGGCATGGTCAGTGTCCGCATCAGTTTGTGCATCTGAACGTTAAAATTGTTCCCTCTCAATATATACACAACAATGTCCTTCTTCACACAAAGTGTTTTCCCCAATGACTCAAAATAACCCCAGCTGATAGCTGTCCTTGTGTACAGCTGACTTAATGCACTGGTGGGTTTATACTGTGATGTCACGATTTTAAACTTCCTAGACACAAATTAACTTAAACTTCCTCTTTCTATAATGTTGCCTGACAATATAAATAGAAATACAATGGGGATCTCCACAAAATTTCATAAAATCAACGAAGACTTTTTTCTTTATGCGTTCACAATTCAAAATTCACTAAACCTGCTCATGGTTATCTGTTCTTCAGTATAAGGTATACGTAAATTGTAAACATTTACACATCCGATAGCTGTTTTGTTGTGACATGTCAATAACCTGTACGTCCTCCATACATACACTCTAGCCAGTGGATACCAGGCTGCTAGCTATGTGATTATAGAAATGACAGGAACATAGCACTGGTCCTGTTGTATGTCAACTTGTCAGACCAATCACTTAGGTATGTGGGCTATCACACAGTTTTACCTACACCTGTCATATGTTTTATTATTTTACACTGACGACCACAAACTAATCATACCAATGAGGTCACAACAAGCTTGTCAAATTTTCTGGCATGTGGCAATTGAGCACAATTGATTTTTGTTATTTCAACTAGTCAATGGAATACCATGAAGATGGACTTGACCAAAATTACAACTTTTCATATTTCTTAGATGCAATTATACCAGTTACATTATAACTGAGTCAGGCTGACCTTCAAGTCAATTTTGTATACCTGTAATACTGAAGAGTTCCTGTTAAGAAAAGTACAGAAACTTAAAACTGATGAAATTTGAAACCATTACTACAGTATTAACCATGGAGAACCAATACTTTTCTAAGGGTGTGGTGCGTTTGTTTACCTATACAAATCCGATAGGAATTCCCAACAGTTTTCTTCAAAGCTTAAAATTCTGTCATTTTTGTTTCAAAGCCATGTATTTTCCACAATTTTTCAAACTTAGTTCACTCAAGCACATCCTATGCTAACTGGAAACCCTCATGATTTTATATTTGGATCACAATCATAGAAAAAATTCAAATATTCACTGTACTTGCAGTCACAGATGTGCAGACCTAACTGAACTCGTCATATAATCAATGTAATTAGATATAAGCCACACCTTGTACAGCTAAACAAAGTAAAGGAAGATTCCCATAGGTAAAACCCTGCTGAAATCTCATAATTCTTTCATATAGGTATTACACAGTGTGAACTGTTACTGTAACAAAGTTATACAAGAAATGAAATACAAATTGTACAATGTTCAGATGTTGATACTAATAGAAGTGTGGAACACAAGTTGTGGGCGTTTAACTTGACCCCACTCAAACTTTAACCTCCACTTACAGTAATTATACTTATACTTGTAAGTAGACTTCTCCCACAAACTGATGAAGGTTAGGGGACATCCATAAGAGCTGTTATGAATTTTATATATGGTATATATATGGTAGAGGGAGTGCAGGGCAGTCAAATGACCAAGATCTTTATGTAACACTATTACCATGGAGTCATGATTAAGTACAATGCAATTCTTTGAAAGACAACATCATATCTCAGCCACTTAGCACTTACAAATTATTCAATGACGAACCATTGATGACTAAAAGTATACTTACCGCAACATTCCATTTGAAAACGAAATAAAACTTTTCAGAAATACGAAGACATACATCTTTATTGTGTTGGATTAGGTGTGATTACAAACACTTCCTGAATTGGTGAATAAAGCACATGATGTATGACAAATCTCCATCTTTACATAACTCTCTGCTCATTATGTGTATATTAGGAAGGCTTACATTCTGATATATCATAAGTTTAATCCTATTTACGAGTACTTAAAGGATTTCTCAACAATAAACTCATATGCAGAAACATAACAATTATCTCTGTATCAGGGTGAATATTCATTTGTTATTCTTAAAACTACCTACACAAATCTGACAATTAATACTCCTATATTTGTAGTTGACAAGACTCAACTTTTGATTTCTTTCAAACTCCTAACACTTTCTTGTAAGATTTTAATAGATAGTAATCCTGCAATGCAATATATGGCAGCAATACAGTTTTTTCATTTAACTCTCTCAGAATTCTCAACTGATATATTAACACAACTGTACAATACAATTTCAACAATTGCAAAATATTCATTTGATTTAACTTTTGTATACATACCATATGTTAGTGCATCTATGCTCTTCACAACAAAAACAAATTCAGTGAATTCCGTAAAAATGGACTCTTCCTATGCATTCTAGCTCAATATGTGACAGTGAATTGATTACATCATCAAATGCAGCATGTTCTCAAGGAACTTGTCATCTGATGTCCATTTCTCATGGGCAAAGAGCTCTCACAATGCAATTTTTGCCAGTGCTTCTCTAAGTCTTTCATTAAGGTCTTAAATTTGGCACATTAAAATTTAATACTTGGAAATTGTAAATCTTGTGACAATTTTTTGTATTAACCAATTAATTAAAGGCTATAAGCCTATGTTTAGATACTCTGTAGCCGTCTTCTCCCACAGCAGGCCTTCCACATTACTATGAACCACATGTATACAATCATTAACATAGAAACAACCCACAAAGAAATCAAGTCACTAAGAGATGATCAATATTTAGGAGGTAACATGTAATGTACATGAGTAACACTCAGGGCCCCTCCCCATTTACATCTCCATTTTCAGGGTTTCAAGCTGGGATATAATTTCAAAAATAAAAGACTGCACTACTACCTATTTGGTACCAATTCACAAGTGTATATGAAGTGTAGTTATTAGTTAATTGCATATCATTGATACATGATATAATTAATGAGTTAAATCACATCTTACATATATACACACTCTAGCATGTATTAGACAAACTGGCCCAGCAGAATGATAAGGTAGTGTTACACTTTCATAGTAACTGATATTTACATAGATAGGCCAGGGCCACAAATCACCAAAGTAAAACGGCCTGAGGCACAGGGTTTAAATATGTAGTAAAACTATGTAGATGCAGAACAATCTAATGTTGCATAAGTAAGAATTATACAAAAACTGCAGTCAGGTCAAAGCACTTAGCATATAAGAGCTAAGACAACTGAACTTACCGCATAGTCAGGTATTGGCATTCAGCCTCTAAGGGCTTAGACAACTGTACCAACTGCAAAGTCAGGTCTTAGCATTTTGCGTCTAAGAGCTTAAACAACTATACCAACTGCACAGTCAGGCATCAGCATTCAGCTCTAAGAGCTTAGACAACTGTACCAACTGCACTGTCAGGTCTCAGCATTTTGCGTCTTGGAGCTTAAACAACTGTACCAACTGCACAGTCGGGTCTCAGCATTCGGCATCTAAGAGCTTAAACAACTGTACCAACTGCACAGTCAGGCCTCAGCATTCAGCGTCTAAGAGCTGTAACAACTGCACTGTTAGGCCTCAGCATTCTGTGTCTAAGAGCTTAGACAACTGTACCAACTGCACTGTCAGGTCTCAGCATTCTGTGTCTAAGAGCTTAAACAACTGTAACAACTGCACAGTCAGGTCTCAGCATTCAGCGTCTAAGAGCTTAGACAACTGTACCAACTGCACTGTTAGGTCTCAGCATTCAGTGTCTAAGAGCTTAGACAACTTAACCAACTGCACAGTCAGGTCTCAGCATTCTGCGTCTAAGAGCTTAGACAACTTAACCAACTGCATAGTCAGGTCTCAGCATTCTGTGTCTAAGAGCTTAGACAACTTTACCAACTGCACAGTCAGGTCTCAGCATTCTGTGTCTAAGAACTTAAACAACTGTACCAACTGTACAGTCAGGTCTCAGCAATCTGCGTCTAAGAGCTTAAACAACTGTACCAACTGCACAGTCAGGTCTCAGCATTCAGCGTCTAAGAGCATAGACAACTGTACGAACTGCCCAGTAAGGTCTAAGTATTTAGAAATACATAGACATGGGTCAAGGTCAATGACACTTTCCATTTACAACAGAAATGGAGTACCTTAAATGCTAATCACACTACATCTTGTATGGAGGAATGAATGATTTATACATTGAAATATATAGTATACATATATGTTTCATCCTTTGGCATTTGTCACAATTGTGAGACTTTACAAAAATCTTTGACAGAGAGATGGCAATTACAGACACATATTGCTTAAAATGTCTTAAGTCAGGTGTTGATGGTTGAGCAAATTACTTCTACTTTATCTTCAGATGTGTTCAGTACAGTAATCACCAACTTTATGAATAGATTTTCTTCCTGTTTCAGATGTCAAAAAAATCTGTTTTAAAGGAATAAAAAACACTTGTTGAGAAACTTTGTTTCTGGACGATTTCCATGTAATAGATTTCTTTACAAGGTGGACCACTGCCTTTAAATGTTACTGATATTATGTGAGTATTTAAATCAGAACTTTGATGGCCACTTAAAAAACCTATGATAACTTGGATTAATTATGAAATGATTTAACAAATACTGTTAAAGATAAATTGATCAGATGTAAGTAAACAAGGTTATACACCATTTACAGAGACACTATAACCTAATGACAAATTTATCCATAAAAACTGTTAAAGCTTGGTGACATCTTTATTACAGTTAACCATCCCCAGGTCATATTTTAGGTTAGACCTCGGGGGTCAGTGAAGCATGTCTGATGACCATGTCCTTGCATTGGTGAGGCAGAACATTATTGACGTCAATACATAAATTCTGTATTATAATGGTCAACTCAGGTGTAACCTAGGGCACACCTTCTAATGACCAATGACTGTGTCCAGATAACTTACAATGTTAGTCTGCTGTCGACAGGGTACATATGTACAAATCAAATGACTGATAACTATGGTGAGGTATTGCAGTGACTGTATCTGTGGGTGGATGAAGTAATAGGGAAGTATGATAATGAAGGACTGATAATGCAGATCTAGGATACTACACCTTGTCTATAGGAACAACTCTACTGCACATCTACCAGACGAATCTGTCTATAGGAACAACTCTACTGTACATCTACCAGACGAATCTGTCTATAGGAACAACTCTACTGGACATCTGTCTATAGGAACAACTCTACTGCAATCTGTCTATAGGAACAACTCTACTGTACATCTACCAGACAAATCTGTGTATAGGAACAACTCTACTGTACATCTACCAGACAAATCTGTCTATAGGAACAACTCTACTGTACATCTACCAGACAAATCTGTCTATAGGAACAACTCTACTGCACATCTACCAGACAAATCTGTCAAACTCTCTGTCTGAACAACTCTACTGTACATCTACCAGACAAATCTGTCTATAGGAACAACTCTACTGTACATCTACCAGACAAATCTGTCTATAGGAACAACTCTACTGTACATCTACCAGACAAATCTGTCTATAGGAACAACTCTACTGTACATCTACCAGACAAATCTGTCTATAGGAACAACTCTACTGCACATCTACCAGACAAATCTGTCTATAGGAACAACTCTACTGTACATATACCAGACAAATCTGTCTATAGGAACAACTCTACTGTACATCTACCAGACAAATCTGTCTATAGGAACAACTCTACTGTACATCTACCAGACAAATCTGTCTATAGGAACAACTCTACTGTACATCTACCAGACAAATCTGTCTATAGGAACAACTCTACTGTACATCTACCAGACAAATCTGTGTATAGGAACAACTCTACTGTACATCTACCAGACAAATCTGTCTATAGGAACAACTCTACTGCACATATACCAGACAAATCTGTCTATAGGAACAACTCTACTGTACATCTACCAGACAAATCTGTCTATAGGAACAACTCTACTGTACATCTACCAGACAAATCTGTCTATAGGAACAACTCTACTGTACATCTACCAGACAAATCTGTCTAAAGGAACAACTCTACTGTACATCTACCAGACAAATCTGTCTATAGGAACAACTCTACTGTACATCTACCAGACAAATCTGTCTATAGGAACAACTCTACTGTACATCTACCAGACAAATCTGTCTATAGGAACAACTCTACTGTACATCTACCGGACAAATCTGTCTATAGGAACAACTCTACTGTACATATACCAGACAAATCTGTCTATAGGAACAACTCTACTGTACATCTACCGGACAAATCTGTAATGATGTGATAAATCTATCCATATGTTTAGTTCATTTAAAACTTTCACTGTAATCAGACAATTTTTTCTTAACTTTTCATAACCAGTCCATAGATATACAATACATACAAACATATATTTGCCAATTATTATAGTGAGTTTTAATCCCATTTATGATCAGGTGTTCTAATGTTATTATGTACAAATCTTCATTTGTGTTTTTTCTTGAACAGAGTATTTCCTTGTGATGTATTTATGAGGTATAATATGAGAGGATACAACCAGCCTTGATTTCTTAGTTCATTACTCTAGGATATACATTATCCTAACCATCAGTCATTGTCAACGGACTTTGTCAACATATATGTAAAAAGAATTCACTTCTACAAACACAAACAATTTCCTTATTGATGACAGGGGACTCCAAAAACTAACCATAAATAATGCACAGTGAATGATGAATTACGGACTTTGTCGAATCAGTAAGTTCTGACAACAAAAACATTAGATACCAATGCCCATAAAAATCAAGATTCTCTTTCAAACAAAAACTTTGTTCCTTCAATAACTACACAGTTCTGAAAGCTATTTCACATGTAAAATAATGAATTTGAAATCAACCATGTGTTCTGTGAAATAGATTTTTTTTTTGTAATTCTTGTCACGGAACACAAATAAGAGTGACATGACTTACATTATAAAGGTTTATCCAGTGGTTTGTCTACATCTAGTCTATATTTAGCACACCTATAGTTAAGATAAGTAACTATATATATTCCTGTCTGAGTCCGTATTATTTACTTTTATGATTATTATAATTATCATTACTATTTACACTACACATACAATAATTCTAAAGGGTTATTAATTTTCTGTACATCAAGTAATGTCTCACCTCAACATCTATAAATTGAGAAAATTATCATATTAAAATTACAAATTTGATCAAATATGTATCTTGCTTATGATTAAGATTAGATGATTTGTTTCTTTCCTTTAAGTACAGAGATAACTTTCCCTTATATAACAGTTATCTCCCTGGAAAAACACATTGTACTATTGATTGGGGTTAAATGATCTTCTTTGTACAAGTTTTAAGCATTTGTATATAGTTCCCTTATAAAGATGTTTATTTAAAATGTATGTAAAATATCAATACTTTAATCTCTTATAGATTTTCACAGGTTACAGAGAGACCAACACCACACCATCACCAACACATACATATACATACAGTACTGTCAGATAAACATTTTAAGTACATATATCTTTTTTCCTGAATCTGCTATTTATTGACTAATCTAAGGCAGTAAACCAAGAGATCTGGTTATTCATATATCAAAACACAGTAAAAACTTACTCCCGAGACTATGTACAATACATACAAAGTACATATGTAGCTGCCTAGAAATAAAATTCTGTAATCTTCTTATATCAGAGATCAGAAATTATACCAATAGTTTAAACAATTTTATAAGCATGTAAAGGGATGTACAGGAAGTCTTCAAACTCTAATTATTTATGACATAGGAATATCTATCCTGTAAATATATATCAACACCAACTAAACAAGACCTACATTGAGTGCAATATATCATAGGATCTTTATGTCTGTATCAACATAAACAAAATGGGGGTTTTTCCCACTTGTTTAGGACAGACATTTTTGCTATATTTTCAGAAGTAAATTAGTGAGTTGGGAAAGAACTTTTAAGGAATATATTGGAAATTCTGGAAAATCATCTTAAATATGAAATAATTTCAATTCAGAATGAGGCCAATTATCAGCCAAATAAACTTCAAACAAACTTCTGAAATAGCAACAACAATAGAAGAAACTAAAAGACAGTACCGGATAAAACAAAAGCAGAAGCCGGTAAAACAGGAAACCATGTACCAGTATCGTTACAACATCAATATAGTGACCATATCAACAAAGAAATAAAACTAAAGAGATGAAGTATCGAAAACACCAAAAAAGTTCTATAAAAAGTCAAACAAAAATATATAACCAACACACCAACTTGTGTCTAATAGCTAGGGTACTCTTGAACACCAGGACATGCAGGATACATTTTCATTTTTTCTTTATATAAAGTAATATCTAATGTTTCACATCAATATCTCTTTAGAAGTTATATTTAATCATAAAAATGTTTCACAACATTCAAATATCATGAATTTTGACATCAACATGGTGATACAAATAATAGTTTCAAAGAATGAAACAGTGTCTTGCATGTACAAATGTACCACAACTATTTTCATAACAACTGGTATGTGTCCATGTGTACTGAAATAAGGCATCAGAAATAAAACCACAGACTATCTACAGGTAGTGGTGAGAGTCATGGATAAGATACTTGCTCTGGATCCATCATAGCCAGGGCAGTTAGGAGACCGCCCACCTGTACCCCAATGGAGAGACTGCTTCCAAACACAGCACTGTCACTGATGCTGGGCACCAGGGATCTGGGAAACAATTTCAAAAGGTGTAAAAAGGTTGAACAAGGGCTATCAAATACAGGTGGTATTGTGGATTCTTTCTAAAGCATACAGAAACCCAAGGTCTTGCTTCAATAAAAATAGGAGCTAAAGTCTTACCCAAGAAATAGCTAAGCCAGACCCACTGAAATGGAGATCACACAAACATCACTGATTTTAATCTTTAAGACTGTATCAGCATGGTGTTAAATCAATACTTTATGGAACATGAAAAAGAACAACAAATATATTGTTAGCAATCCAATAGGTAAAACACATTTTTTTAAATTGTATCAATTATTGCCTTATAGCTATATATGTCTCAAATATCATCTAGTTCTAAGTGTGTAACTTGAGGGTTTCAACTACAAGGAACAGCAACCTCGCAGCTGAAGACTTCATCATGAAGCATCCATATAAATGAAACTTTGAGCTCAATGCAATCTCTGACAGTAATAACCTTATATATATGTTCCTTGTAAACCTAGTGATATCTAGGAAATGATATTATTAAAGACATCTTTCCATCACCCTTAAGAATGTATTACAGTATAACCTGCCTGAAGTAATTTGAATCCTGTCTAATGTCTATTCTAAAAACTAGCATGGTTCTGCTACTCCTAATTTAATTTGTTCCCTGGTGGTTAGCAGTGGTTCCATGTAGCGTAGGATCCCTCACATTAGCAAGAAGAACATCATTGTAAATATCACATCATACTCACTGGTATTTAGAAAACAAAATAATAGTCACAGACCACAGTTTTCTCAAATTTTGTTGTATTAAAGACTCTAAATTAAAGTAGAAAGCTTATTTGAAACATTAAATTTTTTTGCTTTGTATGATCAAGTTTTATGTAATATTCATATTTTGAATGCTAAAATCTACCCATCCCCTTCTACACCTTGCACCTTTTAACACCAGTCAAGTATTTTGATCTCGGTGACATCCAGTTTAGACAGATAACAATCATTTTAGATCACAAAATGTGTTGTCTCCTACACACACACATATACATATCTCAGAAATTCAGATTGTATTGCAGGGATCTTGAACTATTGACAGATCAGAGCTTCAGAAGACAGGTATGTGTATGATAAAATATACGAGATACTCATTATCATCAAACAAAGAAATATATGGTCCTTTAACAGTGACCTACATACCAACATGTACCAAGTAAGGAGCTGGTAAAATCTAGACATCAATGATTGTGTATCAATGGTAAGTGGTCTGTATACAGAGTGATGGCACCGACTATCACCAAGATAATTCATGTAGCTGACTTTTAATTAATGTACACATCAAGATCTAGTGTAACAAGACGTTTAAAGCCTACATAAACCTGATTTGTATCCTATGTCTACAAAAACAGTTTTCTGGGTTTTAAATTCATGGACTGTTAGTAAAAGTAAATCAGATGGTGTATACTTGTAACTTTCAAAACATTTATTTCAAATAAATCCTATATAAACCTGCTGTAATAAAAACATACAAAGAGTGTTTAAAAGAAAAACAACACTTATTTCCTTTCATAATGGCCCTGGCTTTAAAGTCTGTATCCATTGCATAAAAAGGAAATCAAATTTCACGAACATTTGCCTAAATTCAAACACACTGGTTACAATCTTAATATGTGCTAGTTTATACAGGAGTGAACAGTGAAATATAATTTATTTCATACGTGTCATTTCTTTAAACTTCTCTGGTACTGCTTCAGAATAATGTGTTCCCATGTAAAAAATGCTGACCCATACGCGTATTTTAACCATTTGACAGTTGTAGGTACAAAACATAATATAAGCAATAAATGATTTTAATAAAAGATAAAAACATCAATGTTTCGATATGACCAAATTGATTTGCAATCATCATTCCATATAATACATAATGTACCTTGTACAAATCATGTGGGAAGGATGATAATCATTTCAACAACAAGGTGAGCAGCTCCCAAAGCTTTTCATGGCATGTGTGATAATTTTCTATTTTTGATTAATCCACACTTCATTTCGTGAAACTTGAACCTCAAATCAGTTATTTTAGCTTCCTTAAACTTTGTATCGGAATTGTGTTTAAGTAAATTTAAAGATGGCAACATCCGTAATGACGACTTTGACATGCCACGATTTGGTGTCCCATGGGTTATTGTAAAAAGAAACAAAACTAACACAATTTATTGTAACTTAGGTTCATGTTTGATTATTTCCTCATCATATCTTTTGATGCATACCAAAGACTCATTTTCAGAAGTATCAACAGCATGTTGGAAAACCAGTGGCATGGCACCAACACACACACGTCTTTGGCCAACAATCATGAGAAGTTCCAAGTGAAAAAGGGTTTAAGACCAATCTTAACACTTGGACTGCACTAGCCAATTACCAAATAAATGTATCAGACTCCCCTGGACCTTACAGATATATGGGTCAATCTATTGGTCTACTGAGGTGTGAAAAGTTGGGCAGGAGGGCAGTAAAGATGTTTACATAAGGCGTTCAAGTGTGACGTATTGCTCTTGTGACATGATTCAATTGTTCTTGTCCTAACTTACCTGTGTTTTTTTTAATTTTCTTTTTGATAGTCATTAAAATGAAGTGATATTTTTGCATTGCCCATATGAAAATAAGTGACATTACCAGATAATGATTACATAGAATATAGAGAGAAAAAAATCAATTTCAAGGAAATATGATATTAATCAGAAAGTGACATTAACTAACATGAAATTAAGTGGTTTCCATCATAGTACCAGGTATTTCACTCAAGTAACAATTCAGTCATAAGATGACAACATTTTCACCAAGTCTTTTGTAATGAAAAGTATTTGCCAAATTATGAAAAGTTGGATGTCAAAAATACAGTTCATGCCGAAAGAAATAAATCCCATTCGGTTACGTAACAATGTATACTTAATAACTTAAGAGTTAGCATAGATAGCAGGCGAACTTTCCACCACATTACAATGGTCTATTTCCTGTTTCTTATATACCACAATCACACATACATAGTGTTGACATCCGAATCAACTTAAATATTTCCTCTGCATAAATCTGAAGTCATTTCTTCTAAACGATATGATTTTGTATGATGTGATCATGATAAAACAAAATAGTGCGCAAATATTATTTCAAGGCCGAAGATCTATATATATGATCAAATGTTGTCAAATCTTGTCCTTGAAGTTAAAATTATTACTTGTTACAGATCCTGTTAAAAACATATTGGGTACCAGACTGTGACAAATTAATAACTTCAAGGATATATGTACCTTATTTCCAATATCTTTCAACATGTGACTACCAAGTATGCACTTACCTTTTGGTTTGTCCATCATAAACAATGCCATTCTTTGTAATTGACTGGCTCTGCTGGGTGCTTGGAACAGATGGATTCCCTGGTGCACTGAGAATAGGTTGATTTCCTGGTATCAGTGGGGAAAAACCACTCTCTTGCTGATGTTTTGAAGTGCTGTCGTGTTCTGTGTTATTGTTGATGGTAACCATTCTCTTGGGTTCGGATGGAATCACAGCTGTCATTGGAAACATGGCAGACTCTGTTGTATGGTCACAGTTGTAAGGCCGTGTTGGAGTTTGAGAGATGCCGTTAGTACTGTTGATATGGGTCATTGTCACTGCAGTGTGCGTGGGGCTCCCAAGAGGAGGTGCCCTCTTTGGAGGGTCTTGAAGTACCACTTGACCAGTGTCCATCTTCTTATATAGTGACAAACATTACAACTTGATTTGATGCTGATAAATCAGAAAGTCACTTCCATTCAGGAAACTGCAGACTGAAACATAATGATATGAATGCATAGGTACAAATCTTAAACTCTGACAGTAACCTCAAGTTCCAGGATATTTACATTATAAAACTTCATCGGAATTGTCCCTTTGAAGCTTCTATATTGAAAGTAATCTTATTCTTCCTGGTTTATGCTTGTTTCAAAGTTTCATATTTTATATTGTCTTAAATGTGGAAATAACAGTAACTGCCGTGGAAAAGATCGTACTGCTTCCTTGTTATATTTCCCCCAATATATATTGCTGAATTGAATACAATGAAATGAATGTTCCGAGTGGTAGAAAAACGATTTACATGTACTGGACAACTGCATAAAATTATGAAACTGACTTATACAAATTGACAAAATCCAAATTACAATAGCCCTATCCATTATTACATTCACTGTTGGCCTAACAGGTTTCTTTAACCCAGTACGTATGTACGCATATACACTCTTAGATTACACCCCTCTCAAACCGAACCTTTATTCCAGAAGTAAGATTCTGGAGGCAACCGACGAAATGACGATGGGGCGTAAATATTAACATATATATACATAACAGCAAATAGACTGGCGAAATTGGAAAGTTGTAGTTGGATGCCTCTCCAAATATTACCGTAGGTGATCGATCTCAGTAGTTCACATTTTCGTCAACAAAGTCAAATTCCTATCGGTATGAAATGAAACAATAACAAATACCACAGCAGACACGACGAATAACCTTAATAGAAGTTGCAATTTACCTCATTTAGAAAATAATATTTGAAACAACACAAAAAAATATCATCATCAAAATATTAAGTGTCCAAAAAGTTTGGTATTCACATTTTCAGCTGACACCTGTCGTAACGCTGTCTTCCATATTGGTTTGATATGCGCAAGTTTGAATGCGCAGTGGAAGTTGCGGTCGCGATGACTTTAGCTCCGCCGTTCTTACAAGACCGGATACATGTTGCAGTCTTCACATTACTATTTTCACTTATAAAAAAAACTATTGCAGCCAGTCGTTACACATATAGATATATATGAAATATCTATCATAATGAAACTGAATTGTAGACATGTCATTTTCAACATTAAACGACTCGCATCACAAGGGTCGGCAATATTTTCTGGATTTTTTGAGCCCCACGAAAGCTTATAAAAAGAATGGTAGCGGCGATGGAACATCTCAGTTTAAGATAAAGGAATATATATGAAATAAAGATAATGCCATGGTTTCGTTTATGTTTGTGAAATATGAAATTTATGTAAAATGTAAATAAACTTTATATTTTCACGTCGATATTACCAATTTCTTAGAATACATACGCCACTATTATCCACGGTAAACTGTACTTCCATGACACACTACTACACACAGATTGTCCTTGATACTACCCGTCATAGAGTTTTATTTCATTATCGACCCGTTATCCAGTGAATTCGCCCAATATTTTGTGTATGTAATGATGGACTTCTGTGATTTAACTAAATATAGGTTAATATACAGGGAGAGATTTTCGTATGAAATAGAAATCGATTGTGATGTCATAATTTAGACGATGATGTTGCGACATAATTGAAAATTTCATAACAAAATGAGTGCTTAGATTTTTTAGTATAATATTTTGTTTCTGAATTTTAACTTTGAAACCTGTCAATGTGTATCTTTTTCACTTTATACACAATAAAAAATCATTAAAGATTGTACAGAAACTCCTCTTTTCGGTTGGTTTGTTGCCTGGTAACAGGTCACTAGGCGTTGTCTCGCCGGTGAACGTAAGTGTTTGTCGACGTCTACTACTCTTGATCACCTTGGAATCAATTAAGTACTTTCGAGTTGCCTCCCCTAGTCCACAGCTATGCCCTACAATATCGGTTAGGCCTAAAAGGGGTTCTCTGTTTTAAATGATACTGTCGAAGCGTGAGCGGCGTGCTTCTTTGTAAATAAAGCACTTAGACTTGTTATGGTTATCTCCACATATTACACATATAAGTTTTCAATGTTGATTCTTCGTAATCATGTGTACTACAGAACATTTGAGTACATTGTTTTTTTGGTCGTAATAAAAGAATCCGTTATATCGCGGGACTAGGACCTGTCCTATCTCGTAACTACAATTATACTGGGTCCGTCCTATATCGGGAATTATAATTACAATTATACGTCCGTCCTATGTTGGTATTTATAACTACTATTGCACGGCTTGTCATCTACCTCGGACTTCAAATTACAATTATACGGCCCTAACTATCGTGGAACTTGTAATTATAATTATAAGGCTTGTCAGGACTAACTTCAATTTTCGCAGGACTTACGGCAAAAATTATACCGATTCGTCTCATCTCGGGATTTATAACCACAATTATACAGCCCATCCTATCTGGGAACTTATAGCTATTTTTTATACGACCGGTCCTATCTCGGGACTCATGAGCGAGGACAGAGGATAGAACCTCTCACGAGCTCCCGTGTCATAGCCGATAACGCCGCCGTGAGTATACTGTCACCTGGAGATATCACACCCTTACCAACCCCTAAAGGTCAGGTCACAAGCAGGGGACGATCTGGCAAGTACAGTAGAATCCTTGGTGTCATAGAGCAGAGAAAAGGAGAAATACACCAATGCTTAATGCTTGTGTGATAGTGAATGTAAACTAGTTTTTAAAAGTGGTATTTATCGCAAAAAAAGAGAGTCCACATGCCTAAACCTACAAGCCACCATATTACTATTAAGTTAGAGTAAGTCATGCAAATTACAGCATTTCATGCCTTACCATGGTGCAGCTATTTTACCAAAACGCTCCTGACTGACAATTGGTTAATTACATGGCATGAGATCGTCAGTTGGATTTAACCATCTTTATGATTTTGGCGTTGTACTTCCACTTTTGTGACTACAATTATTTAAGAAGAATGCTTTAGTACCTAGTTTCGAAGCTTGTCGACTTGTCATTTCAACAAAAATAATAAGAGAATATCCCACTTACAGATAAAAGATTCACTATCAGGAAAATGGGTTTTTTTTCCATTCCGAATGCCATTCCACTGATAAAATGAGAAGCACTGAAAATAAAACTTTTTTTCTGACTTTTTTATTTTTCTCAAACTTTTATCTGACCCTGTTATCGTGTGGTGAAGGTAATATGTAGTACAGGAGTGTTCCGCCTTATCTGTATAACCCGTCGGCTATCAGTCGATATGACCAATATCGTCACTGACGTTATCTCTCAATTACCTCCCCTTTGGTACGAACACAGTACCAGTTGAAAACTGTCATCAATACGACGAGGACGGACCTAGACCTCTTAGTGTTTATGTGCAAGATTTGTTCAAAATGGAAATAATGAATGACAGTAGGGATAATGATTCAGACGACGAGTCATTGACTATCGACAGCGACGAAGATCTTGTAGATGAGTCGAATGAGGAAAACGTTGCGACGGAAAACCATCGTTTATGGTCTGCGGTTTCTTTACGAAAAGAGCATGCCGCGTACTCTAGTATGTCTGGTCTTATTAATTCTTCAGATTATGGCGGACCGGAGACAGAAGAAGATCTTGGAATCAACATGGAAAACAGAAATACACAACGGAAGACAGACACGGACATACGGATTCTTATAGCCTATCTCCGGTCCCTGAATGACTCCCGACCACCGGAGACGATACCACCAATTGAACTCGACAGGTATCTATCTAACTTCTTCACAATTGTAAAGAAACACGATGGAAATGAGTACGAGCCAGCAAGTCTCAGGGGCATGCTTTGTAGTGTGGAGCGGTACCTTAAGATGAAGAGTTACCAGGCCTCAGTCACCCGTGATATTGTTTTTGTTAATACACGACACGCTCTAAAATATAAGCAGCAAAGGTTACGAGAGCTTGGAAAAGGCAGCAAAAAACCTAACGAACCCTTCG
This sequence comes from Ylistrum balloti, assembly GCF_031769215.1. Taxonomy (NCBI): domain Eukaryota; kingdom Metazoa; phylum Mollusca; class Bivalvia; order Pectinida; family Pectinidae; genus Ylistrum; species Ylistrum balloti. The sequence continues at coordinate 131,227 of NW_026782073.1, forward strand.
GTAAAGTGACTTTAGACAAAGTCAATCAGCTGTTTACCGCGCGCGAGATGGGACCATACACACCAATGTCTATCATTAACAGTATGTGTTTTATGTTCATCGTCCACTTCCGGTTGCGAAAGGCAATCGACCACAAGAATTTAGTCTGGGGAGACATCAAACTTCGGGCGGATCAGAGTGGGAAGGAGTATATTCTATATGAGCCTATCCTTAATCGTGGTCAGCTCGATGGCAACATCACCACCCCAAACACACCGGCAACCACCGCAGGTACCACAAGCCCGACAAACAAACCTGAGCAATGCCGTTCGTCGTACACGAAGCTGTGTATATGGGCTCAGCCAGAGGTACCTGAGCGAGATCCTGTTGGAATCTACAAACTTTACAGTCAAAAACGACCTCCAAACATGCAACACGACAATTCGCCATTTTATCTTGGTATTACAACCCTCCATCCATCCCCCGTGCAAGCATGGTATCGGACATGCGCCATGGGTGTCAATAAACTTAGCGATCTTGTCCGTATGATCCGTGATATCACAGGTCTCCCCCGGGCAGCACTCAATCCTCCGGCTGAGTCCCTTCTGTCGGAGAGCTACACAACCAACCTTCCCTCCTCGTCCGTCTCTCCTACATCATACACTACACTCAATCGCATGGGACACTCACCAGAAGCTGACAAAAACATCTGCACCTTTATGTCTATTCCTCATTCCGCTAGAGAATCTCCAAAAATCGACAGCGGGAAGAACACGCCAGTGTATAATTCAAGTGTGGACAGGATTAAGGAGGAGCCGAGAGATACTGTGGCTGGACAACCAACGGGTACTGCTATACCTGACAACTGGTCTCGGGATGAGGCGGAGAACTTGAAGGTGCAACGATTACAGCTTCCCGTCCAACAATCCACTATTCTCTCCCGGAGCAGTTCCTCGTGTAGTGACACACGATCTCCCCAGTCGTCCGCTAATACCAGTACACAGGGTAGGTACATAATTCCTCATAATAAACTAGTGTTGCTACGGTAAATACTACAATCAGTATCCTGGTAAGCATACAGAAATAGTTCCCAATCCATCTTTACTATCAGTGTCCTTGTAAGTACACGGAAACGACTTTAGCCACCCTACGCCCCAGTAATGTGGTAGGAACACACATACGAGACATGTTGTGCAATCCGCCCTCAGTACCAATGTCCTTCGTAAGTATACGGATGGTTCCCAAGTCCGTCCACAGCACCACTGTCCTTGGGATGCATACGGATGGTTCCCAAGTCCGTCCTCAGCACCAGTGTCCTTGGGAAGTATACGGAGGGTTCCCAAGTCCGTCCTCAGCACCAATGTCTTGGGTAAGTATACAGACAGTTTCCAAGTCCATCCTCAGCATAAGTGTCCTTGGTAGTATACGGACGGCCCCTACGTCCGTCCTCAGCACCAGTGTCCTGGGTAAGATTACACGGGAAACGAACATATTACCCATACCGGTCTCACGGCCATTTTTCTTTCTCTCTGATTTGCTATGAAATGGAATATCAACAAGAATATTGATGCCTGTTTTGATGTCTGGTATTTTACACAAAACGAGCACAAGTTAAACAAGCATTTTTTAAGTTTTGGAAATAACGTCAAACTATTGCCGCCACTACTGCCGACGTCCTATACTGCAATTTATGTGAGTAGACAATAATGTTAGGAATTGAATTTATATATATATAAATATAAAAATATACAAATTCCATTCCTAACATTATTGTATATATATGATATTTCTACTTCTGGAATATACTGTTTAATATGCTGCCAAAGGAACCTCTCGTTTCGGTAAGTATAGACATACATTTTAATAAAGTATTGTATTGTTCTATTTAAGTCATAGAAAGGTACATTTTGACCGGTACCAGATTATGAACAAGGATTTGTCCTCAGTCATATCGTAATTGTGAGTAATTGGTATTAAATCATAATATTATCGTTAGAGCATCGCCGATTGTTAGTATATCAATCAACTGTATTCAGTTATTTTTTGTTTAACTCAAGGAATTATACAATCATAAGTGGAATTTCCATTTGATATCTAAACGACATATCGTCCCAGCTGTTAGCGGTTTGGAGAGTTGAAGAACTGCCTACACCTTGTCCCGGATGTTATCGGGACGGCAGCCTGATAACCCGTTTCCGATGTTCTGAGAACTTTAGAATCTGTTGGATATCAAGGACGCTCTCCAAATATAGGTCTGAAGATATGACACAAGTTGAATGACACACATAACGGACGATAACGCGGACCTGTATTGTCACTATAGTCAAAGGACAGCTACCTTGCCATATTTAGAAAAAAAAAGTGCATGTGTTTCACAACTGATATCAAGTGTATTTTTACCGGCCTGTAAAGTAATCTTAGTAACAACAACTAGCTTATCATTCTTTGTATTCTTTATACTGATCATTCTCATCTTGTCTTTCAATGATTGATACCTTTAAACATGTTATTGTGATATTTGTTCATAGACCTTTTATCATTTACATAAGATGATTCGCCGCTGAATGTCTCCGCCATGGCAGTTATCCAAAGCGCCCAGAACAAGTTCCGGGAAATGCTACAGTCGTTAGACCCCGAAAGTTTCACTGGATTTGAAGGGTGGCTGAAACGGATTCAGATATCCCGGGACCCCAACACAGGTTGTTAACTTGTCAACAGCAAGTTTATTTGTCAGTACATATAATATAATGAATAGTTTTTGACCAGTACATAGGGAAATAATGTTTTGGAAAAGATTTCCTTTCGTCACTAAACGTAAAGATACTGTCGCTTTTATACAGTTTGATTCTCTCAATTTTGTTTCATCACCACTTTTTACGTTGGCTTTGATGTAATGCAGAAGTGTGTAGTTCTGTGACAGTAACAGTAGCTAGAAATGTGTCATATCCACTGTAAAACTGTTATAGTGACTGATTATATTTGATTTATAGGTGAAATTAAGTGCGAAGAATCTAAAGATGGAGATATCTCAAATAAATCAGTCACAGATGACATCACACTGATTGACCATTCCGCGGCCAGCATTACACTCAACATCACATTGTCGCCTGGAGCCATGTCCGGTGAAGGTCCGGTAACGGTGACCGCCTCTACAGTCCCCCGAAAAATCTCAACCGTGGCACCACCTCAGAAGAGTACTATTATAAAGACTAATGTGGTGGAACCGTTGGACATGCCACATTCAGGCCGTTCGACCGTTCAAGCCAACATGGTGGAAAACCCAAATACAACCAACCTGTCACCGACGTCTGGAGAAAAAAGAATATGGCCGTGTCCATCAAATAAACGGAAGCGTTATGCCTCCAGTGACTCGATTTATGGACAATCTGGCAAGTTTAACAAACTATCCAATGGATTTGCAACCGGTAGTAATCCAGGTAATGACAGTCGAGAAGTCAACGACGACACCGAAAGTTCACCATATAGTCACCAAACCAAGAACTATGAAACCGACTGCAATATTGTTGGTACTAGCTATCAACATCAAAGCAATGACAATATCCGAAACACTAATCCTGTAATTACACCCACCGACAGTGAGAATCCGAGGCGTCCTTCATCGCCTTCCTCTGACAGCGGACATGTCGGTTCTCAAACCGTGTCCAGGAGTAGGGCGGACGATGCCCTGTCTGTATTCAAACCTTGCTTGACTACTTCCGGTGTATCGGCAACCGCCGTTGGTGGAACTCAAATGGCGACCCCATCTATTCCACAGGCACATACGTCCCTCGCCCAGCGCCTAGGCTGTAACCCATCCGCAAGGGATCTTAGTATGTTTATCCCTATGCCCCTCCCTTACCCAGGACAAATCCCGTCAATCATGGCGAACCGGATGTTGCACAATCCCGCTATGTTGGCATCCTTCGCCAACTCGCACATACCGGTGTCCGCGCATGCGGGGTACCTGTCACATCACAACGTGTATAACACACTGAACAGAGGAGAAAATACATCTATAAGTGCGTCTACAACGAGTGCTGACTCCATTAATTAACAATGATTTAATTGGTGCTACGTGAAAATACGCTCGATACATCGAAAATTGGCTAAATCGATATGGTCAAATATTACTACGAATTTTATTATGTATAAACTGTATCAGTATGTTGTAAATTGCACCAATAAACTCTTCGATGTTTTCAGTATTTCACTATTTTTCTAAAATGTATTCCGAAGTTTGACCAATTGAAAGCTTATAATTTGAGTGTGTATGTTTCATGTAACGCTTTTCCAGAAAGTGTCTTCGTATTCACCTTACTATGACAGTTCTTGGACGAAATAACTTTTCTATATGAGGGTACACGTGCGCATCACCATATCTAAACACTTCATAAGACAATGCTAAATGCCGATGTAACATGATCTCTGGCTGTAGTGGTTTACTGGCAAAACAAAAATCTGATGTAGTTACTGGAAACCCTTTAGGATATTTTAAAGTTTACCTTTGTCACAGAAACTTGAGAGTTTTCATTTCTGACTTGCTTTCCTCAGTTCGGGGTTGTACTTGTATCAAAGCAGGGGTACCAAAGGGTTTCTATTCTAAGCTCCTGACATTTTGAATATAAATAAAAGATATTTTTGATGACGATAACTCTATCTTAAGATTCTCTACACTTTATGTTGAAATTGAAACTAAGCTAAATCGAGACTTACAATCGCTCATTTCTTAGTCAAAGCAATAGATAGTAAGTTTAAACTACGAGAGAAAAACAATCAGGTTCTGTGTTTTTGACAGCCGGTATATTAGGGAGAAATAATACAGACGTAACATTTAAAATAGGACAAAAATTCCCAATTTACGGTACTCACGAATGTGAATGATTGAAATCTAGATGTTAAAGGTATTGATTTAATTTTACTGCTTCTAGGAAATTAAAAAATCTACTGAGAGGACACTTGTATTTGATAATTCCCTGACTGTTGTATATCGAGCCCCGTTATAATACTAGCGGTTGTATACTGGATAATTCCAACAACTGCTGTGTAATTTTACTGCATTTCTCCCAATATATTCTCAATGATGTCAAATATGAACAGAGTATAATTTCTTCATTTTGTCCTATTTCAAGATCATAATTATATATTCAATTATTATTCTTTCTTTTATTTTATGATTCTACATCTATATGAACAGACCGTCAGCACTAATATGAGCTACAAATGTTTTTCCATCAAAACGAAACTTTGGTTGTTACGACAAAGGATCAACTCCATCATTAATCTTGAATTAACCTTCGTGGAGAGTGATCATTTGTCAGACCAAAGTTTGAGTTATTCTTTATTTATAACTCGAGGTTGTTATTTGATTAATGAGATAAGAAATAGATAAATATAGATAAAAATAAGATCGATATTATATATAATATAGAAATAGCCGCGGCCCTAGAACTGAACCCTGAGCTACTCAAGTTTAAATGACCGTTTCGGACGATAACTGATTTTCATAAAGACTTTTCTATTTCAACAAATTTTCTAATAATATTTTCCGTTTTAAAAGTAGTCATCCGAGCTGAAATCGATTAAAAAAAGTCTTAGAATGTTTATTCAATACTTTTTCTTAAACCGTAAATGATAGAAACCCGCCTGGATGTTTAGGATGTCTAAAACTGATATTATATTATCGTATATCAGTTAATAGGTAGTGAAAGTGACTGTTCTGTGTCTCGACAACTAGTGCGAAAGGTTTTGACTATCTATCTGCTGGGTATTTAAGTCTCTGCCGATATCGACGCAGACGAATATTATTATTACACTGGACTGGTCTGTAGTTTCTGAAAGTTCAAAATCACCGTTTTATTAAGAAACATATACAAAATTATCAAGTTAAAGAAAACTGTAGGTAAAATAGAATAAACCTATGCAACGTATACTTATAATATGACGGAAGGCATGGCATTGGTAAGAAATCCAACCTAACTTCATCGATATTTCTGTTCAACGAACAGTATTAGACAACAATGGCCTATACAACTTACATGTTTCAATTCATTGAGGATAGTCAGAAGAAATTGAAAAACGATATATATTGTTATATTTATTTAAACCCGGTACAATTCAGGCAATACAGATAGTATCAACATGTGACAGATAACGTACATACAATATAATTAAATGCATTTTTCTAAACAATCTTTTCATGACTTTTACCGTCTTATCAAAAAACACGTTCAAGCTTGAGACGCCGGTGAAGACAAACGTTTAAACGACCACTATCTCTGGGTCATTGTCATGTTTGGATATTGGCGAGTTTAAATCTGTTGGACAGTCATTTGGCATCACAAACCCGCTGCCCGTAGTATTAGGATGACGTGACTTGATATGTCTTTCTAGATCTCGCCTACGAACGAGAACCTTTCCACAATAGTCACAGCGGTAAGGCGTCTCACCTTGTGCATGAAGACGAATGTGTTTATTCAAATTACTTGGGTCACCAAAGGGTCGCAAGCAAACTTTACATTTTAATGGTTTGTAGCCTGTGTGAGTCCTTAGGTGAATTTTAAGACCGTATTTTCTGGAATAAAGTTTCCCACAGTATATGCAATAGTGTCCTTTCTTTGACCTATTTGCAAAAAAGGACTTAGGAAGCAAGTCCAGCGGTTCTCCATCCTCTTCAGAAGGCATTGCAACTGGAACTGGAAGTTTGGCGGGCGTTTGGTTGCCTCGATATTTGTTTTGTCTATTATTTAACTGTTGAACGCGGGCATTGGTTTGCCCAGCTGACCAGATAGTGTTATTCTGATTGTGATGATGAGACAAAACGGCAGCATAGGGGGTCCATGTGTCACAACATCTGTACGGCGGTGACGTCATAGTTCCCGTTGCAAAAGGAAACACCTGGGGTTGTATGTGGTTAAAGATTTGTATTGGCTGGAGAAACGGATTCTCGTGGAACGGTGTCCTCAATTTTCCATGAGAGTCCTTCAGGGACAGATTGACCGGACGAACATCTTCATGAGAAAAGACACGCTTGGATTGCTGATGGACAAACGCGCTCGTTCTGTTTGGTGACGTTACGTGCTGGAACGGCCTGGTGACGCAGTGGCTGTGAGGGTGTTGACGATGCATGTGACTGGGTCCGGGGATAGCTGTCTTGTTGCTGCTAGGGCAACTGCACTGCAGATAGGGTCTGAACAGAACATCCCTGTCCGGCATACTGGACGTTTTAGTAGAAGTAGCAACTACCTTGTTACAGTGGGCACGCAGGTGTAGCTTTAGTGGGTTGGGATGTTTGTACGTTTGTCCACACCTGTCACACTCGTACTGCTGGTTACCTAGATAATGAAATTAAAATATCTTCATCATCCTCATCCTAAAAATCCTCATTATTAATATTTCTAAGTCGCTATTTAACGACCAGAAAGAAATATATCAGTTAGTATAAATCAACGAGCCATATCATAATTGTAGTATTTGTTAAAAACATCTTTTATTGTAAAAATCTCTTAAACATGTACAAATATTCCATTGATTACAGTAATTTTTTAATTCAACCTAAAAGGACAATTTTATCATTTTAAGGATATCTTTATTGCAATTTCATAGAAAATATTTAAAATGTAACATATATCTCACAATGTAGAAAATGTATTAAAATGTCAGAATATATTTGAATGTAACAGGATGTAAGATTATCTTACAATTTAAATGGAAAAGGATGCTATAAGTTGTCAGAACTTACACGTCCTATAATAGGAATAAAACTAAACCTATTTTCCGTAACTTGATGTCGAGATCAGCATTATAATCTGTAATAATTACTAATATTTCAGGCCAATACTTAATTAAACACAACATTTTTACAACTTCATGTCCAAGTTGTTCAACAAAGAACTTTAATTAACTTTTATCGTATTGGAAACTTTGTGTATATTGCTTTGTATTTTGGAAAATGATGTTCAATTCTTAAGAACCTATGCTTTCTGGGTCTGAAAATGCTAGCGTGGCGTACTAGTGTAGGAGTTTTGCAGGTTATTAAACAAGTCGTGTACAATATCATATTTATTTTATCAGTATCATTTTAGGATCATTTTTATAAATAAACAGATATAGAATATCTGCGTACTGTAAGGTGTAAAACTTTTCATTCGCTAAAGAATATAACTCACCAAGTATATTATGTAGCCCCAGGAATGGGATGTCCAGATCTCGAGATAACTGGTCGCTGTACCACGCCAGAAGCTGTTCCCCTCGCTCCACCTTCTTTAAAGTTCGCAATAAAATCTCTCCATTTTCATGACGGTAAAATTCACAATTCTGCTCGTGTCGGTCTCGTGCCGGCTGTACGTAAATGAGCCACTGATTGGATGATTCGATCTTTTGGAGTAGCTGATTGGTGGATTCGATCTCGAGACAGATCGTGCCATTCTTGTACCTCACCTGCGTGGCGATGAAAAAGTTACACATACTAATTAATCATACAAACACTTTTAAATCAAATTAAATTGAAATAGCTTCCTAGAGTAAATATTTGTAAGATTCTTCCTTCTGAAAGTTGATCTATCATATAACAAATCACTCAAAGGACTATCAGTAACTGGGCGACAGTCTTTGTGTTTGACATCACTTGAAATCATTTGTATTCAGGAGATTTACAGAATTGTCTTTTTTATCAATCTATTGTCCGACTATTGACCGGAGACTTCTACTAAAGCGGCACTGTTTGACCAGTCCTACCGGGCGGACCAGTGGCCGTAACACGAGACAGAAAGTAGCCAGTTCTGCGCTGCCGGTGGGCTGAAGTATTTGGGTTTGGGCTTAGCACCACACGCACGAGGCCCTGTGTCCCTTGATCCCGGACGGATCATAGGTAACCAGAAACCGTCTGTATCAAACGACCTCTCGACAATGTAACCGATGGAGGGTTGACATTTGTACAAAGAAGAGGATACCTGCCATAAAGTTACAAGTACATGCACACGGTGTCACCAACGTCCTCATTATGATTCAATCTTTCTTTTTAACTGTCTCCGTATACTTGTCCCTTAGACTGAGGTATGATACAATTAATCGATGAGACAATGTAAATCATTTAGATAATTATTACTTTTGGTGTCTACTAATTTGTTCAATGAATACCGAACGATAATGTACACTATTGTTTGTTTAAATTCACTACTAGATGTGATCGTTTACCTCGATATATCTAAGTCAGTGATGTTACAAAGTTGAATTAACACAATCTGTAACGAAACGTCTAATTGTGTAATGAAACGATTTCCTTGTCAATGTCTGCCTTCAGTGTCACGTGTAGCTTATTATATGTACTGTGAGCTAACCATCACGAGAGGAAATAATTAAATATCTAGATTATATTATTTACATTACATCATTTACAGTACATTACGTTATTTATAAATTTCAAAGTTTTAAACGCTGTATTTAAGTTAGGGAAATGAAATTGAGTATATAATATAATGAAAATTTTAACTCTTGAGAGTTATTCATTTGCTGTGTTCGAAAATTTATTTTTATATCTTGATGTCTTGGTTGTTTTGTAGTAGAAAAATCGTGCTTGATTTTTTATTGTATTTTATTTGTAAAATTTGTTATTTGTTCCTTATTAGGAAAGATTTAATTTTGTTGTTTAATATCCAAAATCACGTTAGTAACATTGAAACTGTTGTAATGGAAATTCATTATTATTACATGTATTATTATTATTATTTTAATCAGTTTCCTGAGCAATCTGACGTCATCGTCAAATTTCAAATACAAGTAACATGTCATTTTAAATACAAAAGATCAGTTTTACAGTACAAATCGTTCACTTTATAACGTACTCATAAGACAAAATAATAATAAAATTACACATCATTTTACATGAAGTGTTTTACTTAATAAATCATTAAATCTATAACATAAACCACAGGACATCGAAACCTGACAATTACTGACACGCTTTAACTGGAACCACCAAAATAATTTATTATCAAAAGTTAGAGACACTTGAGACACTTGAGACCGTACGGTGATCTAACGTTAACCGTACAATAAACTTCACTTTCAATAACAACGACAGATTACAAACTGACAACCACTCTTTACCACGTAATAAATGAATCCGTGAGCGTCCGCGGTATTGTGGGACGAGACCGGTGTGTAGATGTGTAGAATTAAAACAAAATATTGTTCCAGGCGCGTGACATGTGGTATCTAGGCAATGTTCTGTACCGGCACGCGCCAACGGAAGGCGGAGACCACTTGATCCCGACCAATCATCGTCCAGCACACGACCAGAAATGTACATTTCATCGTTGGATGGCTCTTGACTGTCCACTTTTAGGTCATGCTATTGACAGCTCCGGCTTTCGATTTTGTCAGAAATGCCATTCTCCAATCAAGCAAGGGTAATTTGTGCTCCAGTGTTTTTATAACAAGTAAACTACCATGTAAATGTCGGGTACAAGAGGAGGAGATCCCGGTAATTACCAGTTTAAGGTTTTATTCCCCCAAATAGCGTGCGTATTGATGACACTACCGCAACCTTGTGACAAGGAAAAGGCGAACGTTCCTGACAAGTGCCTGAAGCTATAGAGGACTATTGTATGTTGGTAAACCCTGTGGGCCAACCCCTTTGTCTATAATTTCAACAAATGGATGCTGTTCATGTAGTAAACTCTGTAATAAACCCCAGTGTTACTGTACGACAGGGTTGTCACTTAGACCTCTGTAATAAACCCCACTGTTACTGTACGACAGGGTTGTCACTTAGACCTCTGTAATAAACCCCAGTGTTACTGTACGACAGGGTTGTCACTTAACCCCGGTGTTACTGTACGACAGGGTTGTCACTTAGACCTCTGTAATAAACCCCACTGTTACTGTACGACAGGGCTGTCACTTAGACCTCTGTAATAAACACCACTGTTACTGTACGACAGGGTTGTCACTTAGACCTCTGTAATAAACACCACTGTTACTGTACGACAGGGTTGTCACTTAACCCCAGTGTTACTGTACGACAGGGTTGTCACTTAGCACTCTGTAATAAACCCCAGTGTTACTGTACGACAGGGTTGTCACTTAGCACTCTGTAATAAACCCCAGTGTTACTGTACGACAGGGTTGTCACTTAGACCTCTGTAATAAACCCCACTGTTACTGTACGACAGGGTTGTCACTTAGGCCTCTGTAATAAACCCCAGTGTTACTGTACGACAGGGTTGTCACTTAACCCCAGTGTTACTGTACGACAGGGTTGTCACTTAACCCCAGTGTTACTGTACGACAGGGTTGTCACTTAGACCTCTGTAATAAACCCCAGTGTTACTGTACGACAGGGTTGTCACTTAACCCCAGTGTTACTGTACGACAGGGTTGTCACTTAGAACTCTGTAATAAACACCAGTGTTACAGTACGACAGGGTTGTCACTTAACCCCACTGTTACTGTACGACAGGGTTGTCACTTAACCCCAGTGTTACTGTACGACAGGGTTGTCACTTAGACCTCTGTAATAAACCCCAGTGTTACTGTACGACAGGGTTGTCACTTAACCCCAGTGTTACTGTACGACAGGGTTGTCACTTAGACCTCTGTAATAAACCCCAGTGTTACTGTACGACAGGGTTGTCACTTAGACCTCTGTAATAAACCCCAGTGTTACTGCACGACAGGGTTGTCACTTAACCCCAGTGTTACTGTATGACAGGGTTGTCACTTAGACCTTTGTAATAAACCCCAGTGTTACTGTACGACAGGGTTGTCACTTAGACCTCTGTAATAAACCCCACTGTTACAGTACGACAGGGTTGTCACTTAGACCTCTGTAATAAACCCCAGTGTTACTGTACGACAGGGTTGTCACTTAACCCCAGTGTTACTGTACGACAGGGTTGTCACTTAGACCTCTGTAATAAACCCCACTGTTACAGTACGACAGGGTTGTCACTTAGACCTCTGTAATAAACCCCACTGTTACAGTACGACAGGGTTGTCACTTAGACCTCTGTAATAAACCCCAGTGTTACTGTACGACAGGGTTGTCACTTAGACCTCTGTAATAAACCCCAATGTTACCGTACGACAGGGTTGTCACTTAGACCTCTGTAATAAACCCCAGTGTTACTGTACGACAGGGTTGTCACTTAGACCTCTGTAATAAACCCCAGTGTTACTGTACGACAGGGTTGTCACTTAGACCTCTGTAATAAACCCCACTGTTACTGTACGACAGGGTTGTCACTTAGACCTCTGTAATAAACCCCACTGTTACTGTACGACAGGGTTGTCACTTAGACCTCTGTAATAAACCCCAGTGTTACTGTACGACAGGGTTGTCACTTAGACCTCTGTAATAAACCCCACTGTTACTGTACGACAGGGTTGTCACTTAGACCTCTGTAATAAACCCCACTGTTACTGTACGACAGGGTTGTCACTTAGACCTCTGTAATAAACCCCACTGTTACTGTACGACAGGGTTGTCACTTAACCCCAGTGTTACTGTACAACAGGGTTGTCACTTAGACCTCTGTAATAAACCCCACTGTTACTGTACGACAGGGTTGTCACTTAGACCTCTGTAATAAACCCCAGTGTTACTGTACGACAGGGCTGTCACTTAGACCTCTGTAATAAACACCAGTGTTACTGTACAACAGGGTTGTCACTTAGCACTCTGTAATAAACACCAGTGTTACTGTACAACAGGGTTGTCACTTAGCACTCTGTAATAAACCCCAGTGTTACTGTACGACAGGGTTGTCACTTAGCACTCTGTAATAAACCCCAGTGTTACTGTACGACAGGGTTGTCACTTAGACCTCTGTAATAAACCCCAGTGTTACTGTACGACAGGGTTGTCACTTAGACCTCTGTAATAAACCCCAGTCTTACTGTACGACAGGGTTGTCACTTAGCACTCTGTAATAAACCCCACTGTTACTGTACGACAGGGTTGTCACTTAGACCTCTGTAATAAACCCCAGTGTTACTGTACGACAGGGTTGTCACTTAGACCTCTGTAATAAACCCCAGTCTTACTGTACGACAGGGTTGTCACTTAGCACTCTGTAATAAACCCCACTGTTACTGTACGACAGGGTTGTCACTTAGACCTCTGTAATAAACCCCAGTGTTACTGTACGACAGGGTTGTCACTTAGGCCTCTGTAATAAACCCCACTGTTACTGTAGTTGCCTTTTTGGTTCTCCTTATTGACATTTCTGTTTCTCTATGGCGGGGTTGCTTTTTAGTTCCGCTTTGATTAACACTACGTGTACTTTTAATTAACGACATGGTTGTCACTCAAACCTCCGGTAATTATCACCACTGTTAAACCCAGCGGACCGTTTAATAGAACACACTGCTTTGTCACCATCCGTTTTTGCTGCAGCCGTTCACCGACATACTAGTATCATATACTTTAAATGACAAGATCATCTTACTTGTTTACGACTAAACGATAAATACAAATGCTGATAACATACAAAATTTATATAAAATTCTATAAAACTTGCGAAAAAATGTGAAAATTTGAAATTGAAACGAGATAAATTAATAATTCATACATATAATTCCGCAAAAATGTGTTCTGACGTAACTTCACATCAATAACAATAAAGATTGACTAACGTCATTTTGTATATAACATTTCATAATTCTTTTTTTGTTTGCTTGGTTGCATGGTTTATTATTTTTCATATAAATTATCTTGGGCTATGTCCTCTTGAATATTTAGGCATTTAAAAAATATCCATGATCTTTACCAATGTGAAATGTATTAGATTTTTTAATTATTTATAAATAAAATTTTTAAAATTTTATAAAATATTTTATAAATATTTACGATCGAATATTAAATTTACTGGCATGTACACATACATGATATCTTATTTATGAACAGTTGAATACGGAATTGTTGAAGGTATTTATTGATATTATAATTATCATTTTCAAATATTCTGAACCTAATTGAGGGCTAGCTACCTAATTCTTGTTGTGCATTTAAATATTGAAATATGCAGAAATAATTTCATTTTGATAAATTGTAGAAGCAATATATGTTAGGAACAGATATAGTTATATCAAAATTGATTATGCGTGTGTTTGCCGATATTACTATTCATTATTATTATTATTATTATTATTATTATTATTATTATTATTATGTAATTTGTTCCCCCATCCTTTCTCCCCTTACAAAAACATTTGATATATACTTTATTTCATTCTTATACATCACCATTAGAATTGGATGCGGAAACAAGTTCTCCAACTTATATTAATCCGTCTCCGTTTATAAACAGAAGCCATAAATCTGACAAGCTGGATGTATTTGTTATTTATGTGTATTTGTGAACAAATAAAGTCTACTAAAATTGTCTTGTTTTTTATTCAGCGTGTTGATTTAATCAGATGCTGTTAACACAAAGTCCCAGCGTCAAAGATGCCGATGCGAAGTGACTATGTTACCGAAACATAATTACCAATAGACATACGGGTCAGTAGCTTAAAATAAAATCGTTATTCGTCTAAGATAATACCCTGTCACTTTATCTTTAAATTTCATTGATGCTAAAGAGTTAACGATAATCTTAAGTCATTCGCTACAATGGTATTTGATTGTATATTACTAAAACATTTCCGTAACGATTGAAAAAAAGTGTAGATAATATGGATCGTCGCCTATTTTATTTTTCGTAACGAAAATCACAGAACCTACTGAAGTTTATGTTATTTTTATTTTTTTTTTTTGTGTGTTTTGTTATTTTGTTTTTTGTTTTTGTTTTTTAATTTTACGCTGTTGCGGCATAAAACTCTTCGTACTTAAGATACTTTGGTGGAATATGTATAAATAAATTACGGTTATCTTCCGTTCAAATTGAATATGGTTAATGAAAATAATATATACGTACCTCCAACAAAAACTCCACCTTGGAATCATCGTCAATATTTCTGATGAAATTAAGATTGAAGTCCCCAGGGTATGGACCAGCGATAACCTGCACTGGAATATCAGTGACTGCGGATACACCTGTATTGCAGTCCCCTGGGTTACTCCGTCTTATTTCCCCACCCCCGGAGGGTCTCCCATCATTCAATTCGGTCATATCCGGGTTACCAAATTGACTGATGTGTACCGGTGCAATTTTTAATGTGAAAATGAAATGCTATGACAGTTGAGCGAGCTTTTATTCGTGCAGGTCTGTGAACACTTCGATGTGAAACAGCTGTTTAACCGCTCGTACGCCGTCTTGACAATAGATGCGTTTCCATGGCGATATAAACTTTCTCCATTTCGCGGTATTTGGTTTGTGATACACTGCTGAGCCGACGCATGCGCCGATGATTGGTATCAGGATATCGTCGTTTCATCCTGCTGTTAAATGCAATTCATATAGTTTTGTAATAAATTGTGGAGAAGTGCCACATTGTTCAATGTGTCACAACTAAACTAGATCGTATCACTTCTCCTAAAGCTTAATGTCAAATTTTCTCTGTAACGTTGGTTTGATACTTCGAAAATCATTAATCACAAATGAAAACAAACTATCTATTTTCCAATTGTTAAAACTTCATCATAGTTGATGCAACAAAGTCAATAGTATTATGTAATTATTCATAATAATTATATAATGCTAATTTATAACTAGGAATAAGTAATAAGTGATAATTATATGAAATTCTGTTGTATTAAGTATTTGGATCAATATTTAATAAAATAAAAAAATAAATGCATGTCGTTGGATTGGCCTGCAGGTCATTGAAACTATCGTGTCCAGATTAAGTTAACAACTATCCAATATTAATTAAATGTTAACAAGTGGTAAACGGTACATAGTCCAAATACTAATTAGAAAGTAATTAGTTGTACTGTTTCACGTACATTATAATGACTTTTGACTACTGTATTATGAAAGTTAGACAGATTTGTTCCAACTTGTCTCTCGACGGGCTGCGTTACATTGATTCATTAAAAAATCGTTATCTAGATATATTTCAGCTATAACAAAAAATGTAGGAATTTAAAGATTTCACCATGATGATGATTTTATGAAATCACGTAGATATTAGAAATATGATGTCGTGTTCACTTAAACATAAAACAGATAACAGCACGACGTAAGGCATTATAGAGCTGATAAGATATGCAACAAATAAATGTTCTGTCATTATAAACTTAAATTAGATATAATTGATTTGTAACGAACCCACGTGACCATCAATATCTTGTATTGCTTACAAAGTTTTTTTTGATAAAAAGTTTCTATCTGTTGCAAAATGTGAAATTAAAAGTGCCTCGCACGTTAATACATGTAAGTATGCTTTGATTTCCCAGTGTACTGTCTAGTCTATACTTTTTAACTGTTTTTTTTATTGGTGCAAGTGTACTAGTTCTGATGTTGTCACTTTGTAATGTATCTTCAATTATCTTATTCAAATCTACATTGATTGCCAGTAATGACGGCTTAATTTATAAGAAAGAAAATTGTGTAAAGGGACAACCCTGTCGGACAGTGATAGTGGAATTAATTGGTTTAAGGGACAACCCTGTCGGACAGTGATAGTGGAATTAATTAAGGGGGTTTAAGGGACAACCCTGTTGGACAGTGATAGTGGAATTAATTAAGGGTGTTTAAGGGACATCCCTGTCGGACAGTGATAGTGGCATTAATTAAGGGGGTTTAAGGGACAACCCTGTCGGACAGTGATAGTGGAATTAATTAAGGTGGTTTAAGGGACAACCCTGTCGGACAGGGATAGTGGAATTAATTAAGGGGGTTTAAGGGACATCCCTGTCGGACAGTGATAGTGGAATTAATTACGGGGGTATACGTGACAATCTTGTCATACAGTGACGGTGGAATAACATTTAAAAGACTACATTAAACTGTTACAGCTGTGCTCCAGGTTCAGTCTTAGACACATTTCCGCCCTAGATGATCATAACATTACAATCTTAATGGGAAAATAATTAAAATTATATCTTTACATAGAGGGGCGACTACTACCTGTTAGCATTAAAGATGGATGATTTAACTTTAAGTCGAGTGTACGCGTACATCATTTCTGAAATCATTTCCGGGTTGGCACCATGCGGTATCATATTGATAGGTTAAACTGAAACAAAACGAGAAATTTATTAAATATAACGTGTGCCTAAACCAGTTTCTGGGTACGATACAACCAGCGTACTGAATAGATTCTATCAGGGATTCCGTGGCCCCGGGCCAATCAGAAAGTGCCATAAGTGTCCCCTGGGTCTCAAACATCAGCTTGCACGTGCAATTGATTTCTAATTTCCTAAAACCAAAAGTTTAAGTAATAGTTCAACGTGCACGGAATCTTTTAGTCTGGTGTCAATCGCCACACGGCACTCACTTAGCGTGTACTTAAGATAATTACAATAAAGACGGATTGGATTCTAGTACTGTATACATATATATATATATGCAGTACAACTGATAAAAATAAGAGTAAATTCACATATATCTGGAGATATTGTACCCAAAATGGCCAAGAATTGATGTACTGGAAACGGACAGAGAAATGAATCGAAAAGTGGTTACCGGAAGTGGACTGGAAGCTGCTGATGTACCAGATGTGGATCAAAAAGTTAAAGAAGTGGGAGCGAATTGGAAGATAAAAATGCACAAGAGGCGGATCGAGAAGTGATGGGACGTTTTCTGATTTGGAGAAGATTCGTCAAAGATGGACGGATATTTATGATGTAGACTGATAGGTAATCTGTCGGACGACATGGACAGGAAGTTGACGAAATATGATTTACCGGTTGCGAACTGATGAGGGGCAAACCAGGAATACGTGTTCTGAAGGCGGGCTATCCCTGTAGCGGACCAGATCACCTTTTGAACACTTTTCCTGCACTGGTACGCGATGTACTGAAGAGTAAAGAGAAGATATGCCCCTTCCAGCTGGTATATTCTCGACCGCCCATGCACTGGGTATTCCCCGAGGGTAGATGTTATCGCGCAACGTTCACTTGTACTTGTACGACGTAATCAAAAACAGCAGTTCTAATTAGCATTACTTCCCCAAACTGATGTCACAGGCACCTTTCTTTGGCAGAACCATTTCAAATCGATATCAAGCTGATTTTCTCCCTTTCTTTAATTTTCTTAAAATTGAAAATCAAAATTAAAAATTGCACATTTATCAGAGTAAAATTTGGCTACGGTCCGTAAAACCTATCATAAATAATGCCAAAGCCATAATAACGTCACCGATAAATTACAAGATATCCATCTCCGAAAAACAACCAGTTTAATTGTTGGCAAACAAAAAACAAAAGTTTGGTGTCTGCGCTGGTGTGTAACGATGCGGACAAGTGCACGTGAAAGAAACCAAGCACCATGCACCGGATGTAAAGAGAACAACCAATAAGAAACTAGCTTGGGATATAATCAAATCTATATTCTGTGTAGTTTTTCTTTTTAGGAAATTCACTGTTACATTACCTCGTAAAGTACTTGAGTCATAAACGTTTTAGTGGACTCTTCTCGGGGTATCTGTTTACCGGATCAACAATCTAGAATTTCTGTCCTAGCATAACAACTCGGAACGTTGATGTTTGTCAAATTACATACATCGCAGTCTGCTCGAAAAGCAAAGACGTATCGTTCTGCATCAAGTGAAACTAGATTTACACGAAAATGATACATGTGCGCGTGCGGTGAGCGCGCGGCGGCACGTGACCATGTTTGTTTCGTCAACATGCGCAGAAAGGCCGTTCTCGTATCAACGGCGGTCGTCATTATTGCTTGAAAAAGAAACATTATGGTTATTAAAGAATTGCTCCAAATAAACCGGCTCTCCCTGACTACCTGCTTCGGAGTGAAGAATTTTATACCTTTTTAATTGGAGGCGTTGAAGAATGGTGTGTTGTTTTACATACTCTACCATGTGTTAAACTGCACCAGGATTCTCACAGTTTTCTCCTATAACTCCAATGGTTAACACTGTTCTTTTCAACAATTAATTGTCATACACAATGCAACACGACCATCTAACTCACATTCCTGACAAAGTCATTCAGCGCTAAGCAGTATGAGGGTTACACTGACAACTATTTGCAGTTTTATCACTTTTTACCATATGGTTATGTTTTGATAAAAGTCGAGTGTTTAAGGAGACAATACACAGTAATGGCCCTACAGTTGTAATGAGACGCCGTGTCAGTTATGTTGATAAATTTCACTCCTTACTTCGTTAATGTCGTGTAGTGATGTTCGGAGTGTTTGAATTAGATTCTGCATTCCACCCTATCATCGCCCACTGTCACCCAAGCAATTCACCGACGACCACCGTGACACCATTTACTTTCGGTTATAATACTTTAGACAATATGTGGTGACCCAAACACAGATATGCCACAGGATGGCCACAGGATGGCCACAGGGACTTGAAAATCAATGGCAGAATTTTGATCCATGGACTAATTCATGTAGGGAAAGCTAATTTACATTTTGGGGGATCAGGTTAATTATCACAGGTCCATTATGATATACATGTACATATATTGTACAAAGGCAAAAACTCTAAAACTGTTTCCCACCTGAAATAATGCCCGGTGAGATGTTAGTGATGCGAATCAAATGTAACTTACTTTTGTGTGATATTTTAAACTAGAGTATTTATGAAGTCTGCCACTTGAGACAATGTTACCAAGACAGGGGTTGTAAGAACATATGTATCATTTCGTCATGTTGATGAACTTTACTCCAGGTGATACGAAGATTACTTGACCTCATATTAGCATGGTACTAACGTAATCATTAGGAATTTTACGAATATGATCATTTATTTTCATATGGATTTGAAGTTCTTAACACATTAATACATTAGTTAAGGTGCGTTAATATATTGAATAGTTACCGTTGAATTTGCCTCTACCCATTTGGTATTTGTAATGCAAACTTACATTCATCATTTTCAATTGCCGGTGGCAATTCATGAGGTTGTAATACACAACTGAACATGGTAAGGTTACATAGTTGTAGTAACATACAAAGGTAGATATATCGATATGTTTATCTTAAAAGCCTCGAGAAATTATTGTCGTGCACTCATCTTGTTTTCTTTTTCTTTCAACAACTGTTTCTGGTTTTATTCCTTATACAAAACAAACGATAAAATTACATATACAATTTTTATTTACAGTCCATTGGATGTATTCGAACCATACCGTTTACATTTATATATATTATAGATATAATCACAGTAAAGACAGTATTCTATACACTGTTTCAGAAATGTCAGGAACGTTTGTGTGATATTGGCATGAATATCTAGAAATAATGTGGCAAGTTTGTGGTGCACATTAACACAATAAATGCTCTGTGGCAGCGGTTTTTGGGACCACCAACGAACAGAATGTCCACATGTGACTTTACGTCGGCTAGATACGCAGATACGGACGTCGCATTTGCGCAATCGGTTTTTGTCCTCTTCTCTAGAAATATTCTAGTACCTAGACGAATTAGTTCTAAAACCGTACGAAATAGATTTTGAGAAACCAACCTCCGACCGCGACGTCCCGTTATCCGACATGTTTTACTTAACGTCAGAGAACGGTTAAGGTCTACCAGCGAGAGTTGTGCGATGAGTATGATGCAAGGGGCATCTCCGATTCATCATAAGGGCTCGGTCTCAAGCAATTTTCACAGATGAGTCCAGATTACACCTCGATAGTAGTTACGGCCATTCTGGGTGTAACGTCGTTCGGGAGAGCGTTACAGTTTGACAGGAGGAGCACTTTATTGTCTGGGGTGGCATTACAAAGCCTGGAAGGACTTTTTTGATTATAGTGGAAGGCAACTTGACCGGTGTGCACTACCGTGACGAAAGTATACGTTATCACGTTATACACGATTTCATATTGCATATCTACAGATTTGTCTCCAATTGACCTTGTTGTAGATGAAATGGCGCGACGTCGGCGTCAGGAGCCAAACCCTCTTGCGACGTTAAATGAGTTGCTCGATATATGCAGGGGCGGATTTAGAGGGGGGCGTGGGGGGCGCACGTCCCCCCTAAAATTGGCAGAGTAAGGGTGAGTTACGAAGTATACTGGATGGTCTTGGTCGTATGTTATGACTATCACTGTTCTAAACAGCTATAGATGACTTAAGTTGGGCTAATTTTCAAGTATACAGTAACTTTATTATAGTTGATCACATAACGACAGAAAGAGTTAAGTAAGTTAATCAAACCGAATGGGAGACATAGATCTAATAACACGTAGTATGCATCAATCCGAATGGTAGACATACACAGTATTCAACTTGTGGAACTGGTTTTGCAGCCCATCCCCCGATCCCTGTACTCATTCATTCCTTTATAAGGCTACAGATTTCAATCCTGATTGACCGATTGTCTAATTTACACTGCTCAATATGAAGATAAGACATTCAGTAGAGAAAGATTTGGTACGAAATGTTACATATATGTAGCATGTGAATTTATAGATTAGACAGTAGATGTATGTATATAATCAATGAAGTAATAACGACAGTACGGACAAGCAAATTGTCAAATTTTCGAGACAATCTGGCCCTTTATCAAGACACAAATATTACATAAATTACATCACATACATAGAACATAAAACAAATACAAAGTTATAACGTTAAAACGAGAGCGGTGGTGTAAATATAGGTGTCTCTATATGTATATTTTTATATGTATATGTATCCACTTCTCATATCATGTTAGAATTGTATGTGTTATATCAATAAAGAGTGGATGATATACAAAATATAGTCATATATACATGTGCTCACATTGAACTCGTGGGCTGTTGTTACTAAGAGAGTTTAATGAAGATGAATCCGCCGTATCAAACGAGTCAAATGTTGTACTCCGAAGGAAATCAAGCGACCAATCTACCAAAGTCGTTTTACAATCTTTATCATTTTATATACGTCTACAATCTTTATCATTTTATATACGTATTATTTGGAATCATCATATTCTCGGGAAGAAACTTATTGTAAGAATTTGTAACATTAGTAAAGTTTTTTTGTTTTGTTTTTGTATTGATTTCTATGAAGGAACTAAACCCATTGGCCCCAATTGAATTTTAAGAATCTAACAAAATATTTGAAGAATTGTGATTCGTTTGATAATTGCGTTCATAATTAAAGCAATTTACTTTCCACGCTGAACAGTAGTTAAATAAACAAGCGTTGAATGGGAGAAGTGAGTGTGTCAACAGTCGGGACAATCTGGTCCCTACCTGGTGTTGACGGTCGGTGTTTACAGGGTGTCAGGTGTGACTCAGGTGTTACATTGCCGGAACACACGGTCACTGGTGGTCAATACTTGGCACGTGACCCAACCCGCAAACGGACGGGTGGGGTGCACGTAGCTTGACCGTTATAATGTACCAATGTCCACGTGGACAAAGTAGCCACGCTGGAACTATAGCGGTAATTTTGAGTGTTTCCCGTTCATATTAGATATTACACAGCGGGTAGGGGAGCTAAATCTGAGATTTCTACAAACTATAAACACATATTTACCTGTGTTTTATGGCGTATATATCTATGTCTTACTTCATAAGCTAGACACTGTTACATATATTAAATACACAAGTCCCTGACTTCACCATGTTACGTTGTTTTTATCATTTCTATGACATTTACATGTGGTATAAATGCAACGTGGGCGACATGTAGATTGAATGCCGTCGGTTAAAAATTATATGTATGTGTCTCCTATATTGCGTTCATACCGACAACAAATACAATCTGACCATCATAAAGAAGTTCAGTTTACACTTCGATATTATTTTAGAATAACAACGTGCCTATTTAATCAAATTGTATCATGAAGTCCATTGTTTGTCCTTTACTGGTAGGGCTTCCTGAAAATGATAATATCCTGCATGATTTACACTGATATAAAGTGTTTTACCAAATGTTTGAGAACATGGCGCCAAAATGACACCATACTTTAGTCTTGTCATCTAGAATGGAACTGTATTCCATTGACTACAATCGGGATTAACACTGAGTTAATGGGTAGTTTGTGACATGGTTCAGTGATTAAATGACATTAACATTACCAGAGTGAAATTTGAACTAATACAGATAACAGAAAACACCATGATCAATGTCTGTATTTCTTTATTCATGTTCCTGAAAATAGTTGGTATATTATATTTACACATAAACTTGTTATGCTTCAAAATAGCTCTAAAGGCATTGTCACAACCCAAGTATTGAAAACAATATGGGTCCTTATTCATTAAAACAATTAACTATATGACGTGTGGATTAAGAAATGAGAAGTGTTATAGATAATATGTTTAATATAACAGGAGTTGGCAGTCCTTCTAAGGATTAGATATTTCTAGGTTTAAATTCAAACTTTGTTTTTGTATCACCAACAACACATTTCGATTCATACAAACATCTTCCCAAAATAAATTTATAACTGAAGTTGAATTTCTGATTTTTTCCACACAAGTTTCCTCTCCTTGAAGGCTACAGATGAAACACTGTCAACATCAAATTACACTACATGTAGTTATGGATGAATGATAATGCTTAATTTATTTACAAGAGGGTCCTATACCACAAAACAAAGAGTTCCAAGTTAGTACCAACTAACTTGGACGGACAACTGATATTTTACAGTTAATCTGATACTAGCCTAAAGCTCTGTTTGTGGTACAGGTCCAGAATCACAGTACTTGATGACTATAGACACATTGGTATAGTATAGATAATATGTTATCACTTGTCCTCAGGGACACAGAGCTGACCATCAACAATCAACAAATAATCATTTGCACACTTTTTATATTTTCATATGAACTTACAATACTGCCGGTTTTTAATCATTTTTTTTTTTTGTCTTCCTGCCTGATTCTTTGGTCTTTTAATTACCTAACAATTCCTGCATACCAAAGGAAATTATATTAAAAAATTAAACATTCTAATCCTTACAATATTCTGTGTTGAGAAAAGTATTGGTGGTCTGTAAATTTGTAATATCCTATGACTTAGAGACATTGAGGTCAAGATATGTTATAATTTCACCAGGTATTGGTGCATGTCAGTAGTATAGAGGTATGAGGTTTTCGTATAGGGCAGGTAAAAAAGCTAGTTATACTGACTTCATAAGTCACAAATTTTGTTTTAGTAGTATATTTGTTCTTCAGAAGATAACATTTTTTCAATGATATAAGTAACAATTTAAAACTTTAACCACAAATATTTTCTGTAGAAATAGAAAACTAAACTCTTTAACAAGAGGACGACAATAAATATCACAATAAATCTGGCAATGTTCCATTCACCTCACTTTTATTCCGGTGTAGGGTGAGACTCTGTATGAACCACTTCATTACCGGGTTTTTCCTGTTGGTACATTTATTATATTATATATTCTATAGTTTTATCAGAGTTATTCCTTTGGCTCTCCAGCCTCTTCCTCTTCGGCTTCTCCTCCTTCTGGCTGCTGTTCTCCTCCTCCACTCTCATCGGCCTTCTGTTCAGCAGGCTCCTCAGTGGGTTCTGCCGGTTTCTCAGCCTGAAAAACAACACAGAATTTAGTTTTTATACCCTCAGATTGGTTCCGACACAGAAACACACAGTTTTTTGTCTCCTAAAATAGTCTCTGGTTTGTCTACAATATTGGTAAATAGCCACTTCATGAAAGCATTATTTCAATTTCTTTGATTTTATTTCGAAATCACACTATAACCACATAGACAGACTTTACATAAAGATAAAGACCTGAGGTACACATTACAAGCTGTCCCTGATGTCATGCACATTCCATTACACCTCTTTTAACAAACATTACCACAGTATAGACCTTTATTGGCAATAAGCTGAGTAGTACTTATTTCTTTTCTTAAGTTGAAGAAGTACAGTAACAAGACAGACTTTCACCAATTTATGTAACATGAATAAGCTTGAACTACTTCAAGGAAAAAATATCATCAACATTAAATTAATCTTGACTTTAGTCGATGGATTTGTTGATTTTTCTTCTTTATTTTTTCAAAAATTAATACAGTTATCGAGTTCAGTCAACAAAAAATAATAATAAAAATAACATGAAATTAACCTTCAATATAAGTTTTTGCCACTTTAAATTTATACAGGAATAGGTATAACAACCTCACTCAATACAGAAAAAGCTCTTGAACAACTGGTAAGGGTCATTTAATCAACGTTTATTTTTAGACATATGTTGGTGAAACTCTAGCTTGTGGTCTTTTGAAATGTGTCTTATTATTATTCATAGGGTTTCCAAAGTACAGCAAATACTAGTTATACTCCAATTAGGGTTGCCAGTCTGTATGTCCCTCTCACCGCCCCACACCCACCTCTTCCCTCCATCCTCTCTTTACCCAATACAATCTTCCTGTTTTCACACCCAGTATTGTTACTCATTCTACTGTGTCAAATAGTAAAGACGAAATGATCATTACAACAGAAAGAGGTGGGACCCCAGGGAAAGTGATCACTGGGGCACCACATCCTGGGAATTTCTAAGTAAGAAAATCTTTACCTGTTCATATCTTATACATTTTAGCAACTCAAATCTGTTGAATAAATTTTCTCAAGAGGATTATGTTTTGTTATCATCTATTTCCACTACAAAAATTATTGGTGTATCTAAATAATGTGTGATTGCATGTGTATTCAACTGAACATTTAAATGGTCTGTTGACTAAACACTTCAGTTTTCCTATAGTGAGCCCCTCACTGTCGTGATAAATGTCTAGATTCATTCAGGCGGAAAAAGAGTCACCTGCTCAACACAAGGAATGATGTTGTCAAAATTAAGAAGCCGCGTGCCGGGAGTATTGTTGCCTTCCAACAGAGGGACAAGTCATGGGAATTTCTCATCTGGCAGAGCGAGGCAGTTCTCTTAGAGCGGGTGCTGACAAACGCAGCTCACTGTACTGAATAATCACTCACACTTACTGATGAAGCGCACCATCGCCGTCATATTATCCTGCAGGGATCGCTGGTCTCTAATACCCAGCCCTGGTCAGGGGAGTCTATTCTACTTCTATCAAATCTCCCAACACCCGTAATAACTTGATAACTATGTTCTTGAGTTGCAGGGAAATTTATTCACACACATATAATGTTTTAATTTTCATATGACAGAATTATGGACTAGGGGTTCTTCAATTATCCCTTCTGGTGATTTGAATTATGACAACAGCAGATAAAAGCCACTACCTAATCAACCTCCATAATTCCACTTTTGTCCTCTTAATTTTATAAAAATAAGAAATATTGACTGTGTGTAAAAAAAAAATGTGTCAGTAATAAAATTATGTTGATTAATTAAAAAAAATCTGGAAATAATTTGTCTGATTTGAATAATTCAAAATTGATGTAATTACTGCATGACTTAGAACATTAATTAAACGTTATGATATCAGACATAAACAATAACATAAAAAAGAAGTATACTAAGGTAAACCTTGGAGAAAATTTGATAAATCATAAAATTATCTATCATTAAATTTTAATTCAGTTTCATGTTTTTCTGGGTACCTATCATTAATGGTAGAACATTAAAATCTCTATTTATACCTCCAGCACATGTTTCTAGATAAATCTGATGACCAGCTCATGATGCATGATTATATTACCAACAGTTCAATATGCCAGATAAACCTGGTGACTAGTTAAAAATTCCCGATAAACATGATGAGTATATAATGATATCAAATAAACACAGCAACCACTTTTATATGAAGGTACTGCTTTCCTTATATATCTGACAACTGTTTCCAATTTATGATGCCAAATAAACTTGACAACCACAATTTGTCAATGATACCAGATTAACCTGACAACTACATCCAGTTAATGATGTCAAATAAACCTGGAAAAATCTACAGTATATGACACCAGATAAACCTGACAACTACCACCAGTTAAGGACGTCAGATATGCCTAACAACTACATCCAGTTAACGATACCAGACCAGTCTTGTTAGTGATGGAGATGTTATTAGGTACAGTAAATATTTCCTTTTTTAACTAACCTCTGTGGTTGTGGCTGCGGCAGGGGGTGGCACTTCCTCTGTGGCATTGTTTGAGCTGTCGCCTTCCACCGCTGGTTCTAACGTGTCCCCCAGCATTTCCCTTAATTTTTCGTCTAATTTGGCATACTGATCGAAACGTTTGCTGACCACCTCTCGCAGGATTCCATCTAGCACCATTCTGCCAAGCTGAGACTTGTGTAACTGTTCCTTGACTTGGTCCATCAACCATGGCATAAATCCCTGTTCAATATCTGGAGGAACAGAAATGTCGTCACTTAGTGGGAAGCATATTTATACTTCTATGGATACAGGTTTATGAACGAACAAAGTTTAACAGCAGTGCTGTAGTACTGCACCTCAAATTTAGAATGAACATAAAATTTCCTGTTATATTTGATTCTGAAAATTTAACATTTTAATTTGTTCTAAAAATCTGAATCACAAAACTGCATTCCCTTCTATGGATTTATCTATAATTTTATTTAGAGATTCAGTTCCAAAAACATGTTTGAGATTATAACAGTGTGCCCACCTCTTTCCACAGGATCATAGAAGTAACCATTGTCTGATAATGTTCCAAACACTGTTGGCACCAAATCGGCGAGGTAGCTCTGAGCAAATGCTCTGGCAGCAATTTTTTCTGAAGTTTCGTGCTCCTTTTTCAGGATTTCTCTCTGTTGTTTCATACGTCTTTCCTATCGTGAAAAAAACATCAAAATATGTGCTTATTGGGTTATTTTAAAATAATGGAAAATAAATAATAAAGAATGTAACAACAAGAAAATGAAAACACTTGCTGCCAATCAGTCTTGTGTAAAATGATATAAGGGAGATAATACAGCTTGATTGTTCCATTCATAGATCTATCACTTTTCATCCATGCAGACATCTACCTTTTCTTCTCTGTGTCGTCGCTCCTGTTCCTCTAATCTCTGTTGTTCCACCAGTTCTGCATTCCTCAGCTCCTCGAAGGCGCGCTGTTGTGAGCGCAGGTTTGCTAGTTCTTCTTCTTCCATCACCTCTAGTAATGCTTGTTCTACTGTCTTACCCACTAACACCTCTAGGATAGGCTTCACTTCCACATCGAAGTCAAATAGCTGTAGATATATCATATATACTAATTACTCATCTGATGGTTCTCATAACTACAACACTTTTATGAAATGGCTCTTATATCAATTTTTGATTTGATAAATTTGTGTAAAGCATTTCACTTAGGCTTTGTTATTTTCATTATGAAAATGGCTGTATTGAAAAATCATCAATCTGTATCTATATTCCTTTTCAGTCATCCAAAAGGTAATTTGATTTTATAATAAAACACTTACATCTCCATCCAAGATCTGTGTAGCTATGTCCAACCCTGTTTTTGCTGGGACAAACATAGGTGATGGTGGTCGGTCAAGGAAGGCATCTGTTTGTACTTCTACATCAGCCTCCTCCACACGGTCACTGAGTTCTTCCAGATACAGCTCAGTCTGTACATCTATGTGTTTACGACCCTCTACAGGCTCAGGAGATCGGGGGCGTAGTTGTTCTTTTGCCCGCTTTTTAGCTATTGCACGACGTCTGTTTTCTTGTTGTCTTTGAATTTCGATTGGATCCGGCTGTGCATGCTGCAAACATCAAAAAAATTTATACATAACATGTCGGAGAAATGTCACAAATTAGCAAGGAATCACCAGGAACAATTTGTTTGAAAAATTGAAAGCAATATATCTTGTCAACTGAAAGCTGCAATAGTGGACATAACATATAGTAGAATGTCTGGCAATTTTGTTGAAATTCATTATTTTTCAAAAATGTCTTTGCCAAAACAATGCCAAAGAGAGATTTCCACTTACCGCAGGCAGTGTGTGTTGTGCATATGTATTACCACGAACAATTCTTTTATCATACATAATGTTTCCATATTGTGGAGGGCCCTGTGTCCTGCAATTGAATAAATAGAATGACATCAAGGTTTTCATCTGATTTGATTATAATTAAGCCACTTCTTAACTTTGAAATAACAATGGTATTGCAGCTATTGGTACTGACTTACTTATTATTCTACGTATAGACCATTTATATCAGTAAAATAATATCTTTACAACAGGAAAAAAAAAGAAAATATATAAGGGACTCTCAAGGCTTTTGTAGTTTGACACATTTAAGGAATTATACAAAAATGCCAAGAATTGTGCCCTTGTGAAATTTGTAAAAGGTTAATATAAGTATTATCATAAAAACTATTTTGAGATCTAGGCTTACTTGTTGATTCCATTTCTGTCCCTAAATCCAGAACTAAAAGTTTAGAGAAAAAAAAAACTAAAAAGGGGATGGCAGAATGACATAATTTCGAACTTTCTTTGGAGTTTAAACATCATTTTGAGTGAGGTTAAACAGTTTGAAAGAAAACAAGCCATTTTCTGTTGTTATAGTGTTGGAAGCAGCACTTGATAATTCTGAAAGAAAACTCCGGCGCTGTTTCATAGCACTCTGAATTTCCTAATTTGAAATCAATAAATTACATTAAATATCAAATAATATTATATCAAAATGTGAACTGCAATGACTTCTACCCCAGATAAAACGATGGTATTATGTTAAGAGTGACAATGTTTGTGTATGATACCGTGTTGTTAACCTAAACCTGAACTTTATCTCTGCTGTTCCATTTTGTGCTGATACATACCCTCCTCCTATATCTCCACCTATATCTCCCGCATCTCTATATTTTTTCCTTTGTTGCACTGCTCTAGGTTGACTGGCAAAGGTATAAGTGCCCTGTGCTTGGGGTTTTTGAGGAAGTAACGTTGCCATTTTGGAAATCAACCTCCAAGTCCAACTGTCAGTTGAGGTTCACACCACCGCTGCGACTGCAGAAGAAAATTATAACCTGTTACACTGTATTGCAAATATACTCCACACCTGACATAAGGAATAGCAATGCACTATTTGGAATCCAATCAACGCATAAAACACGATAACACTAAGTCAAAGGATCCGTTGGTAGGACAAATTTACCTTGTTGGTTCCAATCAATGGCCAAATATTTACGAGTCACGTTGCCAAGATACTATAAGACCGCAGCAAAGATGATAAAATGTTAATATAAAAAATATATATTATAGATGAATACACAAAAATTAAAGTATATAATACACTCATATCGGATTGTCATACACATCATATGTTAAATGTTTTAATTACTTAAAATGTATTTTATTCAGTGCAGAATATGTCAATTGAGTGTATTCAAATTACTAACTGTAAGCAAAAAAGAAACGAAACGCATATACACATTACCTCCCTTGATATATAGTAATCTAGATAACCGGTGTTGGAAAATAAAGTTGAACATACTAACTGAAATTATTCGCTGTAATGTAAAAACTGCATAGATGGTCGATATTCCGTACTATAAGTCTCTTACTGTATCTTTAATTACGGACTTGTTAAGTTTCTGGGACGTATAATGCTATAAACGTGTCCCTGATCATCTTTAATCAGTGCATCGATCTGTATAACTGATGTAGAAATCAATAAAACTACTGTAAAAAAGACTTTTCTTTTTAAACACACGAGACTACTGAAACAAATTTCGCAAATCACGGTCACAGTTACATGACGTCATAGCACTAAACCTTGTTTAACGTTTTCTGCACATTTTATGTCTGCCTGTAAGAGGCACACGCCTACAGTACTGTAATTTCTTGAACTCAAATACTTGTACTCCTATTTGTAAAGCTGAAATGAGGGGGAGGGGCAGTGACAAGTCATATGTATTAACAAGGTGACAGACTGGATGATACATAATAGTAGTAATATATAACATCCAATATGCTTCATCATTACCAACACTTCACAAATCAGCTGTTATCAGCTCTATGTATTAATGTACCTACTACTGTTTTAGTGCCGAAAACATTGACTCCTTTATTGCGATATTAGAGGGGAAATCTATACATAAAACAGTTGTCAGTTGTTGTGTACAACATATTATGCCAGCAATTTTTCAGTAAATCTTTAATGGAGTAAAGCAGTAATTTCTGTACTTTATTGTACACCGTCATCTTTTGTCTTAATGAGTGACACCTGATTATGAATAAGGAAGTAAAGTCTTTTTTTTTCGAACATTTTAATGTCAATAAGCTCATCATGAGATGAATGGAGAAGGTGGGTATCAGTCACATTTCCACGTGTTTATTGTTCCAGTTTACCAGGTTATTCATCGGCGTAATTAGCCTTATCACCTGTCGTCCCATCATTCATCTGTGAGCTGCTCCCCCCGCCCCACTAACTTACCTGTATGTATATACTATACCTATCTCAGTAAGATCGGGTTGTCACCTGCACAACATTGGCTGATTGTTCGGTAAGTTCTTGTTATGTTGGTTCGATATGTATGTGACTATATTGACATTCTACATACCAACACGTTTTGGGACAAGTGGTAATAATAGCTTTTATTAGGGTAAAAACGAACTTCTACGTGTTTAAAATAGATATAGGTGTCCATTATTAGAAACATACGTCGAGGGTGATTGACTGAAGACGTAATCATAATTATATATATATATATATAATCTATTTAACATTGCTGCTCAAATTCTGTAGGATTTATAGAATAGTAAAATAGAGACAAGGATGCCTGGTTGTACTATCTGGATGGTAGGGCAGTATCTGGATTGGCAGGACTATACAATATGATGTCACTACTTTAAGATTGACGCTAGACTTAATATATCTCTTAAATCCACAGTATTGGTCTTTACATACAAAGTTGTTTTAGGGTCACTGACCATGCGGTCAGCAGTGTTCTAAATCATTCGATAAGATGTTTATATTGATTATGCATTACATTCGTATTATCAACGTCATGAGAATGATTGGAGGCTACGAACCACGTCAAACATGTACATAGCTATATCTTCAGATGCAATCTAAATAGCAAAACTAGTTTCATTATCACATATGTAACACATATTTTTAATTCAGTTTACAAATTTATTTGTGTTTTGCACGTATTACACATATTTATATCACATATGTTAGAAAATACACAACTAACAGGTGAGAGGTATATAGCATATACGAAATGATATCGACTGAGGACAGGGTCCGATGGTGGTTTTATTTCTTACCTCGATAATAAGTCTTTAGTTATAACAGATCTTATTGTTGAATGACATTCTTTGTAAAATGATATTTTTAATTCAATTTCAAGGAAAGAACTGTGTACTTATGGATGTAAAACGCTGAAACACATATAGGGAGTAAAAATCAGAATGTCACACATTTAGTAGTTTATAACATATGTTAGAAATCAAACGTTCATATTCAGCTGATACAACGTCTGAAATGTTTTATTTTAAAAGTGAAAAGACAAAAACAAAAAAAAAACAAAAAAAACAAAAAAACACGGAGAGGGGATGGGGGCACACAAAAGCAAAAGCATGTGTTAAACCGTCACTACTGAGTAAGCGAGGGATTTGTAATTAGATAATATAGAAC
Organism: Ylistrum balloti; assembly: GCF_031769215.1. Classification (NCBI taxonomy): domain Eukaryota; kingdom Metazoa; phylum Mollusca; class Bivalvia; order Pectinida; family Pectinidae; genus Ylistrum; species Ylistrum balloti. The sequence goes on from NW_026782073.1 coordinate 163,760, forward strand.
TTGGAATTGTTACAATAAAAGATGAAGGAAGAGTTCATCAACGTCAACCTGAAACTTGTATATATATATATAAAATGTGAGCAACATGCGATAAAATATATGTTACCATAGTTACATGTATATCATACATTCCTCGTGTTGAAATACTCTACATTTTCACAATTTGCATAGAATTAGCAAGTTTTCGTGGATTCAATCATCATAATTTATCCAAATAACACGATGACAGATTGAATGCAAATTTACATATAAGTACAAGAACAATGTTTCTAGCACTTATATGAAAGTTGGTTAAATCCACTCTCATGACGCTCATCATGATAAACACTAACTCCAGAAGATGTTTCATTAGATAAACAAAATACCACATTTTTCAGGAGACACTTATTCAAACATGTGACACTTTAACCACAATGATGAATTGAACACACGGATCCTCCCCCTCCTTCCCTCCCTTCGGCTACATGACAGCCTACGGCAGATGGATTGCGTGATTTAGAATAATTATACTTAGACAATATGCTAAATTACTTCAAAATCAAGTGATGTAAGAGAGTATTTAGAAAATCCTCATTCGTAATGATGAGAGAGTGACTTGTTGATTCGTAAAATTCCGTTGCTAAAAATTGTAATGAAAAAAAAAACAACAAACAAACAAACAAACAAAAATAAAACAAAAATATCCCTTGTAACGCAACGGTATGTTATAAGCATTTATCTTACCTTGGTATGCGGATATATCTTAAACCGTGTACAACGATCAAACTGCGTTTACTCATTTTTGAATCCGTTCCTTAATTAATTAATCATTTTATTTTGTAGGGTAACACTTTTTGTCCAGAGATGGACAATGCCCAGAGCACAACCACCAATGGAGGTCTAGAAGCCAACAAGGACTTTTATACATTCAAACTGGAAAAGGAACCCTCAGCCAAGAAATCTGTCTCATTTAAAACTATCGTTTTTCTCCAGTTGTTCATTCTTGGTGTGTTTGTGATTGGACTCGTCATTGGTCTAGTTGTTGGAATTTACGCGTACAAAGGTCAAAATGAACCATGTACAAGACATCATGACCAGCCTCGCGTTCAACATCAAATCAGTCATTTATCAGAGAGCACTCAATCGCCCACACATCACCATCACACTCATCCCACAGATTTCTTACCGAACTCGCCAATCAATTTCATCGACGATGGCATAAATGTTAATAATTTTGAAGAGATACCAGACTTTGTCGATGTCACTACAGTGCCCCCCGAAGAAACAGAAGATAATTGTAAAGTATGCAAAAAACGGGAGTCGGAATCTCAAGCAAGTGATAAAAAACCTGTGTTTGCTCCGCTAACGGTGGCGGAAATGAACTTAACACACGAGATTCTTCGAGAAAATTCTATTATCAGTCTAGAATTTAACAAGACAAACGATCTTAAAACTGATTTTCTTCATGCCATGCAACTGTCACCTCCCAACAAAAAAATGGCGCTGGCCTATTTGGATTCAAACGGCACTTATCCCGGTCGTTATGCCAGTGTGTCTGTCAACAAGGGCGCGGCAGATCCGCCCTATTACATGGAGTACACCGTCGGCCCCCTTGATGGACCACGGGAAAACATCACTATTGTCCCCTTACTGGATAGAGATGAAGTTCCCTACAGTCGGCGACCATATGACATATTTGAGATTGAACTCATCATGGTATTTATATTCCGGGAAATCGGGAGTATGCAAAGGATGATCCAGGAGAGCTTTGATACCTCCGACGCCATGGACGACCTCAATGTTATACCTGTTGGTCCGTACGAGTCCGAAGAAGGAAAGAGAATCAGTCGTTTTTCTTTGTCCATGAGAGGTCTCGGTAACAGAGATATGGATTTCCTCTCGTCTTTACCATTGTCTGGTAAGATCAACCATGAGAGTCTGAACACATCAGATTGGTACATATTCGACTACTACTATATGAACCAGGGCCCTTTTCCGAATAGCTCATTCCTTTACAGCGCTTACCATTACGATATGATAACAAAAATAAGGTTTCCACCGAACGCTAAAGATCGTATCCAGCAGATGGCTTTTCCACAACGGGACGAACATGCCTTACCAAGAGAAAATTCTAATTTCCCGGGACCAAAGACATACGAACCAAGTGGTCCTCGATACACAATATCAGGACATGACATTTCCTGGTTAGGTTGGACTTTGTCGGCTTCTTCCAATACTCTCAGGGGACCTTCTATATTCAATGTAAAATTTCGAAATGAACGTATCCTGTATGAAAATTCCCTGAATGATATCGGTCTCGTATATTCGGCTGACGATCCAGGAAAGGACAATGTTGTATACAACGATGCGGAATACGGCATTGGCAATGCGAAACATCCACTGGTGGGCACGGATTGTCCGGAACATGCTACATTACTAAATATATCCACTTGGCAGACTCGATCTGGAAAGGCGTCCGTAGTTCCTGGGATTTGCGTGTTCGAGCAGGACAACCAGGAACCGCTGTGGCGACATAATGGGATTGGTTTCCAAGTTGGCGTCCGAAATAGGTATCTTGTGGTGAGGTACCCAACCAGAATCGGCAATTACGATTACATTTTTGATTTCGAGTTTCACCTTGACGGACGTATGAAGACAAAGGCAATCGCCACTGGCTTCCTGTTTGGTTCTTTCCACGATCCCTATACTCTGAACTTTGGTGGGCCCGATGGGAAAACGCCGTTTGGGTACAAAATCGGTAGTTTTATCACCGGACCTATACATGATCATACGTTTGGCTTCAAAGTCGACCTTGACATCGTAGGACCCAAAAATAACTTTGAATTAATTCATTGGAAGTCTGGCGACGTGTTTGAGGCGGTTAATTCGTATCGTCAGGTGAATGTAACTCCACCGTACTTTCACCTCAATCAGACTCGTTATATTGAATGGGAGAAATTACAGACAGAAGACCAACTCGATATCAATTTGGTGAACCAAACATTTTGGACCGTCGTTAACAACCAGAAAAGGAATGCGTGGAATGTAAGTAGAGGCTACAGAATTATGACTATGGCAACTGGTACACAGAACCTTGGTGACGACTATCCAATGATGAGCAGCATTGCATTCACAAAACATCAGTGTCACATCACGAAACGTAAAGAAGAAGAACCTTACCTGAAACCTATTTATAAATATAGTAACAACAAAAACAGCATGAACGTGAAGCGATACCTCGAAGATATGGTTGATGGTGAATCAATAGATAACGAAGATCTGGTCACGTGGTTGTCAATGGGATTTTTGCACATTCCAACTTCAGAAGATGTACCCATCACTTCACGTGTTGAGACGGGGTTCATATTAAAACCCTTTAACTTCTTTGAAAACACGATGACGTATGACATTCCGCAGTATACAAAAGTCGCTGATAAGGTATTCGACACTGAGCCTAAAGAAGGAGACTGCTACGTCCGATCCTAATTCAGTCATAAATCCCTTTCCTATGTAGTGTGTACTAAACACGTGCCCTACTCTTGAATTCTGGGTTGATCCAAAATAACCGATCTCCAGTTTTCCATTTGTAACGGTTTTGCTGTAGTTTTGGGTTATAGCACTCTTTAACAAACCTCGTATGATGTCAGTAATTGTATCGTCTTTATTTATTAACACTCTTTGATATCCCGAACATCAACAATCGAAATGAGACATTCTTGTCACTTATCTAAATGGTATTTTCATTTCTGTGTTTCTCTCTAACTTATTGCTTTGTGTTATGAAGTTGAGAGATATATTAATGGGCTTTCTGTCTTCAGTGATCGTTAGGAATCCTACAAGTATGTAGTGTAATATCTTCAGAAATCATCACTGAGTGATAGAAAAGCACACCAACTGAGCTCCGGTGAATTTGTACTACCAACTGCGCTTTCATTTTCTGAGATCTTCTCTCCCAGTGTATATATATCACTTATTATCTTATACATACATAGAGGAACGGGCGGAGCGCTCATTGAGGAAATTAAATTAACATTATGTACACAGAAATCCGTCATACTTCTTGAAATTATTGAATTAAATCTTAAATTATTGATAAATTTAGTGTGTGTTTTTAATAATATTACACGAATATTTAATTAATATTTGGCATTCATTCTTGAGAGCTACCCTTTACCTGAAACTTCTCCAGGAAAACGATTGTAAAATTATTCATATATGCATGTTACAAATGCATGAACTCCATGTCTATGATGTTCGGTATTTACACCTTCTGCTGTCGTGTCACTAACAGTAGATATGATTAGATTTGGTAGAAAAGCAACTTGTATGAGACAATTCCACAGAGGACAATTTTGCCAAAGCGTTACTATCAAATGAATGGGTGTCAGAATTCCCGTGCTGTCCCCGCCTCTAATTCAGTACGTTGCCAGAGTCGGGCCGGCTCTGTGGAATGGACTATCGCACAGCTTAAATAGAGTAAACAATGACCAGTGATATATAACAAAAACAATGATTCCCATATGCAGTAGGCCTACAATGTATTGATACAATGAATTCCGATATTCTACCAGTCAACGTAAACTTTTGAACTTCGCAGTTTGCTAAATCTAACGAGATTCTCGGTTACTTGTGTTATGATAGCCTCGATTATATAAGTGAAATGTTTTATCATATCATGTCATCATATACTGTGTACATGTAGACAGTGACAGTCATAGGATTACTGACAGGTCAGTCTGGTGAAATACAGGTAGGACAATGAAATGTGTAACGTAGAGACAGGTAGTGCATCAATATGCTAATAAATATGATTGTTTTGACAGTCATACACACACCAATTCATGGATAAGTCCAGGACTACTTATACAGTGATCATTATACCATAGAAGGTGTGTCAGAGACAATTTGTTATAGAAATTACTTAGTATGTACAGGTATGTTGTATATTACAGGAGTTTTCATTTATGAAACGATTCTAAAGTGATTTTTCAAAAATAAAAAATATGGAATGGAAAGGAACCGTTATTTTTTTGTAGATGTTATAGAAATATTAGTTTTATTATTCTTTTATATCACCTGATGCTATGATAGCAACAATAAATAAAGTACCGACATGTCAACAGAATCTGAATTCAAACTTTAAAACCATGAAACTAGGGCAAAATAATAGTAATAAAAAACACACCGAGAATCCTGAAAAATTTCGAGAAGGAAAAAGACCATTTGTTTCGGAAAGGTATGCGTCTTATGCTTCAGAAATGACACCCGCCACTGAACTAAATCAATGTCAATCCGAGTAAGTAATGTCACGTTCTCATACGAACACAAAAATGTAAATTATATCAATTATCATTATTTCTTATGAATAACATTAAACTTTCATCGAGCAGATTGGAAACTGATGTTTTAAAGAGCGTGCGGATATGTAATCAGATTGTTAAAAAAGTGTTTGAAAACTCAAAAGCTGATATATTCATCGAGTGAACGTCACTTACATTTTACCCCTTAAAACACTTAACTGAGTATCACAGGTTTGTCGTTTTATAAAATGGGTGTGGCCATTTAGTTAACCTCTCTATGGAACAATCGTTTTCATTTGTCATTTTGAAATTATTATCATATTATCACCCCATACAAAAAAATCGACGTCGTGTGTAACGTCAAGTTTAATTGGCCAGTTAATAAAGAAAGGGGTCCATTATAAATGCCAAAAATAGTTTTTAAGTGCAATCTGTAATTTGATTATAATAACTATCTTGAATTATCATTTTTATCTGCTGTTGATTGATAACACAAAAAGGGGCGTACTCTTACACTTCCTGGCCTATTTAAAGTACACTCCATTTTTTGTGTTATGACTCCATAAAAAATGAATATGTTACCTTTGGCGCATTACTTCGTGTACATTACTTCATATAATGAGATGACGTCACAACTTCGTAGATTAAATTGTGACGTCACAATAGAAACCATATATACAGAGTCGGAAAAATGACTTCATTGGTTATGCAGAAAGTTCAAAAGCCCGCTAAAATGACAAATTATATGACTAGTTTCATAAATTACGTGTGAAATGGAAATTCATGCATATGTAATAAGGTTAGATAACTCATTAACTCCACTGATTTATCGACAGGACGTCACAGGAACAATTACCGTCACAATAGAAAGATGTTGTCGACGTCGTTGAGATATAACGGCAGAAGTAGTGCCACGTCCTTCCTCAAGGGTTGGCAAAGTTAAGGGTAGTAAGATAAGACAGGGCTATGATAAATATGCATATTTTAAAAGAGGCAGAATATTTCATTTTTGTCGCAAACTGGTGATTTTTTTAGGAACCCAGTTATATTTTATCATTATAATCACATATAAATATTTTCGTTTGTATCCAGTTACAGGATGTGTCAGGGGACGCCATGATATTTTGACAACAAAATTGCTATACGGAAGCTATATATATATACTTATCATCTAGTAAAAACAACGCGCTGTCAGAAACAATACAAAACATCCAGGTAAAATTAGATATGTCCAATTTTTTAACACGGTTTCCTTACATGTATAAACGTACAAGATCGTATTGTCGTCATGACAAGGGACACCTGTCGAGCAAATCGAAAATCACATAAAATTCAGGTTGTGGACTTTTTTTTGGTAAAGAACAAAAGAAAATGATTTGAAATGCGATGGACTATTTTTGTAGCGTGTGTAAACGGTGAGTGCTCACTGGCTTGGTGGTAAGGCCTACCTTTTTAGTTGCCTCGAAAAATCGAGAAGGCATTGTTTTATTTCCTTAAAGGAACTTTGTCTGTGCGACGTCATTCTAAATTAATGGTTAGCGAGTGAAAAAGTATATTTATCCACTACAGTCATAAACCTCTAACTCCCTAAACACTTATCGGGCCCACTGATTTTAAACTAAAATTTATTGATATTAAAAAATATGCTAAAACACTGGATATAGGTTTAATGGCAATATATGATACACAAAGCACTCTTGAAATAATTCGAATACGAATTAAATTAGAATGCAGAATTGTGTTTCATTTAAACAATCTATTATATATACTACTTGCATGTACTACGTAAGATAGTGTGTCATAATTTATTCAATTTTAAACAGTGAATTATACTTATATTGTAAACTATACACCGCACTGTATGCTATACAGAAATAAAACCTGAAACATAGCACAGTTCTTCTTTACAAGCTAGATTATTTAAACTCGTATCAAGTCATTGGTTGTCTGTGCGCCCACGCGTGCTCATTCCGTATTTATTTCAGAAAACGTCTTCCGTAATTTGTAACAATCAGGTTCACAGAGGAGAAAATGGCCTGCAGAGCCGGTAGCTTGCGATTTTTGATTCCAAAGTTTGCGTCATGTGTTAATCGAGTGAATTCAGGAACAGTTCCAGCTTTGATAAGAAAGACACAACCTAGGATCTCTGCAAGCAGACACAGATTTTCATCAACAGTTCCTAAACCGAAGAAAGAAACGTAAGTTGTGACTGAAATTCTTGACATTGTCACAGATTTGACGTGACACCATTACGGTATCTTATCTTTTAGCCTTTAGATTAATTTGATCGAGTTTTAAACGTATATAGTAATATTTATTGATAAATTATAAGCATGCTCATGGTAGAAAGAGAGTTAATGGGTAACTTTTCGATTCCGGTAGTTGTGAAAAAAAATACATGGCGTATTTCCAATTGTCATAACAGTGTGTAACCTGTTTCGTAAGTCTTTCATTATACTGTTGCACACAATTTTATATTTTGGCCACAATGTCAATAATCAAGACTGGCTACATTTCCTTTTTATCTCGGGTTTGTTCCTTCAGGAGCATACTTACTGACAGAATGACATTATCTCGACGTGAAGATAAATTTTGCATGATTGTCGAAACTTATTTGATGAATGGTAATGTCTGACTTTGTATGGGAAAAACAGAAACAAACACAACGAATCTGATGGACTTGTTTGGAAAAATATCTATGTGTCATACAGATTTGGGCAAGATTGGTCAACCTTTAATAATACTGACATAAGAATATCCAAAATGAAATATTTTTCACGGTCCCTCATTTAGGTGCTCCTGTTATTTTAAACTACAAGTAAATGATGAAGGTTTAAAAGGAAATTGCAAAGTAATTCAAAAATAACTGCAGCATTATATGATTAAATTCTGCCTACTTTTGTTGTGAGTTTACCAATTCTATGTTAGAACAAATGTTGACATTCTTTTGGAAATCACTGAAGTAGGTAGAAACTGTAGCAATGATATTAGGAATTGTTACTCTATGTAGTACTCCATCAGACTAATGTTCACAAAATATTAAGGCAAAATAATCCAGGCATGTTGTAATGGTTACACATACATGTTTTCCAATTGAAAAAAAAGGAAAGAGAAAAGATATTCCTCATGATCCTTTTCATTTCTAGTGAAGATGGATACCTACTAAATCCCTGTGAAGACAACATGAATAGGTTTACTAGTTAGCAACATGAAAACAAACCTTGATATTGTGCATATGATTATAGGATTTGTACCTAAGTTGTATTTGTGATACAGGGTGCAAGTGTACTTTATGGACAGGGATGGTGATGAAATAGAAGCCAAAGTCGCAGTTGGTGAATCTTTTCTTACAGCTGCTATTGACAACGATGTAGAACTGGAAGGTATACACATCTAAGGTTATTTGTTAGCATTAACATCAATATGTATATAGGTGGAACTATGGCCAGTTCCCTGACCACAGCATGAACAGGTACCAACAAATCTTGAATTTATGTTTTCAGGATAACTGTACATTTTATCGAAAGTGATGGATCAAAGTTCACAACGACAGCTGCAGTGGGAGAAAACCTTTTGGATATTATTATCGACAACGATATAGATATAGATGGATTTGGTTAGTTCAATTTTCTTTTGTATTATTATCTTGTTTGACAATTGGTGATTCCTAATATGATTTATATATATAGCAATACTATGGTCCTGTTTATTGTGTTATTGTGTATAGTTTTATCACTTCTGTACATAGGTTTTGATTGTATACGGTAAACCTCAGTTTGAATAGGCAGGTAGTTTGAACACATGATATTTCAATAAAAACAAGAATTTATTGTCTAATGATAGTTCGAACCCTTTCTAGTTTTATTTCACTTATGATTCAAATTGCTTGAACATACCACGAAACATCACCTTTAACTACTGAAAGACTTTGGCATCAAAATAATCGCTCCATGTGGTCACTATTTATGTTGACATTAAAAGCTGTAGGTAGCAGGCTGTAAATGACCCATCATAAGCAACTGATAGCGTAAAATTATATACATACATGTCACTTAATTTGTATGATGTCATGATTTTTTTCACATCTTGCCGCAACATTGTGCGCCCCAGCTGACACAACTTGAGGCCCCAACTCTGTATTACCAGCTAATTTAGCGATCAATATATATATACCAGTAGATCACTGGATGTCGGCATGTGTTTTGCCAAAGAACGACGTTACTTCACTTAACATTTTGATAAGATAATTGTGTCAAGACTATCTCCGTGATTGCTAGATTCATAAAGATTTTAACAAACTTTAATGTGTAGTCATATAAGTCTCAATCCACACTCGGCATACCGATGTGTCAATGCTAATTTCCACCAATATACAAGCAGAAATTTTCACCGGCTTGTTCCTTTTCCTAATGGTTTCCAAAGTGATGAAGAATTAAATGAAACCTGTGATTTCTTAATAGTTGATCAACATGTACTTCAGTACAGGAAGTGTTTCAAAAGATAATCATTTTATATTGGATATTTTTTTACTAGAAAATCTCATTGCTGACCGATAAATTCCTGTCTTGCTAGGACACTTCATCGTGATTTTGGGCAATGTCAACCATAATTGTTTGAACTCTAATTTATTTTCACAAGCATAATTTTGTATAATTCAGACAGGTTCAACAATATTTAAATATATTTGTTAAGACGGAAGGTTTACTGTAAATTACAGTCAGTGAGGTCATGATTGCTTTGGTCCTTCTTTTAACCTTGGTGTCTGTATTGTCATTTTCCTTCAGGATTTCCTTATTCCTGACAATTATTTCCTGGATCCCTGATTGTAAACAGAAATTTTGTGTTGATTCAAAAAGAAATAGAAGATGTCATTTTCCAGATATATACCGCTGGTATAAATTGTTTTGAGATTTAAGAATGAAGTGTCAAACACACGGTATCTGTCATGTTAAGGTGGAAAGGGTAACTGGACATAGAATTTCATTAAGTGAAATACTGTGATCTATTATATAAAAGAAATGTTTAACTGTCTGTATATGCCTCTTAACTGTTCAAAGAAGATATAAATTGTTCAAACTATACATATAATTATTTATTTTCCTTCACATAGTTATATTAATGCTCAAAGTTTCCATGTAAAAACTAGGAGCAAAACATTCATCGATTGGATTGTGAACATATATGAAAACTATATCAGATAGTGTTTGAAATTGTCAATTAAATGATGAAGCACAAATCTGCATGTGATGTGGAAGAAGTTCGTGTTGTACACAGAGTGTGTATTAAGACAAACAGTTACAGAGTAATGTTTATTGCAATCGTCTCATTGGTTTTTATAAAGCATATCTTTGAGTATTTTAATTATTTATTTGATGTAATGATCAGGAAACGTATTGGTGTGATTATCTGAACAAAATGTGTTGCTTTTTGACAATACACATACCAGCATTCCATGCTCTGTCTTCAGATACAAAAGAAATTACACTGTAACAATTTGAATAGTGACCACATAAAGGGACTATTGTGATAACTTATCAATAGTTGGCTTTATACAGGCATACATACAATTTCATCATGTAATTACATGATTTATATGGTAAGTGACAAAAGAACAGAAATGAATTGAACCATCACTTGACTTACCATTTTTGTAGAAATATTAGATGGCAATTGGTCATTCATATGTAAGTTCCCTTTGGTCACTTATTGTGCATTGTCTCATTTTTGGGACTGATCCAGAAAACAATATGGCTGACAGACAGCCATCTTAGATTTTGACAGTAATAGTTTATCCCTATTTCTAGAGAAATATTTCTGGAATTTAATGTGTAGGTTTCCCTCTATTCCTGGTTGTGCCCATTCAATTTTGAGCCAGATCAGTCAAACAAAACTTCAGACAGGTGGCTGTCTTGGATTTTGACAGTTGAAGTTTGTTATCAATATTTTTCAAAAAACTGTTGTTAGATTTTTCATGTGTAGGATTCCCTTGATTTCAAAGGTCATTGGAAAAAAAGGAAAGAAATGAAAAGTAGAGAAAAGATCAATATTGCATAGAATCAATGTTGGATGGCAAGATTCCTCTGGCATCTCTTGTTACATATATGAAATATTGAGTGCTCTTTAACAGTGCACCCGGAAGATTTGAATTTGCTCTACTGAACCAGTTCTTTTAAAGCCTCTTACATTTCATATGATTTAAGCTGGCAAGATAACTCTCTTTTATGTCATTTCAAATTTTCAAATAAGTAAGTATATTCATAAGTAAGTTTGATCTTCTCTTCCTCAGGAAGCTCAGTAATCCCTATGATACTGGTATTAGTTCTCAGCATTACATAAACTCTGCGTGTTTGACATGAAGATATGTGCTATATTAAAGTATAAATCTCTGCTGTTTGACTGCAGGGGCCTGTGAAGGAACACTAGCCTGCTCCACATGCCATCTAATCTTCAAGCAAGAGGATTATGACAAGATACCAGAAAAACCCACAGATGAAGAACTTGACATGCTGGACTTGGCATATGGCTTAACAAATACGTAAGGATTGGGCTCATCAATATTTCATGTGAATTCAAAAAGAAGTGCTATTATAGTGAAAGAGATGTCTTTTAGGCTACTAGCTAGGTTCTAGAATCAATAACCCATATGTGATGGAGGTCAATTTGTCTCGATGTGGACGAACAATCTGTAATATATCATTATCTCAATCATTCATGGGTAATAGGTTTTACTTATTATGTATTTTGTGTCAAAAAAGTACAAAAACTTTTCATTTCTGAATTCTTCAATTACTTCACTTTTCCATCATATGTTATAAAAATAAAATAAATTTCTGTGAATAATTGGAAACAAAAATAGAGAATACTGGTGTAAATGAATAATGATTATCTTTGTCCTACAATTGGTATATGTTGACCGATATGATATTTTTCAACAATTTTCAAATTATATGATAGCATTTAATTTCTGTTACAGGTCACGTCTGGGTTGTCAAGTAGTAGTGACCAAAGAGATGGATGGACTGCAAGTTCAGGTGCCAACTTCTGTGGTTGATGCTCGAGATCCGTCCTAGCACTGACTGACCTTCATCCAGACAACTTGTTGAACTTTTAAACTTCTCATTGTAAATATTCTGGATTCTGTAAAATCGTTACTTTTTCTTAAATACAAGTAAAGTTAATATCTGTAATTTTGATCCTGCCAAAATGTCAGGAGGTTAAAAAGCATCTTTGAAAACCTCTAAGTATAACGAAGTACCACAATTTATTGTGAAAATTGTGATCTCTGGTACATTTGGATACTACACATTTAGAGTACTTTGATTCAACAGAAAATCTGCTATCTTTTGAAACAGATTAATTTTACTTTTATGATAGACAGATACATTCTACTGTCATGGTAAGCAGATGGAAGTCACTTTTGTTTTAAACTGATGAAATTGCAAGTCTACTCTCTTGTTAAACAGATTAATTCTAATTTGATGATAAACAGCTGGTCTGCTCATGCTAAACAGATTAAGTGTTTCTTACATTAGAAAAATAACTATTGTACTGTAGTTGAATATGTGCAGTTATTAATCACCGCTCAATAAGGGCTAAAAACTGTTGTGTAAATGTCGTCTGAAGAAGCAAAAACATAAATTATACCATCCACAAAGGAAACACTTGACGTCAGTCCTTTAATTAAAATTACATGTATTACAATAAATAGTGATAGGAACATTATATGGACATCAATGTAGGCTAGTAATTGAAAAATGACCAAGTGTTTAGAAGAGAAAATCTGTATCATGACACAGAAATTGTGTGTAACAAGAGAAGTCTTTATCTGTTAAATCAATGAACTTTGACATGAATTAAGTGTTTTTTAAACTATGACAATCATTCATGTTGACCCTGTGTTAAGCGTTCATGTGTCATAATGTGGGAGGATTTCTGAGAACTCACTGATGAAAATCAGGTAATCAGTAACTGTCTATTCCGCTGCTATTTCACATCTACTGCATCACTTCCATTTGATTTTAAAACAGGTCAGGCTTTACAAGAATGAATTAAAGTCATTATTTATCATAGTCTGTTAATATCAGAAATTATAAACATACCTGTTTTGTTTTTTCATTTCGTTATAATTTCAATAATATCATGTTTAAATCTAAAGCATCTTATATACACTATATATTATTGATTGTGCCATCTTAGTTGAACTCCAGCGAAGTCATAATTTAAGTACGACACATTGGAATTTTCCCTGCTTCATATTGGAATCAGTGATTAGGTTCACATCAAGTATGAAAAGCATGTCTTGTGATTGATATTGGAATCTTCCTGATGGGAAAATAATAAATTTGTATTTCGATTCCCTAAAAACATATTATTTTTGTGTATGTATATATACACTAAATCTTGTTAATGAGAACATTATCAGTAGGGTAATGTCACAATTATTTGTGTCCAAGTAGGGAAGTTTTCCTATTGTCAAAATGTTTTCTCTGTTATCTTGTAGAAGTGTAATGGTATCAAACTATGTGTGTTTAAATGAGTTACATTTTGTCTAGAAATATGTGAGATCCCATTACTCATTAAATTTCGTTTTGGATGTTTCATGAATACTGGACAAACCAAAAGCTAAACAGCAGTGTTGAGAACTTTTGTATGTAATCTTATATTTAGTAGTGTAGCTAAGAGTTGGTCCAGATATAGACGACATCCGTGCAGAAATATAGGTCTCTATATTGACAAACAACAAATCTAAATGTTTTTTCTCCCAGGTATACTTAAATTTATTGATTTAGTAATGGAACATGTACTTGTTAGCTACAGTAAAACAACTGCTTTTGGACTGTTGGTAGATGTAAAGAAAACAAACGCACAAGACATCACTACACTTCAGCTTGATATTTTTTTGTTGACCTCCTTTGGAAGTGTGCCCGAGTAATATTTTGGACCTTCAGCCTGTCAGTAACAAAGGTCCTTGGATTTATGTTTGTAGTTATTGTTATTACTTGTACCAGTAGCTGATTTATGTGCAGTTATAACTGTTTATCACATGTGTGCTAATAGGGATAAGGTGAAGGTGCTGTATGATGTTGATTGTCTTGCTAGATTTCTATATAATATTTAATTTGATTTATATGCACATTGCCACCAATAAATACCCAGACATTATTTTTAGAGAAATATTTTTGAATTTATTAAAACAAATTTTACAGCTTCCATTGATATCATATTGATTTAACACAGCATACCAGTATGTACTTAGTTTATAAAGTTATTAAAACGTAATAATTCTGATAGATACCTGGTGGAGATTTTTTTTACAGTAAAGAAAATCATTTTTGTAAGGATTCTTCTTTTCAGTGTAACTCTATGGCATTAAAAATTGTGTTAGAATTGCATTTTAAAACCATTTCAGGAGTAGGCCTGTATTTTTTTACAGTACTTGCAGTTCTCATTGACAAGTAGATTATTTTCAAGAGTTCTGATATACGACTAGTCTGAATAATGTCCTGTTTTTTTTCTGATGGCAGTTCATATAGAAGGTTATTCTGTAAAATGTATTTGATGATTTACTTTCATCTTGAAGAATTTAGGATGCAATTTTATCAGACTAATTAAATTTTGTACCATCAAATTGCAGTAATTATTAAATTTTTATTGTGATTTGTGCTAAATGATTTACCAAATTCAATTGACAGCATATGTGTATATTTACAATGTAGGATGAATGAGCACCAGCAGATTTAGCTGTGATACCATGTATATATATGTGAATACAGACATTGTATTTTCTTGGGATGTGTTTGAATGCAGAAATGGTATTGTCTTTGGGTGTGATGTCTTGTATTTTATGGGAGTTTTAAGACATCATGTACCATACATTGTTTGAGTCTATGTGAGGATCTTGTATGTGTAAAGACACAACAAAGTCTTTAGATTTGAAAACATTACAGTGTCTAGGATTTCAAAATCTTAATGTTGTCATGGGGTGTTAAGATAATACAATGTCTAGGAATTTGATAATCTTACATTGTCTTGGGATTGTACCTTGCATTGCATAATAGTCTTTACATTGTCAGTGAAGTTTTAAAGATGTTAGTGCTCATTGGGTTAGACGACATCACATGATCAGGGAGAATGAAGGCATTAAATTGTATGTGAATGTGGAGACATTGTATGATTTTAGATCATTTTCATGTCTTAGTAAAATCAAAATGTCAATAGGTCAAAATGTCAATAGGTCCAAATGATAATAGTACACACTCTTCAAACGTGTGAAGCTTTAGATGCAGGAAGCCATAAAATTTTGACAGTTGGAAAATGTCATTTTTGTTGTTGTTACGTTAAGGCATTATTATTACTCTAATTAATGGGAGATAACTCGAGTTAGTGATGTGATATAATGCATATTTATTGTATGAATGGTGGTATTTTTGTATATCACTTTTCCTGTTGTACTGACTTTCTGTATAGCACTAATCAGAGTATCAGAGGAGATGCTGTTGATTAGTAACTCAGTTTATATGACTGTTGAGAGAGATGGTTGATAAAACGAATTAGTGAGTGTGCTAATATGTTTAAATTACCTGTATAATGATGATACTTGCTGTGTCTGTATGATGAAACATTGACATTAAACTGGATTTTAATCACTTTTTTGATTTTAATTCACTTGGTATCTTTTTTTTTAGGTTTTCTGAAAAACCTGATATACATTCAAAAATTTCATAATTTATACTAGTAAATATGTAAATCATTTAATGACACATTTGATGGGATCAATTTCACTCAAACTTATCCTGTACTTCACAAAAATGTGTTTTCATTATCATTGCAGACAAGTTTCCGCTGAATTCCAATGGTGGATCTAAGGAGGCTTCAAATATGTGTTGATATGAAAAACCTTTATTGCACATTTATGTCAAAAAAGGCTGTCGTTCAAATTTCATGAAGTGACCAAAGATAACAACTTTTGTCAAAATGTGTTCATTTATATTTCCATCGAGTTTCATTTCAGCTCAGTAGTCAAAGTTGCACTGGAAAAGCAATTTGAAATATTTCACAAGAGATGATGCCCATCTTAGATTTTCCGACTGACCCGAAAAATAATAATGATCGGATCTACCTTTGGATAGTTGCAAGCAAGTTTCAACAACAGCCGATTGGTTAAACTTGAGAAGTACTAGATGGATCTTTCTTAAATTTCATTGGTAGGTTCCCCTTGGTCCGTAATTGTGGCCGTTTGATTTTGGGTCTGATCAGAAAAATGAAATGGCCGAGAGGCAGTCATCTTGGATTCTGACTTTGAAGGTTTGTTATCACCATTTCTTGAGAACTGTTGCATAGATCTTTCTCAAATTACATATAAAGCTTTATTTTGGTTCCTACTTTTGCCTATCTAATTTTGGGACTGATCAGAAAATAAAAAAAAATGGCCGACAGACAGCCATCTTGGATTTTTTAATTTGAAAGTTTGTTATCGCTATTTCTTAAGAAGTACTGGATAGATCTCTCTCAAATGTCATATGTTAGGATCCCAGTTGTGTCAATTTGATTTTGGGACTGATCAGAACAACAAAATAGCCGACATATTTGGTGATCACTATAGATCTTTATCAAATCTCATGTATATGGTTCTTTAGGTCCCTAGCTGTGCCTTTTCGAGTTTGGGAATGATCAGAAAAATAAAATGGCCGAGAGACAGTCATCTTGGATTTTACATATTAAAGATTGTTATTGCTATTTCTTAAGAAATACCGAATGGCCATTTTGGATTTGGCAGGTAAAGCTTATTATCGCTACTTCTGCGAAGGAATGTTCAAATGTTTTATCAATAAGAGCAAAAACAGATAAAAGAAGGGAAACGATCTTTCGAAGAGCATATAAAGATCAAACAATGGTGGGCGCCAAGATCCCCCTGGGATCTCGTGTCATTCACTCGAACTCGATACCCAAAAGGAATTTTATAAGTAATGATAATGAACGTTTTACTGGTTTTGGACATGTGAAGATGCAATGCACTGCATACCTGTACCTCACCCTTGTTTGAGTCTTATTTTTCAGTCATGTTGTTTACACTTGTAATGTATGTGAATCAATTCCTCGACTAAGCCACGTCTAAAGGTTCCAGACACGAAATGAGGATGTTTTGTTTTTCTTGTTTTATTTGTTGGGTTTTTGTTGTTGTTTTTCTTTCGTTTTAATTCATATTTTCTCTGAGGTTTTGCATAGTACATTTACTATAATTATATTTTCAGTTTCTCAAATATACACTACACTCAACCATTTGTTTCCTTTCAATCTACCTTGGATACATCCATGAAATCCCAGGGGTTTCAATCACTTTTGCTCTCTGCACTGCTGGATTTACTTATTTATCTATTTATTTAACGGGTTTTACGTCCATCATTACAGCTTGAAGCCTTTCAGCGGTATATGCACCCTTGGAACATGTCATGGCAAGATTGAAGGTAGAAATGAAGTAATTTTATTTAATCCAGGAGGGGAGTATCGAGGATGAAGTGATCGTAATACCTGGAGTATCGAGGATGATGTGATCGTAATACCTGGAGTATCGAGGATGAAGTTATCGTAATACCTGGAGTATCGAGGATGAAGTGATCGTAATACCTGGAGTATCGAGGATGAAGTTATCGTAATACCTGGAGTATCGAGGATGAAGTGATCGTAATACCTGGAGTATCGAGGATGAAGTGATCGTAATACCTGGAGTATCGAGGATGAAGTGATCGTAATACCTGGAGTATCGAGGATGAAGTGATCGTAATACCTGGAGTATCGAGGACGATGTATCGTAATACCTGGAGTATGAAGTGATCGTAATACCTGGAGTATCGAGGACGAAGTGATCGTAATACCTGGAGTATCGAGGACGATGTGATCGTAATACCTGGAGTATCGAGGACGATGTGATCGTAATACCTGGAGTATCGAGGATGAAGTGATCGTAATACCTAGAGTATCGAGGACGAAGTTATCGTAATACCTGGAGTATCGAGGACGATGTGATCGTAATACCTGGAGTATCGAGGATGAAGTGATCGTAATACCTAGAGTATCGAGGATGAAGTGATCGTAATACCTGGAGTATCGAAGTTATCGTGATCGTAATGACGAAGTGATCGTAATACCTGGAGTATCGTGATGAATCGAGGATGAAGTGATGATGATCGTAATACCTGAAGTATACCTGGAGTATCGAGGATGAAGTGATCGTAATACCTGGAGTATCGAGGATGTGAAGTATCGTAATACCTGGAGTATCGAGGATGAATGTGATCGTAATACCTTCGAGGACGTCGTAATACCCGGAGTATCGAGGATGAAGTGATCGTAATACCTGGAGTATCGAGGACGATGTGATCGTAATACCTGGAGTATCGAGGATGAAGTTATCGTAATACCTGAAGTATCGAGGACGAAGTGATCGTAATACCCGGAGTATCGAGGATGAAGTGATCGTAATACCTGGAGTATCGAGGACGAAGTTATCGTAATACCTGGAGTATCGAGGACGATGTGATCGTAATACCTGGAGTATCGAGGACGATGTGATCGTAATACCTGGAGTATCGAGGATGAAGTGATCGTAATACCTAGAGTATCGAGGACGATGAGATCGTAATACCTGGAGTATCGAGGATGAAGTGATCGTAATACCTGAAGTATCGAGGACGAAGTGATCGTAATACCTGGAGTATCGAGGATGAAGTGATCGTAATACCCGGAGTATCGTGGATGAAGTGATCGTAATAACTAGAGTATCGAGGATGAAGTGATCGTAATACCTAGAGTATCGAGGATGAAGTGATCGTAATACCTGGAGTATCGAGGACGAAGTGATCGTAATACCTGGAGTATCGAGGATGAAGTGATCGTAATACCTAGAGTATCGAGGATGAAGTGATCGTAATACCTGGAGTATCGAGGATGAAGTGATCGTAATACCTAGAGTATCGAGGATGAAGTGATCGTAATACCTGGAGTATCGAGGATGAAGTGATCGTAATATCTGGAGTATCGAGGATGAAGTGATCGTAATACCTAGAGTATCGAGGATGAAATTATCGTAATACCTGGAGTATCGAGGACGATGTGATCGTAATACCTGGAGTATCGAGGACGATGTGATCGTAATACCTGGGGTATCGAGGATGAAGTGATCGTAATACCTAGAGTATCGAGGATGAAGTGATCGTAATACCTAGAGTGTCGAGGATGAAGTGGATAATACCAATGCCTGATTTTACAGAAAAACAAAACGTTTGAGCAATTTCTCTCCAAAATGTGTGGTTAATAGATTGCGAGAGACTTAAGTAACACAAAAACTACACCAAACGAATGATTGTTAATTAATTAATTTATTGTTTCCGTTTATCTTTTATGATTTGCGGGAATGGGCAAAGCGAGATCTCAAAACATAAACTATGGAATGTGTCATCAAGGAATAAAGGTTTCAACTGGGATTTTACATCCTCGGGATATCTAATTTCGTAAGGAAATGGAAAAACATATGATCGCTCACCATTATATTATAGTATCATCACTGTGACAACGGGCTGTCCATTCAGAATCACAGGGACTTGACACAAATTCCTACCCATAGACCATATACATACCTATCTAGATCTAGATATAGACTGGGGGTTGGGATTTCGTGCCAAGAGTCCATGTGGTCTGAAATACATGTATTTACGATAAGTTCAACTAAAGTAGAAAATAGCAAGTGTTTGAAAATATTGTTTTATTATAATTTAAATTTGAACTTTAACAGACTTTTGTTTGTCTCGGTTAGTGGGAAAGTGTCTTTTAATCAAATAAACCACAATGAAAAAAATTAACCCAGTTCAGGCTACTACCTGAATTAATTGACCTTTACCGTCATTTTGGGGTAAAAACACGAACCTCGCCATTTTCTATTTTCAAAAGGAGACATTCTATATTTGTAACTAATACATGTTCAACCAAATCGATGAAACGTCGCGTGACTGTTGACAATTTTGATTATTTACTAATACTATATTGAATCATGTAAACAGCATTTATTTTTTAAAATGTATTTGCACAAGTTGAATCATTAGTTATAATTGGGTAACAATTTCAAAAATAGAAAGGAAAATAAATAAAGCCAGGAAATGTAGCGTAATCGTAGTGTTTGCTGCACGATTTGCTAGTGTCTATGATCATATGCGTGTAATCCGGTCTACACACACTTTGAACTTTACGTACTGTGATACATAGACTCTTTAGAATCCAGAATCTTTATTTATGTTCGCTGATTTTCTCAACATACGGTCCTGTTTATATTCTTAAAAATAATAGGGAAATTTGCCAAACATAAAAATTATCTCATTAGATATTTATAGTGTGTCTGAACGAATTCACGAAAAGATGCAGTGTCTGGAAAAATGTGTTAGAGAAAACACCGCTGATAGACATTGTATAATTAACACAGTCCGAAATCACACATGGCCGAGGTTAAATTAAATAGAGAATATGTTCTAAGTAAATAGCCGCCAGGCTCAACAATAGGGTAGACCGAGCGGACAGGTCGGGAGGTAGATGGAGCCTTATACACGTATGTTAAGTACTTAGTATCGAAGATTTTATGGCGCGAACTGGACTATATACTTCATTTCTGTTATATCACTATACCACCGTCCATATAATGTCCAGTGTGTGTTTATTGTTCCTGGTCAACCACAGACTCCTGGTCAGTTAATCTGCTGGTACATTATACGCTGATGCAGTTCCGGGTAAGTTTTAATTTATCAAGTACATTCTCAAAAATAGTATTTAATGCTATATTGTAATACGTCTCTGCTATGATACAGCTAACATCAGTTTGTAAGCTTGTCAGTATCAAAGTCCAGCAAATCACTATTTCATTACATCAATATGCGTTAAAAATTAGAAATTTATTCAAACATATTGAAGAAGAGGGATGTTTTATATTCGTTTTATTGTTCATGTTAAACAAATTATGTATTTTAACGAAAACGTGGGTGGTTGATTGGGAATTTTTTAAAAATTTGGACACTATAATAATATATTCAGCTGTATTAACTTTGTATAGTATTATAAGTATACATACACTAAAACCCTTTGTGACGTAACAATCAACGTAATCTTCCACTAATCGGCTTTTCTCATCTGTAATATATATATCTGACAGTTTCGTAGTAAACCTTGTTCAATACACGATAGGAAGGGGTTATATATAGCATGTTTTCCGGACGTGTTGAAGGAAGGGAGCAGTATGCATATCCTTGAGACAGAACGAACTTTAAACAAAATACCACCTAGATAGCATCTGTAGTTGAACTCATTACTATAATATCATACTGTAGATTCCATAGAAACGGGTAACTCAACCTGGATGTTTTAATATAACAAAAATAAACGGAGACTAGTTCAACATACTCCATCTTCTACTAGAAAAAGAAGCAAGATTTACTTTATATTTATAGACAAGGTGTGGTGAGGAAAAGGAGCTTCCTTGTCCAAAGTTTCATCCTAAATCTGACTCGCCCAATATACCAAATTGTTTCTTAAAACCCTTAAATGTATCCAACTGCTTCTTAAAACCCTTAAATGTATCCAACTGCTTCTTAAAACCCTTAAATGTATCCAACTGCTTCTTAAAACCCTTAAATGTATCCAACTGTTTCTTAAAACCCTTAAATGTATCCAACTGCTTCTTAAAACCCTTAAATGTATCCAACTGCTTCTTAAAACCCTTAAATGTATCCAACTGCTTCTTAAAACCCTTAAATGTATCCAACTGCTTCTTAAAACCCTTAAATGTATCCAACTGCTTCTTAAAACCCTTAAATGTATCCAACTATTTCTTAAAACCCTTAAATGTATCCAACTGTTTCTTAAAACCCTTAAATGTATCCAACTGTTTCTTAAAACCCTTAAATGTATCCAACTGTTTCTTAAAACCCTTAAATGTACCAACTGCTTCCTAAAACCTTAAATTTACCCAACTGCTTCTTAAAACCCTTAAATGTATCCAACGGTTTTAAACCCTGAAACATACACATCTGTTTATAAAACCCTTAAATACCCAATTGATTTTAACCCTGAAATATACACATCTGTTTATAAAACCCTTAAATACCCAACTGATTTTAACCCTGAAATATACACATCTGTTTATAAAACCCTTAAATACCCCACTTTTTTAACCCTGTATTATATACAGCTGTTTCTTAAAACCCTTAAATACCCCACTTTTTTAACCCTGTATTATATACAGCTGTTTCTTAAAACCCTTAAATACCCCACTTTTTTAACCCTGTATTATATACAGCTGTTTCTTAAAACCCTTAAATACCCAACTGTTTTTAAAACATGACTATACACACCTGTTTCTTAAAAACCTTAAATACCCCACTTTTTTAACCCTGTATTATATACAACTGTTTCTTAAAACCCTTAAATACCCCTCTATTTAAACCCTGTATTATATACATCTTTTTATTAAAACCCTTAAATACCCCACTTTTTTAACCCTGTATTATATACAGCTGTTTCTTAAAACCCTTAAATACCCAACTGTTTTTAAAACATGACTATATACACCTGTTTCTTAAAATACTTAAATATACCCGACTGTTCCTCAAAACCCTTAAATATACCCATTTGTATCTCAGTTAAACCCTCATATATACCCACCTGCTTCTTAAAATACTTAAATATACCCAACTGTTTTTAAACGTTGCGATGATAGGTAACGCCACCATAACGATATAATTAAAAAAAATCTTTGCGATAAGATCGATAAAAGCTAAAGGTCTTCTCCAATAATCCATTTCTCCTATTGTTTACTGTGTATTGTTAGATGAAATACTAAGGCACAAACATATATACTGTTCAGGGTTCCGGATATACCCCTGTCGGACCAAGTCCTTGAGGAAATAAGGAACTTCCTTCGAACATCTTAATCATACATTGACTATGTATATGTTTATATATTATAACTGCAAAAACGAACAATTACTTTTAAAAACTTTAAGGCTATATTTAATTTGTATAAGATATTTGTGATAAGGTTCCATTTGATGTGAAGGCGAGGAAACGGACTTCTTTTCCATCAAAATGGTGTAATGCTTACACAGAATGTATTTGTAATTGTACTTGTAATGTGTAAATGTTTATTAAATATTGTTTCACTAGAAATGTATTGAAACCCTTGCGTAGGCCTACATCCTTCTCCCGTATCAAACTCAAACAAAAACGCGGGTTATGCGTTGACGCACATTAAGTTACGGGACACGTGCTGGTCATGTGATATCTGTCTGAAAAGCACGAGAAGATGGCTGGTGAAGAAGGTGTCCACCCAAAAATTCTCTGTTTGCCTTGGCAGACGACAAAGTTACATATGACCAGAGGGTATTCAGTTTGATCATCGGTGACATACAGAGGATGTACACTGGTAAACAAAGTAGCTGATGGCATTTTTTTCACTTTTGCTACCACAGTGTACTAGTGGTCTTTATCCCGGGGAAGGATGAATCCGGAGGACAAATGGCCAAACACAGACAGCCAGCAGTAAATGAATTTGGTCAATTTCAAATTTGATTCAGAACAGACAAATGAAAAAAATAGTGACAAATGCACTTATTAATGAGGATAGGGAGTGCGATTGAGCGCATGTTGCCGAAACGATAGTACTAATAACTGGCCTGTGGTGTTTATTTAATGATGTTGTCTGTTATTTTACATAGCTATCATTCTTTGTAACATTTCACGTGACATATAAATGTATTTTAAGCATTAATTTCTCACGATGACAATAGTTGTCGAATTGAAGGATATATTTGATATGATATGTACCCTCCCAGTTAGCTGAAGTAGGTAAGGTATTATAAAGTATTTACTTGTCTATACATGTGTGGAAAGCTTTAAAAGCTTGTATACAAGATATCTCATGGAGTTCATATTCACCCCATAACACCACCCCATCATACATGTAGTTCTACACCTGATTAAATGTTGGCCTTAGTCTAAGATAAAGATCAAAGGTCATCCTTGTCTATTGTTGAAATAAAAAATGTGTATAAGATATCACATGTACTTTAGGACAGATTTCGTTCACACTCATACTATTGGTACACCTGACAAGTTTTTTAGTGTTTATCAAACAAGGTTCAATGTCACAGGTCATCCATGACATTTGAAAGAAAAAGCTGGTGGTCAAGATATCTTGTGAAATCCCCAACAGATTTCGTTCACATTAACATCATAGAACCACGCAAAGTTCTACACCTGATGTCACCCTTGACCATTTTTTCAGATAAAAAGCTTGAGTTTAAGATACCTTGTGTCCAAGATATCTCATGAACCCTTAAACATAATAAGTTTACATTCACATCATATGTTACACCATGTTTTACACATGATATGGTGTTCATCAGACATGGTTAAAGGTCAAAGGTCATACTTCAACACTTTTTACATTAAACCTTGAGTACATGACATCTCATGAAGACAACAATATCTATTTTAAAAAATGGGGGATTGGATGCTAAATATCTTTGTGAGTCCCTGCTAACCACGTTTTACATATTTCTTTTTTTGTAGATCCAAAAAACTAGATGAATTATGCCTACTGGTATGTGATTAGTGTTTGCCACCATGTTGGAATCTGATGACTCATTAGGAGATTTACCACAACAACTACCAAATTTCAACAGACGTTGGTCTTTGGATGCATTGGGCAATTTCCTCACTATTCGACTGCCAAAATGGAAAAAGAGATCCTCCCTCCCAACAGAAAATATCCAGTCCACCAGCAAAATCTCTCACCATGGCAAACTTACACCTCCTTTGTTCTCCAGAAGGGCATGGGGTAGGAAGTCACCAAGGTCATCACAGTCTTCACCAAGGTCATCCCGGTCAGACTCCGATTCATCTGTACATTCTGCAGTCAAGCATGACGAGATGAAAGAATCTCCCAAAGTACTGTTTGCTGTTCTACACTTTAAAGATGGAAGTACTGAGGTGGTAAGTGTCTTTTGTTTATCTTGCATCCTCCCAGAATCTATACCCCACAGATTGAGGTGGAGGGGTAAGAATTGACATTGTCCAACTGTCTGGTCATGCCTTCTATTAAGAACACGAAGTACTACAATATAGATACTATTCTACAGAAAGACATTTTGGATTCTGAATTTGATCTTTCATTTCTTCATGCAGTGACTTAGTTCACTATCTGGTGAAGAAGAACTTGTGTGCTGTCTATGTCTGGGAATCTATACACATAAAACCTGCACAAGTGATGCAACTAGGATGTTCTGTGGAATGTTAGGTTACTCTGAACAACCCCCACCCACGGCCTGTCAAGCTTATTGCCATGCCATATACACTGACAGAATGAAACACAGGAAAGTAACTCTCCAAGATCTGAATATAGAATGTATATTCTGGATGCTTAATTTAAACTATATTTCAAGTTTCAGTAGCTTTGTTCACAGTCCCCTTAAGATGAACTTAAACGTCTGTTACTGGGAAAGTATAATTGGTACTTGTACATTAATAACACTGGTTTCCAGTATAATTATAACACTATTGCTTGATGTATTCACCGAAATCTGCTTCATTGCAATGTATTGTGTCTGTAAGTTTGTTTCATAAGAGGGAATATAACAACTGATGTCTTTTTGTTTAGTTCCTTAAATGTACGTACTTGGTCTAAAATCTACATGATAACATGAAGTAATACATCATTCCAACAAGCAATAAATTCTTGTGGTACCATATAAGTTTACATTAGTTAGGAAATCACCTAACATAATCTGAAAGGATCTGAAAAGTACTTGAATCCATTTCTTGCTAGAATTAGGAGAAAAATCAGGTAGAGGTAAAGTTTTTGACCACCTGTTACACTGAGTGTGAGGGAACTGACTTAGTTTATCCATCTGATGTTGGTGTTTTTTTATGGTCTGGTGAGACATCTTAGTAGTATATGGGAGATAACTCTTTCAGCTATAAACACTTTGGTAGCAGTTTTCTGTGTTGTGGCTGTTATATAGGTACAGGCATATGATAATAAGATTGTAGGTACTTTTATCTAAAAGGAAACCACAAATTTCCTGCCATGTTAGCTTCTTTGTTTTCAGTGGTTGGATTGACTTCCATAAACACTTTTTTAAAAAAAACGACAAACAATTGTATTGTTTATAGAGAACAGCTAATATTTGATCTTATGGTTTATAGTTATATAGTTAAACAAGTAAATTGCAAAATCTTTGGTCAGGAAAGCAATCATATCTGTTTACATTTTTTCTAAAGTGTAACAAAATAATAGTTCCTGTTTTATTAAAGTTGCCTGGAGGGGGAGGAGTTGGGGGGGATTGTAGTTCATTATTTCAATGATTTTAATTTGAAGGTAGTGCTGTTACTTCTTTACATGTAACTTTCTTATAAAAGTGGTTTCTTCCAAAGAAGTTTTATTTGAAATGCATTAGGGAACAGTTTCTAGTTATTAAGCTACTAATTACTTGTTTTGAACTGATCTATAGCTGTATAGATTGTAAATCAACAGTGTATTTGATATTATTCCAAAAGGAATGTATTTTCAGTTTCTATGTAGATTGTCTGGATCTGATACCTTCCATACTGCTACACGGAGGTATAGTTATGAGGAAAGTCAGTCAATTTCAAACATCTGGTGTGTTTCATATGTATAGCAGTAAA
This sequence comes from Ylistrum balloti, assembly GCF_031769215.1. Classification (NCBI taxonomy): domain Eukaryota; kingdom Metazoa; phylum Mollusca; class Bivalvia; order Pectinida; family Pectinidae; genus Ylistrum; species Ylistrum balloti. Next base: position 190,759 of record NW_026782073.1, read on the forward strand.
TGTTGTTTACTTTTCCGATATAAACACTGATGCTAGCATTATCTCTCACTTTCTTTATCTCTTGGCAAGAAAACAAAACCCAATATTCTCTTGCTTATGATATTTAGGCAAATAATTCATGTTTTACCAAATGATTGCTTCGTATTTACAGTCAACATCATTAATAAAACAATGTTTTTTTAATTGTGAGTGCACATTATGTATTTAACTCGTTTTTTGTCAATGCTTTGTACTTTTGTTGGGGTCGCAAAATCAAAAGTATACAGCATTTTAAAACAGTAATAATGCTTAAATTGAGATGTTATATAACAGAAAAGAATGATCCTTGGTGCATTTACATTAAGTATTTGAATGATTGGGGGCTAGAAGTACAGCGATTCTTTCCAGTGTAAAAAGTGCATATCCTTTAGATTTAATATCTTCATGGCAACGTATTTCTACAATGCATGGGAACTTAATACATCTATATAGTGACATATTATAGGACCTTTTTTGTCATTTAAACTGACACTGAATATGAGTGGTATTCACAAGCAGACATTGTGAAAATGTTTTTTTTCCATTCAAACAATCTTGTTTTAAACCAACTGTCCTGTTGTTATATATCTATATATGAACTCCATATTTGATAAAAAAAAAACGACACTAAATCTTCCCAATTTAGAATCGAGTGGAATTTTCCAAAATAATCAGGAAAGTCCCCAGTAAGCCAGAAGGGAGATAATCCTCTCATAAGTTTTCAGGTTTTACTGAGGAAATCATGTGAAAAAAGGTTTGTTTTGTCTGATTAAAGCATTTGTCAGTTTTTAACAATATTTGTTGAAATCAAATTGATCAGAATACTACTAATATCTTTATAAGGTTGGGAATGGTTTGGTTATGATATCAGTATTTACAAGATTTGGATGGGTCATGTACATGTAGTTAAATTTTATTGTCATTTTGTAATGCTTATATAGCAGTCATTTGACTCTTTATGATACATCATTCTAACCATTGTAAACCTACTGGTTACTTGGTTAATGACTTCAAATGAAAACAACAGCGACCCTATCATAAAATATCCACTAAACTATACCTATATATAGCTGTAGACAAGGTGTCATAGGAAGGAGTCATGAAAAACACTCTGCCACTGTAGGGGTTCGAACTAGCGACCTTTCTGTCTCTAGCCGAACACTCTACAACTCGTCTAAAGGAAAATTTGCACTAGCTAAGGCTAGAAAGGTGATCTGTACTCTCAACTTCTACGAAGGTAGGTCTCCAAGACAGGATTGATGTTGATATAACTACATACAAGGTATGGTCTCCAAGACAGGGTTGATGTTGATGATATAGCTACAGACAAGGTATGGTCTCCAAGACAGGGTTGATGTTGATGATATAGCTACAGACAAGGTATGGTCTCCAAGACAGGATTGATGTTGATGATATAGCTACAGACAAGGTATGGTCTCCAAGACAGGATTGATGTTGATGATGTAGCTACAGACAAGGTATGGTCTCCATGACAGGTTTGATGTTGATATAACTACAGACAAGGTATGGTCTCCAAGACAGGGTTGATGTTGATGATATAGCTACAGACAAGGTATGGTCTCCAAGACAGGGTTGATGTTGATGATATAGCTACAGACAATGTATGGTACCCAAGACAGGATTGATGTTGATATAACTACAGACAAGGTACGTTCTCCAAGACAGGGTTGATGTTGATAATATAGCTACAGACAAGGTATGGTCTCCAAGACAGGATTGATGTTGATATAACTACAGACAAGGTACGTTCTCCAAGACGGTTGATGTTGATGATATAGCTACAGACGAGGTATGGTCTCCAAGACAGGGTTGATGCTTTTTATTTGAAATGTTGATATATTGTATGTACATCTAGATAGAGAACGGTACTGATGTTAGATATGGACATTACATAAATGAGAGTACCATACATACCTTTGTCACAGGATCTAAAAAAAATTACTGCGTAATTAGAAAAAGTCATGTTTAAACATACCTTACTCCTTGTATTACCTTATCACTTAAGAAAAAAAGTGTTTTTCTAGATCAAATGTTTGTGGAATGTTGTAAATATATTTACTTATTTATTCAGTGGGGAGATGGTATAACTAATATTTGTTGATTTGAAATGTGAAGAGATACAGCATTCCTCGTCTGAAATCTGCCCGATAACATAACTGATGAAGTACATGGCTGCTTGGCTGCCCATCCTGGTGAGATTTTCAATGACCGAGATTATTTTGGGCACTTCCATAGTCTCTATGTCAACTCCCTGGTGATATCTAATAGGTTATTGGCTTAGCTTCCTATCAAATTTTAAATTGTGTAAACTTCTTAGATAAATAAAGGATTTAAAATTTTGATATTGTCACGAAATCTCGTCATAGAAACAGTGTATCAGTCATCTCCACAGGTGTTAAGAAACAAAACAATTTCTTGACCGTTGGCAAAACACTTGACCGTTATGACCAAACATTTACAGGACATATTCAAAAACTTTGATATACTATTATTATTATTAAAGTTTATTTATATATTAACAAATAGTGTACATGTAATTGTGTAGAGAATTACTAATTCTTAACTAATTACTATTTAATTCCTAGAATAGTTTTATAACTTATGTATAAAAATGGTATATGTGAACATTTGATATTATTTTTGAAACGATGTAGGCTAACCTATATCAGTCACAATCATTGGCCCAGTTGGAAGTTCTATGTGTTCTTCAAGACAGGGATGATATTGATGATAAAGCTATAGACAATGTAAAGTCTCCAATAATTAAATAGTAAAATAATAATTCATATTAGGCATAAGTTGTGTTCAGGACACATGTGGAGATGACAGATACATTGTTTCTATGACAAACCCCATAGGGTTGGTGACTCCTTACAAAAACACAGGGAATCCAACCCTGGCTACTCGGATAAAGGAAGTGCAATGTCCCCTTCAGCACTAAAACAGCTGGTAGTAGTAAGTAATTAGTGAGTGAAGGGGCCAAAGTTCAGAAATCCTCCATCCTTCATTGATGAAACAAAATTTAAAATGCTGTACTTATCTGAATTTAGAAGTTTTGGTAGATTTATAGAATGACTGTAATACCATTGCATGTTATCTAAATCTCTTAGCTTATAAAAAAAACTAGACCTTCATCTAATTTTAGGAAGGTAAAATGGTTATATATAGGTAAGTAAATGAGGCCATATTGTGTTTTGTTTATCATTGTTGTGTACTGTGAAGGTGACTATAATCAAGTCTTTGTGTGGTAACCTGATCAGGTAAAAATCATTACCGTAATTTAAAGACTTATGGCATGAACAATTTCATGGCTCATAAAAACCTGATGCACCAAGTACCACCTTGACTTTCACAAGGGAGGTGATTTATTTGATTTCTATAACAAGTTGGTCAGAACCTTCTACTTTGATGTTTTAGTATTATCATAAGTTGTGAATCCTAAGCTGATTGTGAGATTTTGAATTGTTCTATTCATTTAAAGGTACAAATCTGTGGGGGTTCCAACATTTGTATGTAAATGACATCTTTGCTCTAGTGATTATGTGGATGAGTGTTCTGCGGAGTCACAACAGTGTACACCCCCAAAATGACATAATGAAGTCTTAAACAAATCACCATAGAAGAATTATATTTTTAGCATTGTTCAGAAAGCCTATTATTATTATAAGCGTGGACACCATTAAGCTACGGTAGATACTCTCCAACCTAGAAATAAAAAAATCTTCATTTGAGATGACATGACCAGCTGAAGCAGGAAGCATATGTGAAATAGGCCTTGTTGTGAAATTTGAGTTTTGTTACATATGTTATAACAAAACTCAAGACTATAAATATATAATCTTTATTGTTTATGGTCAGTTGAAGATTGAATTCACATTTTGCCAAAGAAAGATATCTAATTAGAAGAGAAACTAGTTAAATTAAACTAAGAAATATAAACAAGTAGATGTTAGTAATACAATGTACATGAATTGCTAAAAATGCTGTTTCATGGTCCTGAAATATATCTTTTTCTTCCTCACAACACTTATAGTCTTAAATTTATAATGTGTTGTGGTACATGTATAAGCATCAAGAAATATCATGGAGTGAAAAGTTAACAGCAAGATTGTGCAAAAGACATACATGTAAAAATGGTACAAATTTAGAATTAGATACAGCCAAATGATAATAATAATGTTTCAGAGCACAAGAGCTCCAGTTTAGCTGTTTATGTAATATTACAGCCATATTTGACTTAGTTTTATATTTGTAGAATTACTGAATGACATTGAGACAAAAGCTGTTTTTAAACAGCAGTTTGCTCTTTGTTATTATGTCTGTAATTTATGATAAAGGAAAACGAAAATGATGTAAGTAATTGAATGAGTTTTGGTGATGATTTGGTTGTGATAATGTTTATTGGTTTATATGGTAATTGATAAAAAATGATGTCGTTTAAAAAAAAAATTGTATTTATTTTTTCAATCATCAAAACTTTGTGTTACTTACAGTAAATCTTGGTATATCTGTTAGTAAAATTCAATTTACCTGGTCAGACAAACCTGTGTATTGGATGTTTACTTGTAGTATTGTTACCTGTGCCCAATCAGCGTTCTCAGGTAGTGTAGTGGTCAATGGGATACCTGTGGAAACTCCTGCAGATTGACAGATATGAGAGGTTGATTAACCTGCCTTATCATTGGAGATAAATCTGTAAACATATTGCCAGTATTTTGTCATCATCATATCGTAGAGAAATGACAATGGATAAATACAAACTGACAATCAGGTCAATGAATATATTGATGAACCTCGGCCAGCTGTAAGTTTGCATGTAATGTATTCAGTTTAGGAATTTGGTATTGAATTTTTTTTGTGAAAAACTTACCTTTGTGCGAAATATTAATGAGAGCTTATCAGATCACTTCATAAGTGTTGAAATGATGTGATGACTAAAGGAGAACCCTGGAGAATGAGTCAAACATTCTGAGGTAAGAATCGACAAGTTTTTAAAAAATATTTTCACACACTGTAAAAATTTGACCCCCTTCCCCTGCCTATTTAAAACATGTTTTGTCATGATCATGTAAACAGAAAAACATGATGGTTTGTTAGTGTTTTAACTGTAATTTGAAGATGGGTGGCTGAATGGCTCTAGGACTTTAACACATTGTGCCTTTCACACAGATGATCGAGGTTGGATTCCTTAGTTTTAAGTAGAAAATGTAAGTTGTGTTGTTCCAGCTTCTTGCTACATTTAAACCTTTACATAGTCCCATCCTAGCCAGCAGGAATGATTATAGAGGCTGTCTTAACATTTCTTTGGTGGACTTTGTAGAGTTTTGTTAGAATTTTTGAGATGCTTTAACTAAAACCATTGGGTAAACTTTTCAAGTTTTGTGTTAATTTCAACTCCCAGCATTTTGAATACTTAAGTTTTTTACATTTTTGAAAAAGTATGAAGTGGTATATATTGAAACATGCAAACTGCTACCACACCCTCCATCCTTGTTTTTATCAAAATGTTAATGTTAACCTACCATAGATTCTGACAAGTTATCACTGGTTCTGGATGTCACATGTTCTCAGCAGGTATCCTGTATACCAGCTTTAAACATGCTTTTGTAAATCTGCTTCTGTAAATCATCTTATTTTTATAAGAAATAATTTTCACGGTTCACAAGGGGAAATAATTGACAAATTTAAATCTAGAGATGCATTGTCGACTGATACTGAAAAAGCATCTGCTGAATCATGGGAGTAAGTCATCTTCAAACATTAATTTTTTTTTTGATGAACTGAAATTTTAGTGAATTTTTGTGAATTGTTAAAAGGTAGTGAAATAATTAATTAAAATAACAGCTATATCTGTGTGAAAATAGCTAAAATAATGTTCACTACTTTTAATATATGTGTACTAACAAAACTGTGCAGAGAAATAATTGTCAGTCTAAGGGATTTTAAGAATAGAAATCAAATCTGCTTATATAAAATTAACTTGTAAAAACTTTTTTCTTAACTCCGTGCCAAATATAACACAATACCAAACTGGTCAATATTCTCCATCTAGCACTGTCTGTGCCAAGTCTCCTAAATCAGTTTTAAGATCAGGTCCATCATGCCTTTGATTTCTCAACCGTTTTCTTCCATTGTTGAAGTTTAAGAGGATTTGAGTTTATCACACTGCTATAGAATTGTGTTGTCTGTTCTATAGTTTATACTTATAATAGATACTCAAGTATCGGTGATCATTGGTGAAATTTCTTGCTACACTTTGGTTGTGAATCAAAGCAACAGATAATAGCTTCTGATGATGACGATGATTTTTGGAACAAGAGAAATTTTGTGATTTTATTAAATGAGCAATCTCCACACTTACACTCCTGTATTCACTTGGGGAAGATATGTTTATCTTTCTGAAGACAGCTTGCCTACACAATGATTACATCATCTCTTTATGTGGTGTAGACTTGATACACTTTGATAATGTCGTCAGATCCTGTTCACTTTGACCATTCATGTTGGTATGATGTATGCAATAACTTTAAAGGTTTTGCGATCAGAAAGCATTTGAATAATCTATCACCTCCATGTGATGCGGAAAAAGTTATCGTAAACTTCAGGATGATATTTTAAAGTTTGAGACTTCTTCTAAACTGTTAAGATACTACCTTCTCTGTCTGCATCAGGCAAATAAGAAAATGGTTGTTGGTAATGTTAGTAACGATATTGAGACCAGTATATTCTCTGTGCCTTCAGCTTTGAATGTAAACCAACAAAAGTTCTCTTGTCTTGTGGTGTCCCATACTGTTGCATCGAATGGATGAGCTTGTTAAAATAATGGTTTATGGGATGTTGAGAAGTATAAGCCAAACCTCTGATAATACTACATTCAGCTCTGTACCACTGTAAATATACAAGTTACATGATAGAGTTCATGTCAATTATATACCTTATAATATCATCTGTACCACTGTAAATATACAAGTTACATGATAGAGTTCATGTCAATTATATACCTTATAATATCATCTGTACAAGTTACATGATAGAGTTCATGTCAATTATATACCTTATAATATCATCTGTACAAGTTACATGATAGAGTTCATGTCAATTATATACCATATAATATCATCTGTACCACTGTAAATATACAAGTTACATGATAGAGTTCATGTCAATTATATACCATATAATATCATCTGTACCACTGTAAATATACAAGTTACATGATAGAGTTAATGTCAATTATATACCATTTAATATCATCTGTACAAGTTACATGATAGAGTTCATGTCAATTATATACCATATAATATCATCTGTACAAGTTACATGATAGAGTTCATGTCAATTATATACCTTATAATATCATCTGTACCACTGTAAATATACAAGTTACATGATAGAGTTCATGTCAATTATATACCATATAATATCATCTGTACAAGTTACATGATAGAGTTCATGTCAATTATATACCATATAATATCATCTGTACAAGTTACATGATAGAGTTCATGTCAATTATATACCTTATAATATCATCTGTACCACTGTAAATATACAAGTTACATGATAGAGTTCATGTCAATTATATACCATATAATATCATCTGTACAAGTTACATGATAGAGTTCATGTCAATTATATACCATATAATATCATCTGTACAAGTTACATGATAGAGTTCATGTCAATTATATACCATATAATATCATCTGTACAAGTTACATGATAGAGTTCATGTCAATTATATACCATATAATATCATCTGTACAAGTTACATGATAGAGTTCATGTCAATTATATACCATATAATATCATCTGTACAAGTTACATGATAGAGTTCATGTCAATTATATACCATATAATATCATCTGTACAAGTTACATGATAGAGTTCATGTCAATTATATACCATATAATATCATCTGTACAAGTTACATGATAGAGTTCATGTCAATTATATACCATATGATATGTAAAACTACATGTTATTTTCGACTTCACACACAACCTCCAGTTATACGTGCTGTGGTCAATTATTTTTCAAACATTGCTTTGTTATATAAATCAATCAAATATGCCTGATCACATTTTGAGAAGTTAGGTTTATCTTAAATGCCCACATGGAATTGTTTGGTGATGTAGGTCAGGTTTGCTTATGAAATAAAAATGCAAATATTTGATTTTTCATATCAATTGATAAAATCTAGCTATCACTTGTGGATTCACTCACTGGAATGTTTTAACATTAGTTTGTGACCTACTATTTGGATTAGGGTTCAATGTTATACATACTTTGAAATAAAATTTTTGAATTTTGTCAGTATTTTTTTGTAAAGCAGATTTTCAAACTTACTAGAATTGTAAATTTATTCATTCATGGTACTATTGTTATGCTTTAACACTCAGATCTGCAGTTGTATTAGTCTAAGATTGTACAAAAGAAACACAAGTGTGTAGCACTTTTTCATAATTTAAAGTGAGAGAAGTAGAGCCAAACAATGAATTAATCTGCATCGTACAGCTGTTTCATTCTTATAGAACTCATCAGTGATGCTAAGGCACTAAAAATTTGATGCCTAGAAGGCGACTAAGAAAAATCACAATATTCACAATATCTACAGGTATAGATAAAAGTTCACAATATTCTTCCAGAGTTATTGATGTTAACAATTAGTTTCCGATGACCAGTGCCATTTTGTCTTTCATTCACAATGTCTCTCTACCCAAGAATCACTGAATAAACATGCAAGTAGTTTGTGAATGTGTTATGAAATTGATGCAATGTCATTGGTCATCATTTAACTAACATGTGACATGTAAAAACTTAATCCAGTGAGGTGCATCATTTATAGCATAAATCACTATTTTAGTGTATTCCTTTTTGTGTCATTATTACAGTTAAATTTCTTGTAAAGTCATTATTTCTATTCTCTTAATGTCACTATTACAGTGCATTCCTCATAATATCACTTTTAAGTTGTCTTCCTCTTCATGTCATCAATACAGGTTGTTTAGTCCATTGTGTTAAATTTGTCAGAAAAAAACAAAACTGTGAAATTGTGCCGAGCATTGCCACATATTTTTGGTTTATTCCTGATTTTTGTTGTGTAAATATATGTCTCGTAGTCTGAGATATTAAGCATCTCAAGACCACAAAATCTGGAAATATTAGAATTATCCAGCTTGTTCCTTCATTATCTGGACGTACAGAGGTGAACCAAAAATCTTATGAGAACTGTAGTTGAAGGCTGTGAAATGTTTTTAACTTTGTAAATAAGGTGAATTGTGAGATACTGTAAGGTAGGGAATCAGTGAAATTGGATAATTAGTCATCTGGAGCAACATTGCTGGAGGTAGGTAGACTGTGTTCCTCGATAGTAGTAAAGCAATATGTTCCTAGATTATCTCTGCAGGTTAGTCTTTCAGTAATTAAGTTCACTGCATGTGCTGATGAATTTTACCTGTGGTGATGGAATTTTACCTGTGGTGATGAAGTAGTTTAATTAACAGATGAAGACAGAAACATAAAGTCAGTCATTATTTATAGATTAAATTTCTATATTAATAGTCTATACGAGCTTACTTTTTATACTGTTGTGTGTGAGGTCTGCTTCATTAGGTTTTTAATTTATTCACTGATCAATGATTTTTTCACTTGGATTTTATACACTAGATTATTTGGCATTCCTGTGTAGATTTCAGCATGGCTGATTAAGTGAATAGTTGTATTCACCAACCTGATTATCCAACAGAGTTCAGTATATTTCACTGGTTTTAACTTTCAGTGGCTTTTCAAGCTATAGTGTTACCTGTGTATTTTAGCACCTGTAGCTGTAACACCTGTAGAATCTGGAGGCCATGTCCTGATTAAGAATAATTAAAACTGGCACTTGTACCTATATGTACAGGTAACACAGGAGAGGACTGGTCATTCTCGTGTGTGTTAATGGCCTGATCAAGTGTGATGGTGGAATTCATGTAAAATTTACTGTGGGAACTGAACCAGAGATCTGGGGCAGCCAAACCTTCAATGATTGGATTATTTCTATGGTCATTGATAATTTGTTTGGTCATTTGAGTAAGTTCAAAGGTCATTGCTAAAGAGGTTGTTGGGTAACCATGGGCCAGTATGTCATAGATCTAGGATTTCTCTCATGTGATATTAAAGCTTGTCGTATTCGTCCTCCAATAAGTCAAATGGGCCAACACATTACCTCAGAATAAAGGGGATGGGCTATTAATACAGGGAAAATGCACTTATTGCTATGGTTATGGGCAGCAATACACATATGTGGGCTTATTACCAGACACAGGCTTATTGCTAAGTAATGGCTTATAACCAGGCATGGACTCATTACCAGACATGGAATTATTGTCAAGTATGGGCTTATTACAAGGCCTGGGCTTATTATCAGACATGGGCTTATTGGCAAGTATGGGGTTATTGCCATACATGGGATTATTACCAAACATGGGCGTATTGTCAAATATGGGCTTTTCACAAGGCATGGACTCATTATCAGACATGAGTGATTACCAGACATGGGTTTATTAGCCAAATAAATACTGTAAATGTGTTTTATATGGACAAAGAAAACTTCTAGAGGGAGAGAAGAATTATGGGTGAAATATAACTAAGAATGTGGATAGTATTACTTCATCGTCTACTTAAGATAGGGATAGTGGTGGTATCAATGGTAAAGCTGTCGGTGACATTGTTATATAATGTAGATATCAGTACTGAATTACTTGTATAGATGATAACCTCTCTTGTTTACAAGGAAAGATATAGGCGTTGTGGCAATTTGAATACAAAAACTGATATGTACTTCTAAATGGGAGAAAAAGTGGTATTAAGGTGACAGGAAGTGACCCCTCATCATCAGCTAACCTGACAGAGGAAGTGGCAGATAAACGGAGGTCATTTTCTTTTGGCATCGAATCTGTCAGATGTAAGTGAGATTGATCACAATTCCACATTGCAGGTTTTTAAGTAGAATTCAAACAAAGAGTATTTTCTTGCTTCTACTTAAAATAGTACAATGGCTAAAATATCTGTCACAATATACCAATATATTTTAAAGTATGCAATTTTATATCTTTTAAGAAGAAAAAAAAAGTTTAATATATTCTTTTAAAAATTCCCACTTCTGTCTTTAAATTGTTAATCTAATGCTTGATTCAGCTTACCTAAGTGTTTTGTAAAATATCTTTAAAAGGCGAAAATAAGCTTTGAAAAATTCAGTCTCCACAATGCATATACGATTTTACAAGGAGTTATTGTTACACCCCTAAAAACATGTTCAAATCTGTACAAAGAAATTCTCAGCTTACTTAAAATGCCTGATACAGAAATCTTTCAGTCAGAATGGCCATTCATATGTGATAGTTTATGTAAAAACATATTGTTTTTTTAATGAAATGGTAGAGAAGATATGTGAAAGAATTTTAAACAACTTGAGGTTACTTGGTTCTGGTTGCTTGAGTGAGTACTTTATGTAAAACATTGATCATTGTATTTTGCTCATGTGAGTATCAGTAACAACAGGTATGTGAATTCTTGTGAACAAGATTCCCCGAAACGTGCAATTGGAGACGAGAAATTTATATATAGTGTTTATAAGTCCCCTACCAGTGAAACAGGATGGGACTACAGTGTTTGTCATCTGTCTGCCAGTCTGTCTGTCTGTTCGTCTGTTTGGATGGTTTCCAGATTACTTGAGTAAGGGATGACTGGTTAGGTTGAAACTTAATGCAATATTGGTTTAGTAGGAGACCTTGTGTGATATTTAGTTTGGGGTCAAAAGGTCTACTGCAAAGGTTACTGTTACTAAAAATAAATTTTTGGTTTCCAGATGATAACTTGGGTTAGGGATGACCAATTGGGTTGAATCTTTTATATAGTGTTAGTTTAGTAGGAGACTTAGTGTTGGATTGTGTTTGTGGTCAAATGATGATAACTTTTGTACCTAAACATTTATTGTGTATTGAAATTTAAATGTAGATATTATCACATGCTAATTTACATAATTTAATTTACATAATTTGTTTTCACACTACAACTAGTTGGAATGATAGTATCAATCTTACATTCAAAAGTGCACAGTAAATGTTTGTTGATGCTTAGCAAGTTAATCGATATTTATAGATATTTGCCCAAGTTTCAGTGAGTAGATCATGTATGTGTGGTAATCTTGTACATGTCAGATGACATCAGTAGTGTTGAAGAAGAGATATTTATCTAAGAATTCAGAATGTTCCTAGCTAGATATCTGGAATGGTTTAGTGACAATCACAGGTTTCTTGTAATTGGGTCATGTTGATATGTAGGTGGATTGAGTTGTCAAGCTTGACTTTTTGTAATGACTGTATTGACGGATGAGGTCAGTACCTGTGGTTTGACTACCAGTTCCAGAGGTTAAAGTTCATTCTATAGGTCTTATGTCTATATCATATTTAGTTTGTAATGTATACATCATTGTATACAGTGAAACATCCACATTAATATATATAGAATTAAAAGTGATAGATAAAAGAACTTTCTCTGTCTGAGTTATTTCCCCTGGTAGGTTATTGTGACATTAGATAGTTAAGTGACATCGGAAGGACAGGCTGTGTAAAGGCCGCTGTTATAATACTTTTAGTTTTGTAGAAAATCTACCATAAACACACAATTAAATAGAAAATAAACTTTTTCTGACTTGAGTTGTTTCCCTTGGTAAGTTATTTTTGTGTCAGTTTGATTGTGAACATTTATCTAAATATTGGACTATTAAGTTACAGCTGGAGGATGGGCAGTGTAAAGGTCACTGGTTTGATTAATGCATTTTAATTTTGACCTTTGTACAAGATCTACTATAAATACACAATTAGATAGAAATGGAAAACCATCTATGATATTTTCTGGCCGGAAGACCATGCCCAGTATTAAGCCCACCCAAACCTGTCACTGATAGTAGAATTACAAATAATTGATGTATCATTTAGCCTGTAAGAAGCCTTGTCTTGGACTTGGTCAATAGAAATATGTTGACCCTGGCTGACCTCGAGGGGCTGATGGACCAAAAAGACTCTAAATAATGGAATCTGACCTGATGTGTTCTGTGTCAAATCAGATTTGATGTGTTCTCTGTCAAAAACTGAAAATATATTGAATAATTGATAATGAAGACAATACATTTTAAAAGGCAGGTATAATCGGGAGAATTTGGTTCTTCTGATTAGTTGTTTATATAGATGGAGGAGATGGTCAGGCTGACATTTAAAAGACCAGCCACTTTTCCCCTCAAAAACCCATCAGAACCAAATGTATTTATATAGATATAGGAGATTGATCTATTCAGACTACCACTGAACTGCTAAACATAAACCATGGCATAGAATGTTAAATGACAGAGATATAGGTTAGTATTGTCCACTGTTGGTCACTAAAACGTTTGACCATCTCCTTATAGAGAATGGGACTCCCTATGTGGCCTTCATTTAGTTTGTTATACTGAATACCCTTGACAGAGTTCCTTAGTACCCTTGATAAATCCTTCCTTTAACATCAAAGTGTGACAGAACTGGTTTAGGAGATCATTGTGTATTGTATAAGTGGACAGTGGTGTGGGGGCACTTGTGGGTCAGTAGTGGTGTAAGGAAATACATCACTATGTAGGTAGCTCAGGACAAAATCATCTTTTACAGGTATACAGTTAAGTTCCGCGACACATTTCTCATCCTAATGTGTAGATATTACGCTGATGTAGACAGACACTGCAATATGTGTTTATACTGATGATGCTGACCACTGTGTGACCACTGTAAATTATGACTTCATAACCCCTATCTACCTCCCCCCCCATTGAAATTAGTCTTTTTCATGATTTTACCTAGACTACTCGGGATGTAGGGAACTGTTTTAAAGCGAGGTATATTTACCACATACTATAAGAGATGTCCGCTAGATTTTCTGAGAAGATCACTATCAAGCATAGCCTGTCCACAAAAATGTAGGTTTGGTGGTGATATGTCATGACTTTTGTTCTGGAATTGTGTGTATATGACCCTTTTGGCACAGTACTGAGCTCATTAAGGAAAGACATACAATAGGGGAAGCATGACCATTACCTAGACAACTGCAAGGAAAACAGGTAAGGTTATTTACAGGAAATAATCAGTGCACCATCATAGGTACCATACTCTGTCACTTCCATTGCTACACTTGTTCATGTAGGATCTTTCATTAATTTGGCTTGATGATATATTTGTCAGTTTAATTGGCTTTTATCAGCTGTAATGGTAGCCTTTGCGCAGTCATCTTCACAGTATTTTATAACAAAAACAGTAAGATTAAATCATTACAGATAATTTGATATATCTTTCTACCAATATCATTTGGAATTTAAAACCTTCTTTGATTATAAGAGTTTCTACTTTGAGTTACTGCTGAAATTTAATTCTATAGTTAGTGTATCCATGGTTATCATTCTTTGGTGTTACGTTACCATGGAAATAAAATAAAGTGATAAATATAGAGCGTTGTGTTTTAGTTGCACTACTTACTCAGGTGCTTACGTGTCATTATTAGCCTTTGATGTTTGCATTCTATTGTATAAATTGCACAATCATTCATAGATGATCTCAACTTCAATTTGACATTGACACCAAGGTCAAGGTCAAATGTCTAATGATGCTAATCATATTGAGTGACAGGACCTGTTCTATCCAGTTTCTTACTTCTACAACTTTTTCTATATTCAGATTGTTATCAGAGATGCTGGTCTCTGTCACTGTTTAAGTTAAGGATTTTAAACAGCTTTCTGGAGAAAATTTGCTCTGGTATAAAATTAAGAATTGATAATATCTGATATACCCAGCCAATAAAAAGCAAACACAATGAAACTAATATCTGAAAATAAAAGAATCTGGTTTTGACACGTCTACTAGATCATGGTTTCAACTTCCAAATGAATTTTGAATTTGTAATTGTGTATTGTTATATTAAAAGGTCTATTGTAGTGTGGCCATGCCTCAGATTACTATTGTGTGATGACTAGTCTTTAGGGAACCATCTATGTCCTGTGAGTATAAAGACGTGTAACCAAGTAGGAATTCAACAGGTAAATTGTTTTAACTTCTGTCCATTGCCTTCACAAATCTATATTTCTACTAAAGATATTTTAAAAGGAGGAGGATATGATGGGATATAATTGTGATGAAATAAACCATAAGTGTTTTGTTTAATCCTCCATAATCTGGTTGGATTCATTTTAGAAACAGGATTAATAATCTGGATTATATCTTTACATGACAGAACTTGATCAGATCTTGTTACTCATATTTTTTTGTGTGGTTATCTGGTTACACCAAAACTACTACAAAATGATAAAATGATCGGTCAAGCAGAATGGTCAGGTATAGTCGTCCCCAGTATGACAGAGGACAGAATAGGTATGATTCTTTATGACCGATTTACAGCTGTATTGTCACTTATTGTCTGAGTAATGATTCCATGATGTCTGATCAGATCCTATAACCCAGTACATCACTGGTCAGTCTGGTCTATTGTCTTAATTACTGGAAATATCCCAGATTTTTGATGTCATTATTTCAGTCAGTCACTGTATACTGATGTATTTTTATTTTGAAAAAATAGGTATATTTATACTTTGGAGGAGATAAGAATTTAAAATATATCATTCACACAATTGATCTATCCTTGTTTTACAAGCCTATTAAAAGTGGCCAGATTTGTATATTTCACAATGTCTAAATTATCAGATATCTACCACAGGCAAGAGGCCGATAGTGATAAATAGTATCACTTTTTGTCGATGTTGTAAAACCTTGTGCTGTTTGACTGTGTGATGGATCAGAAGGAAGTACCAGAAAAAACATTGTGATCGTTACAAATGTTGTGTTTGGAAATTGATTATGTTGGAATGAAGTTGACAGGAAAAGGATAAGAGAGGACCTTCTTACACCCATAAAAAATTGTGGATGCGGATTAATGATGTGTTATTTTGGTAAAGAGCCAGAGTGTGA
Organism: Ylistrum balloti; assembly: GCF_031769215.1. NCBI lineage: Eukaryota > Metazoa > Mollusca > Bivalvia > Pectinida > Pectinidae > Ylistrum > Ylistrum balloti. The sequence goes on from NW_026782073.1 coordinate 206,823, forward strand.
CTAGGTCGAGTGAGCTAGTAGATTATACTGGGATAGTGGAGGCTAACACATGACAAAATCTGGTGGTAAGTTTTTTATCATGACCTTGACCTTACGACCATGTTCATATAACAGTTATCATTATCATGGTGGTGTAATTCCTTCATAATTTTGGTATTATTTTCCAAAGTGATTTAGTCATCAACAAGTGTGTGATTTGATAACTTATAATAATGGTACACACTTTTTTGGATCCGTCGATCTGTGGACTTCAATATTTTGTTGTATAGCAATGGAAGTTCTGTTTTAGACTTTTAAAACTGGTGACATTATACCTGTATATTTGATTTTATTCCATTTCGGCAAATTATTCAAAATACCTAATTCTGTCTTGTATATAATGTCAGCTGTCCAAACTTATTTAGGGACACCCCTGGTATGACTGTACTTGGAGCATTTAAATCTTTATGAAAAATTCTCTTCACACATTGTCATGATAGGAATCAAATTTCTGTGTGGTTCTCATAAAATGCTGGTTAAACAGTTATGTACTTATCATCCCTCATTTAAATGATGCCGATAAAGTATACATAGTAACCATTTGAAAGTATGTCAAAAATGATATAATTAAGTCCTTTACTCTATGTACAAATGATTTGAAAAAATTTTTGTCACTTTTTAAAAATCTATTTTTCTGAATTTACCTAAAATTATGTATTACGTATTAGAAAAAATCTTATTAAAGAAAAAAAGGAATCATTTTGCATGTCATTTGATCTATCATGGATTATGTAGATATTGATTGTAAAAGCATTTAGTTAAGTGACATCACAATGAAACCCCCGGTGAATTTTTCCGTTGATTTTATCTTTATTACATATATATACATGTGGGAATTGTAAAATTTTATGAACGTTGATGGATGGTTTCTGCTGAAATATGCACATAAAGATATAAATTATAAAATGAAAAGCTCTTGCCATTGATCAGCCGTGTGTATATGTAAATTTTTGTGTCATATATAGTAACACATGCACACAGTACACACACAACAGTAAACAAGAAAAGGTTCCCACATGAATTTGTTACAGATGAAAAAAATGTTAAAATGTCTGCCACAAATCAAAAAGATGGCCAAATAGGCAGAAGAAAACCCGAGAATTTCTCAGGGAAACTTATCATGGTAGACGGGAAGTTATGAGAAGAGAAAGCAATGAGGACAGTGTGTATATTCTGCAGGATTAATTGACTGACGGACCAAGTGGAACTATGTCAAAGCTGTTTACTTGTCCGTAACAAATTTGGGTGCCAAAAAACAGGTGTCACTATGTTTTTCTCAACCATCATATGTGTTTGTGTATATACAAAAATGTACTGCATATTTTTCCAGTGATGTTATCAGCTTTAAATTATGACATTGGTGATATTTCCAGTCTCTGTGATATTGGGTTATGACATTGTGATATTTCCAGTCTCTGTGATATTCGGTTATGACATTGGTGATATTGGGTTATGACATTGGTGATATTGGGTTATGACATTGGTTATATTTCCAGTCTCTGTGATATTGGGTTATGACATTGGTGATATTTCCAGTCTCTGTGATATTGGGTTATGACATTGGTGATATTTCTAGTCTCTGTGATATTGGGTTATGACATTGGTGATATTTCTAGTCTCTGTGATATTGGGTTATGACATTGGTGATATTTCCAGTCTCTGTGATATTGGGTTATGACATTGTGATATTTCCAGTCTCTGTGATATTCGGTTATGACATTGGTGATATTGGGTTATGACATTGGTGATATTGGGTTATGACATTGGTTATATTTCCAGTCTCTGTGATATTGGGTTATGACATTGGTGATATTTCCAGTCTCTGTGATATTGGGTTATGACATTGGTGATATTTCTAGTCTCTGTGATATTGGGTTATGACATTGGTGATATTGGGTTATGACATTGGTGATATTTCCAGTCTCTGTGATATTGGGTTATGACATTGGTGATATTTCTAGTCTCTGTGATGTTGGGTTATGACATTGGTGATATTTCCAGTCTCTGTGATATTGGGTTATGACATTGATGATATTGGGTTATGACATTGTGATATTTCCAGTCTCTGTGATATTGGGTTATGACATTGGTGATATTTCCAGTCTCTGTGATATTGGGTTATGACATTGGTGATATTTCTAGTCTCTGTGATGTTGGGTTATGACATTGGTGATATTTCCAGTCTCTGTGATATTGGGTTATGACATTGGTGATATTGGGTTATGACATTGGTTATATTTCCAGTCTCTGTGATATTGGGTTATGACATTGGTGATATTTCCAGTCTCTGTGATATTGGGTTATGACATTGGTGATATTTCTAGTCTCTGTGATATTGGGTTATGACATTGGTGATATTGGGTTATGACATTGGTGATATTTCCAGTCTCTGATATTGGGTTATGACATTGGTGATATTTCCAGTCTCTGTGATATTGGGTTATGACATTGGTGATATTTCTAGTCTCTGTGATATTGGGTTATGACATTGGTGATATTTCCAGTCTCTGTGATATTGGGTTATGACATTGGTGATATTTCCAGTCTCTGTGATATTGGGTTATGACATTGTGATATTTCCAGTCTCTGTGATATTGGGTTATGACATTGGTGATATTGGGTTATGACATTGGTGATGTTTCCAGTTTCTGTGATATTGGGTTATGACATTGGTGATGTTTCCAGTCTCTGTGATATTCGGTTATGACATTGTGATATTTCCAGTCTCTGTGATATTGGGTTATGTCATTGATGATATTGGGTTATGACATTGGTGATGTTTCCAGTTTCTGTGATATTGGGTTATGACATTGATGATTTTTCCAGTTTCTGTGATGCTGGGTTATGACATTGGTGATGTTTCCAGTTTCTGTGATATTGGGTTATGACATTGTGATATTTCCAGTCTCTGATATTGGGTTATGTCATTTGGTGACATTGGGTTATGACATTGGTGATGTTTCCAGTCTCTGTGATATTGGGTTATGACATTGATGATGTTTCCAGTTTCTGTGATGCTGGGTTATGACATTGGTGATGTTTCCAGTTTCTGTGATATTGGGTTATGACATTGTGATATTTCCAGGCTCTGATATTGGGTTATGTCATTTGGTGACATTGGGTTATGACATTGGTGATGTTTCCAGTCTCTGTGATATTGGGTTATGGCATTGTGATATTTCCAGTCTCTGATATTGGGTTATGACATTGGTGATATTTCTAGTTTCTGTGATATTGGGTTATGACATTGTGATATTTCTAGTCTCTGTGATATTGGGTTATGACATTGGTGATATTGGGTTATGACATTGTGATATTTCCAGTCTCTGTGATATTGGGTTATGACATTGATGATATTGGGTTATGACATTGTGATATTTCCAGTCTCTGTGATATTGGGTTATGACATTGGTGATATTGGGTTATGACATTGGTGATATTTCTAGTCTCTGTGATATTGGGTTATGACATTGGTGATATTTCTAGTCTCTGTGATATTGGGTTATGACATTGGTGATATTGGGTTATGACATTGTGATATTTCCAGTCTCTGTGATATTGGGTTATGACATTGGTGATATTTCTAGTCTCTGTGATATTGGGTTATGACATTGGTGATATTTCCAGTCTCTGTGATATTGGGTTATGACATTGGTGATATTTCTAGTCTCTGTGATGTTGGGTTATGACATTGGTGATATTTCCAGTCTCTGTGATATTGGGTTATGACATTGATGATATTGGGTTATGACATTGTGATATTTCCAGTCTCTGTGATATTGGGTTATGACATTGGTGATATTTCTAGTCTCTGTGATATTGGGTTATGACATTGGTGATATTTCCAGTCTCTGTGATATTGGGTTATGACATTGGTGATATTTCTAGTCTCTGTGATGTTGGGTTATGACATTGGTGATATTTCCAGTCTCTGTGATATTGGGTTATGACATTGATGATATTGGGTTATGACATTGTGATATTTCCAGTCTCTGTGATATTGGGTTATGACATTGGTGATATTTCTAGTCTCTGTGATATTGGGTTATGACATTGGTGATATTTCTAGTCTCTGTGATATTGGGTTATGACATTGGTGATATTTCCAGTCTCTGTGATATTGGGTTATGACATTGTTGATATTTCTGGTACATCATGATATCAGATCGTTGAGGTTCTGTTACTAGTAGCCAGGTACAGGAGAGTTAACGAGGAAAGTTCCATGCATTAATCAATGTTATTGTAGTGAATTATTGGATTAGTATAGATTACAGGATTAATTATTGTAAGTTTTGGGTCAGTGTCAGTCCATACCACGTACTACCCACTGGGCAGGGGTCAGTTTTTACTTGACCATACAATTAGGTGCCACAGTGATGTGTGCGTTTGAAGTGTTTTTATTGCCATGAACAGTTGACCTTTAACAATAGAGGTGATCTGTTTATACTGTTTAACACTATTTGAAATTTGTTTGAATGTTGATTTGACCTGTACCAGTGTGGATCCCATTGTACTACTGGTAGAGTTCATTTACTTTCAATTAACAGTTTCCTTTTAACAAAATGTTTTCTCCTTTTAAGATCAAGCACTGTACAAATGTGGACATGCATGTACTTTTGTATATGTTTTACATGTCTATTAACAGTTGTATCTACACACCTGTTCTTGGTATAGACACATTGGTGCATGTGGTCATTTATTAGATATTTATATGAAATATGTTTCTGTGGGATTTGTGTCCCTTCTGACATTGCTGTCTTGGTGTTTCCTCAGTGTGTGTAGGATTGGTGTTCCTCCAGATATTGTTGTCTTGGTGTTTCCTCAGTATGTGTAGGATTTGTGTCCCTTCTGATATTGCTGTCTTGGTGTTTCCTCAGTGTGTGTAGGATTGGTGTCCCTTCTAATATTGTTGTCTTGGTGTTTCCTCAGTGTGTGTAGGATTGGTGTCCCTTCTGATATTGTTGTCTTGGTGTTTCCTCAGTATGTGTAGGATTTGTGTCCCTTCTGATATTGCTGCCTTGGTGTTTCCTCAGTGTTTGTAGGATTGGTGTCCCTTCTGATAATGTTGTCTTGGTGTTTCCTCAGTGTGTGTAGGATTGGTGTCCCTTCTGATATTGCTGTCTTGGTGTTTCCTCAGTTTGTGTAGGAATGGTGTCCCTTCTGATATTGTTGTCTCAGTGTGTGTAGGATTGGTGTCCCTCCAGATATTGCTGTCTTGGTGTTTCCTCAGTATGTGTAGGATTTGTGTCCCTTCTGATATTGTTGTCTCAGTGTGTGTAGGATTGGTGTCCCTCCAGATATTGCTGTCTTGTTGTTTCCTCAGTGTGTGTAGGATTGGTGTCCCTCCTGATATTGCTGTCTTGGTGTTTCCTCAGTTTGTGTAGGATTGGTGTCCCTTCTGATATTGTTGTCTCAGTGTGTGTAGGATTGGTGTCCCTCCAGATATTGCTGTCTTGGTGTTTCCTCAGTATGTGTAGGATTTGTGTCCCTTCTGATATTGTTGTCTCAGTGTGTGTAGGATTGGTGTCCCTCCAGATATTGCTGTCTTGTTGTTTCCTCAGTTTGTGTAGGATTGGTATCCCTTCTGATATTGTTGTCTCAGTGTGTGTAGGATTGGTGTCCCTCCAGATATTGTTGTCTTGGTGTTTCCTCAGTGTGTGTAGGATTGGTGTCCCTCCAGATATTGCTGTCTTGGTGTTTTCTCAGTGTGTGTAGGATTGATGTCCCTTGTGATATTGTTGTCTTGGTGTTGTCTCAGTGTGTGTAGGATTGGTGTCCCTTCTGATATTGTTGTCTTGGTGTTTTCTCAGTATGTGTAGGATTTGTGTCCCTTCTGATATTGCTGTCTTGGTGTTTCCTCAGCGTGTGTAGGATTGATGTCCCTTCTGATATTGTTGTCTTGGTGTTTCCTCAGTGTGTGTAGGATTGGTGTCCCTCCAGATTTTGTTGTCTTGGTGTTTCCTCAGTGTGTGTAGGATTGGTGTCCCTCCAAATTTTGTCGTCTTTGTCATTCTTTGGTTTCTAATGTTTCTTTAGACAGATGTTTTCTTTTTGATGTTTTCTTTGGTTTTGTTGGTTTTGTTGCCATCAATCTTTTTCTTTTAATGTGGTGTGTTTTCTATGCCCTTGCCATTTTATTGGAAAGTTTGGGGAATGAGGAACATACACTGTTAGTCATATCTGTCCATTCTTTGCAACCTATTAGTTCCTCACATCATCCCATTCTAAATTAATATTGTGTCTTATGAACTTCTCAACCCATATTTGATGCATATTTACCCCAGTAGTATGCCAACATCAAGATCTTCACCTGATCAGATGCTGGTTTATATAGGAGTGGGGATGTTCGTGTCTTGCACACATTTTTATGTGGTGTTAGTTCATTTTTTGTTTTATGCTTTGGAGAAAATTTTTAAAGGTAATGCTTTTGGATGTTTTTCATATTTAACTAATATATCTGTTACCACATATTTTTGTGCAGTTTGGTAATTTAGCAATATAAGTAGCTCATGGATGCTGTAGAACACTATCTATAAATCTTGCATAAAAACACAAAATAATCAGAGGAGGGGACACTTGAGGATATTAAGTGGCAACACTCAAGGTTGTTTGGGTAACAAGGAGAAAAAGATTGCCAACTTATGTCTGGTAAAGCTGGGGAGCTTCACTGTGGGTTGATAGCAATACTACAGTGTCTTTGGTGGTCCTATACAGCACCAACAATATGGGGAATGGAATACACTGCCAAGTCAGTTAAAAAAAATAGGTAAAAAATATTTGAGTAGATAGAATTGTTACTGATTGTAGATTTGAAGTCTTATCTACATTAATAGCAGTGGTAATGAGGGATATATGGATGTAATTATCACTTAATGTGTTTGTGTGTTGGGATAACCAATGATTATATTATACACTGTAATCATGCTGTAGTAACAGGTGCTTGCTGTGTATCCTACACAGAATTCTTTGGGTGGAGAATGCCAACTGTTTGTTATTATAGCAGGCAATGTTTGGTTGAGCTGTATAAAGACGTCTACAATCCTCTTCCCCTTAGGTAATTACCCAATCTACTATTTTGTAACTGGATGGTCAAAGCTTACACACTTTTCACTATGTCTTTCTAAGTTTCTTAATATTCCTAAAATGAGTTCCAGAAGTGTTTTCCGTAAAGCGTCCTTGAGGAAGCAAACAACAGGTTCAAGAACTACTACAGTTGATAATGTAAGTTTTCCTGCATGACCTTCAGAACAGTTCATCTTTTGTGTTATCTTGATCAATTCACAAACCTATTTGATAACTTATAAGATGAAAGCTAGATAGGAACTTGTAGTTCTTTAGAGATACAGAACCATTTCTTATAGCATTCAATTATTGTATAACATAAAACATTGGCTCACTGTTACTTCTGTAGCTATAGACAGGATGATAAGATGCCACAAAAAGACTTCAGTTGGAAGAATCATGTGTGTGGTAATGTGGTACCCATGGAACTTTCTACCCATGAACTGGTGTTTCTGGTTCAAACCATATCAGAAAGTACACTCTGCTATTTCATATTATGTGTTAGTGTGATGTAAAATCACCAGTTTATCTACCGCAAACCTTTTGTCTGTCCAATATTGTTGAAGTCCTTCAAATTATGAAAAAATAAATTTAAGTTTGGAATATCAAAGTTGACATTGCCCAAAATCATGATAAAGCTTTTAGAATCATCCTAGTATGTAGGAAACTACAGGTCAGCAAAGACAATGGTTGTGATATTGACAAAAGATGTCGTTTATAACATGATCGTCTTTTAAATTCTTTCATGTTAACAGATTGGTAAAAAATGACAGGTTTTTTACATCCTTAGATACTGCGATGAAGAATCCATGTAAGCTTGAAAAAACCATGTCTGCTTGTACATTGGCTGAAGTTAGCATTCATATATCAGTATATGCAGTGTAAGATGAGATTTATGATTACAGATTAATTTTCATCAAAATCATCTCATTGGTGTTTTTTAAACATATCTATGATTCCTAAAATGATTTGTTTGACATAATAAACAGGGATTTTCTTGGTGTGATGATTTTACCAAAATGTGTAGCGAAACACGGTTGTTCTTTGACAATACACATGCCAACATTTTATGCTCCATATTCTGGTCGCTAATAATTCTGGGTTGGAGCCTCAAGTTGTGTCAGCTGGTGGGAGCACGATGTAACAACATGAGACATAAAACAAATCACACTGAATCAAGGCTTGTTAGGATATGTATGTGTTTTGGTGGTATCAATCGCTTGGTCGTTTACAACCTGCATGAACAATTAGAATTGTAAATGAAACAAGAATAGGAATGGTTTGAACTCTCACTAAATGGAAAATTATTTATTAAAAAAAATATGAAGCACAACCTGAGTCCAACTGTGTCTAATCTAATGGCAAAATGGAGTCATTTTCAGGTTTCAAGGACAATATCATTCAATGTCATCACTCTAATGACTTAACATCTGGTAGAGTTATACAAATTTTAGATATTACAGGGTTCTGTGGCCAAGGTCTGTTTCTATAACTGATCACTGATAGAGTTATACAAATTTTAGTAGATATTACAGGGTTCTGTGGCCAATGTCTGTTTCTATAACTGATCACTGATAGAGTTATACAAATTTTAGATATTACAGGGTTCTGTGGCCAATGTCTGTTTCTATAACTGATAGAGTTATACAAATTTTAGATATTACAGGGTTCTGTGGCCAATGTCTGTTTCTATAACTGATCACTGATAGAGTTATACAAATTTTAAATATTACAGGGTTCTGTGGCCAATGTCTGTTTCTATAACTAGAGTTTACAAATTATAGATATAACTGATCACTGATAGAGTTATACAAATTTTAGATATTACAGGGTTCTGTGGCCAATGTCTGTTTCTATAACTGATCACTGATAGAGTTATACAAATTTTAGATATTACAGGGTTCTGTGGCCAATGTCTGTTTCTATAACTGATCACTGATAGAGTTATACAAATTTTAGATATTACAGGGTTCTGTGGCCAATGTCTGTTTCTATAACTGATCACTGATAGAGTTATACAAATTATAGATATTACAGGGTTCTGTGGCCAATGTCTGTTTCTATAACTGATCATTGATAGAGTTATACAAATTATAGATATTACAGGGTTCTGTGGCCAATGTCTGTTTCTATAACTGATCACTGATAGAGTTATACAAATTTTAGATATTACAGGGTTCTGTGGCCAAGGTCTGTTTCTATAACTGATAGAGTTATACAAATTATAGATATTACAGGGTTCTGTGGCCAATGTCTGTTTCTATAACTGATCACTGATAGAGTTATACAAATTTTAGATATTACAGGGTTCTGTGGCCAATGTCTGTTTTTTCTGATATCCAAGTCTTCACTTTTATAGGATAGATATGACCAAAATGACCTTGAATCGCTTGAAGATAACATGACCTGCTCACGAACTGTTGGACAGGCTTTGAATAGTTCATACTCGCACAAGAAAGTTCAAACATATGATTAAATTTTGATAAAAGGTCAAAGGTCATCCTTGATCATTTTGAGGTGAAATACTTCACAAAATAACTCATTAAACCCTTAAAAGATTTAGTTAGAAATGATCAGGGATTAGTCTGTGTTATACCATCCTTTTTGTTATTACTTGTTCTTGAGAAGTAGTGTATGGTTTGTTCTGAAACTGGGTAGTGGTGCCGTGTCATTTCAGAGATTAATCAGGAAAACAAATTTGTCAGCAGACAGAAGTTTGTAAAAGTATAGGAAATTATTTGATGGATCATTCTCAGATTTTCATATGCAGGTCTTCCTTGTCCCTATCATTGCACTGTCAGTTTTGAGAATGATAAAAATGGCTGGTTTGCAGTCATCTTTGATTTTGACAGTGAATTTTCATTATCAGAAAGTTCTGTGTTGATCATTATCAAATTTTACTTGTATGTTTTCACTTTGTCACTAGTGATGTTCCATTTTGGAACTGATCAGGAAAACAAAATGGCTGACAAGTTACCATCTTGGATTTGACAGTTAAAACATTATCATCAAGATTTCTTGAGAGGTTTGACCAAATATCATGTTATTAAGAGCAAAGAAAAGAAAAGATCAACTGATGAAGAGCAAAGCAAGATACATTTAATGTTGGGCACCAAGATCCCTTCAGGATATCTTATTCAACAAAGACCTGTAAGGTGGGAAAGAATGATCCATGTTTTTTTAGTGTAAGCTAGATTGATATAAGATAGTAACAACAATCACAGATGGACAATACAGGTCTGTTGGGCCTTTTTGTTGTTTAATTTATCATGATGACTTTAGTTCAGAGCTGTGATAATTTTACTTTCGCATTGTACCCATAAAAACCCTTTGTAATGGTCATCTTTGTTCTGGACGTTTCTGATGACTTATTGTGTAGAATTATAAGTGAGGGATTGGAAGTGTGTAGGAGATTAAGTCTGATTTAATAGACTGGACATTTTCTATATATTAACCTGTGTTGATATCCTTTGTGTTGGTAACACCACTGATGAAATCATATGATATAAACAATTAGAAATGGCTAGACATTTGTTATGTTGTTAAGAGTTTAAAACCTCCTACAGATTGGTGTTGTTTTTGTTTTAACAAACTTATGATTACCTCACTGTGGATTTCATATGCTGTAGTATATATAGAGAGTGGACGTGCTGTATAATGTCAAGTTCAGACTTTTTCATATGTAATCCGTATTAGTAGGATTTTAGGAGTCTCATTTCAAACATGACTGTTACAAGAGATGACTATAGACTTATGTAGGTATTTACATTATACCTGTTTACCTGTGAAAGTGAGCAGCATACCTTTGTTTACTAAAGGAATCAAGTATCCATTGTTTTGCACCTGGACACAGGCAGCTGCACTTTGATAGTTAGGTTACAGGAGAACAAAAATTGTCAGTACGGAACATGCCTTTAAAATTTGAAACCTGGTATAGTGTTTCATTAACAAATTTGAAAGATTCATTTTATTATTAATGATATGACAAATGACATTGGTTTGCTTTTTTTCAAGAATCAATTTTAAAACAATTTGATTTATGTACTGAAATATAATATTTTGTTTTTGACGTTTAAGATGTATATTATTTCCTTAGTGTTGAAGAACTAAGGTCACAAACTTATATGAATTTTAGATGGTGTAATGGTTGAAGAACACCTGGTATTATAAAACTCAGAAGTTATATAAATTTACATTTGAGATCAGTATCATATTTTACTCTTCATAATTAGGGTAATCAGAGAATGTGAACTCCATATAGTAAATATCAGTACATCCAGTCATTGGTATATTAACTTAGTTGAATAGAATCAGATTGTGAAATTTTGTATAAATGATTAATTTTGAGTCAGATTGGCTGTATACTTACGTGACCGAGTGATTGGTCAAAGGATTTTGCATAGTAATGTAATTCTCTTAAAGAATTAAAATCAAATCTAACTCAGTATGATATTGAAATACTACTCTTTAAATAATTAATTCAATTAGAGAATTCATTAGCTAAATAAAAAAAAAAACAACCAAATTAGCTGAATTTGATTAGAAGGGAGATAACCCTCTTCAGTGATATCCAGATCAGTAAAATGTAACATAAACATTTTTATTCATTAGATTTTCTTTTGAATTATATTTTGTTCTACATTCATTAATTGATAGTGCTTATCCTGAAGGCTGAACACCTGATCTTAATGGCAAATGCATTCTTTATTCTATTTACAATTATACCTTTCTGGTAGACACGTACCTTATGGAAGGTAATGATCAGAGTTACATATGTAAGTGAACGATATGAAATGTACGATATAATATACAACTACTGTAAAAGATTAATGATTAAATGGTCCTTTTGATTAAATGGTCCTTTTGATTAAATGGTCCTTTTGATTAAATGGTCCTTTTGACATTCATGTCAATACATATGCATATGATTTAATTTGACACCATATTGCAGGTAAATATGGATGTTATCAAATAACATTCTTGCTACGGTTTACCTGCTATAAAATAATGATTTTAACTGTTGTACATGTTTCAGTGCTCTACAGATAGGTCTGTCAGTGTTTGGATAAGGTGGGGGTAAGGGGTGGGATGAAAGTATCATACTGACCACAGTACAGGTTTATTGGCCAGTTTATGGTCAGTCCATGAATAATATGATAATGCAGTGTCCACAGTTTATGTAATGTTGTGCTATAGAGTGGTTGTCTAGTCAACCAAACACAGTTATGATAATCCCAACACCAATGTTACATCAGTATAGTTCTATATCTGACAAGTAATCACACATCAAATATCTGTATATCAGAAATGACAAGCATTGGTAGGATTGCAGGAAAATTGAGATAAGTCAGCAGTTATATACACACCACAGTAATATAAACTAGGCTGTATCCATGTAAGTATGACAATCACTGTTATTATTTCTATCAATTCAAACTTTTACTGCTGTACTTTAAGAAATTGAAACAAATTCTCATTATCATGTGATCCAGTATTTTTTGCAGCAGAAAACATGTGTTTAGGTGTTATATTTGTATGGTTTCCATAGTGACATAATGTAACCATTGGAAGTTTTAACGTCAATTCATCATCATCATAACGAATTGATTCATTTATGATATTGCAGCCACAGGATAAGGAGACTTATGATATCTCCATACAGTAGTGGTCACCTGTCTCAGGTGGACTTTCCTGTGGTGGAGGATAGCTCATTATTGTATGTTTTGTAGGGAGGGATTTGATTCAAAAGATATGTTATTCCTGGTTTGATGGTTCTTAACATGTTGTGTATTGTAGTTGAGCTGTGAGGATGGATCCGGGCTAAGGGACATGCTATTCCATGCTACCATGGACCACCGGATCAACAGCTACCGCCTCATCATGGATTCCACAAGGGCCGTCCTGAGGTCCGAGGGAACAGGCAGTTGTGGATCCCCAGGATTAGACCGCACTCTGGAAGATGTGTTTGAGGAACTGATCCTGGGAGAAGAGTTTGAGGAGCCTTCCACAGGTAAGAAACCAGAATAAACGTTTGGAAAAGGTCATCTGTTTATAACAAACATGGATTTTCCCACACTTAACAGGTGCAGAAAACACAGCTCACACATCTTTTTTTATGAAAAGGTCACCACTCATTAGAAATTGTCATCAAGTTTCTATCACTGTTAAGGTCATGTTGTTATGTTTTCAGTTCACCACAACAACCAACCTTATTTAACCATTGGGAAGTGTAGGGGAATATTTATTGATCACCTTTGTGAGATGTAGAGAGATATCAAAATTTGGGATGAAGCTTTTAAACTTTGAAAATCTTACCTTCCAGTTCTGTCAGCATCATACAGAGATAACATATTTGTTTGCCCTATCTATAGCTGTTGTATGATTTGTATGGTGTATATATCTCTAGTAGCAACGGACGTGTATTAATCCATTTGTATGATCCAATCTGTTGGCAGGAGTCAAAGCTACAACTTCTTTCTTTTTTCAATTTAGATATGACCTGAAATTATATGTGAACTCATTTTATTCAAATTATTCTACAAATACAAATGATATATATATCAATAGATTTGTAATTGCTGATGATGCAATAAATATGAAGAATCTTTCCCATTTGAAAAAAAAAAATCTTCTGAAGAAATTTATATTCAAAATTCAGGTTAAGTCTTTTAGCCTTAAATGTTGAAATAACCCTTACATAATTTAGTATTAGAGGAAAAAGAGATGGGTCTATTATTTAACTCTGTAAAAACCCTTTATTTACCCTTCTACATAATGCTAATCATTGGATAGAAAGTACATAAAAATCTTCTATAAATGTTTACTAATTTAACACTGTGAAGGTATATGGCCAATATCACCTCGTAAATGACTTTTTCTCGGTGAACTGAACCTCACTAGATGTTGTTGATGGAAAGTGCTTATAGAAAGCTCCTGATAGGCACCATCTGTTGATCAGATACTTTTACAAGAATTATAATGGAATGCATTGGACAGACATGCTGTAAACAAGAGATAAGTAGCATCAATATAAGCTGGAGTTCTCGAGGAGGTTGGGAGGAGGGTGTTACTATGATTAACCCCTCCAATATCTCCAACTGGTTAATGGTGAAGGTAATTGGCTCTCAGTAAGGAGGTGTTTGTTTCTATTTCCAGCACATTGTTTACATTAGCGAATATTTGACAATTGGCCTCTGTACAGGTATTAAAGTACATGTACTGGTGACTGGAGGAGAGCCAGCTTTAGAGACAAGTTGGTAATGATGTGTAGGTGGATGAGCAGAGTTACCTGCCCTGAATGGTCCACTATCTAGACTGGTGTTATGGGTAATGGGAGGTTTGATATTGATGTGTTATTGTAAGTTCCATTAAGCCTAAAATATGTTTTATAAGTGAAGGTCACATTGGGGGATGTTTATCTACAGTATCATTGTGTAGGGAGAAGTACTTGGCATTTGCTACATAAACCATGCCAAATTGAACTGTATACATTGTAAGGCCATGAGGCCCCTCTGTTTCCATCTTGTCTCCAAGAACCTTTTTTTCTGATTTAAACACGAACAGTAAATTATTATGTTGGTTTGCTTTCTTGATAATACTGTACACTGGACAACTTCCATGGGGGTGATTTCATGTGCACCAAAAGGAAAAACAAATAAGATATATGCTTCAGTAAATAAATAACACTTGTAAATTGTAAATCTTTCTTGTTGTTCATTCAAATGAAATCATTGGATCTTGGAATATAAGAATGATAAAGCAAATTTCATTGTTGTAAATAGCAAAATTAGAGGTCCAATCTCGAGAGTCTCCCTCCTACATAGTGAGGATTAGCATCCATTTGACATGAGGATACATGGGGCTAGACTAGGATTCGAACTAAGGATTTCTGGCAGACTGTAGTTCGTAGTTATTTGTTCTTTAGCTATAAGTCACTAATTCTTTTGATATGAAAATCAGTTTTGAATCATCAAACCTTATTAGTATGTTTGATAGATGTTGTTACAAAAAGTTACGAAAATATAAAGAATAAGTAATTAATGCATAATGATTTTAATTTCCTTTGTATTCAGATAGATTATGTATGTTACAGATGGACGATTAGACCTTGTCCAGGAACTCCTCACCACGGAGCATGTGTATTGTACACAGCTGAGAAGTGTTCTGGATGTATATGCAGAGCCCCTAAGGTACAGTGGTGGTAGTACTAGTAGTATTGTAGGAGTTATCTACCTTTGACTGTTTTTGAAAAGATTTAGACAATTTTTTTTTTGGTGTAATTTTTGTGTAAGTTATATAAACAGCTTGGTGTGACCAGTCTTTTAAAGACAGCTCTCATATCATGATACATAAACTGACAAGTTGTGTTGATGTCCATAAATGTCCAATGGAAAAAAAATGAAGATTATTTGTTTAAATTAGCAATTGCTGTATTCATAAGGTTGTAGACTTACTGACTGAACTGTCATTTATATTCTGTTTTTAACAAGGAATCTGTTTGTTATGGATCTTCTTTAAATCATGTTTTGAAACTATTTTTAATTCATAACACTTCTGTCTGGTTAGATTATCTATTTTCTCATTTTTAAATGAGAAATTACTTTCATGCCAAACCAAACTCACAAAATTCAATATTTATGTGTGTGAGTATCGTAACTGCAATAAAGAAAGAAAATGGGCTATGAAAACAGTTTAAGATATGACAAGGTGATAACATATGTTTGATGTTACAGGAAGTTTTCCTCTCTGACATCAGAGGATCATCGAATCCTGTTCATGGGTATAGAACCGATTCTGTCTATCAGTGCCATGTTGATGTCCAAGGTAAGGGCAGACAACTTTTATTCTTCAATTCTGAGATACATAATATGTATAATGATATGTATATAAGGACATAATGAATCATAGTTCAGAAGTGTGTATAATGTTGTCTAACATGGGGTAATGTTCTTCCTCCTTGTAATTTCCAGACGCTGGATTGTTCCTCCTGTTACTCACAACCCTTCTCATGTAGTTATGTCCCTTTACATTAAAAATACTTCTCCTTAAGCAAGATGATGCATGATAAATGATAATATGAAATATATTGTCATCAAACCTTGTCCTGTGGTATACACCTGCAGCTGTTTCACATGCAAGCTGCCATTTACTATTTATGTGATTTATTGTTTTTCTGTAGTAGTAGTATCTCTATTCACCATGATACATCTTACCTTGTTACTGTGATACCCTGTTAGTGTGATATCTGTTACCCTGATACCTGTTACCCTGATACCTGTTACCCTAATACTTGTTACCCTGATACCTGTTACCCTGATACATGTTACCCTGATAACCTGTTACACGGATACCCTGTTACCCTAATACATGTTACCCTAATACATGTTACCCTGATACCTGTTACCCTGATACATGTAACCTGATACCATGTTACCCAGATACATGTTACCCTGATATCTGTTACTCTGATACATGTTACCCTGATACCCTGTTACACGGATACCCTGTTACCCTAATACATGTTACCCTAATACATGTTACCCTGATACCTGTTACCCTGATACATGTTACCCTGATAACCTGTTACACGGATACCCTGTTACCCTAATACATGTTACCCTAATACATGTTACCCTGATACCTGTTACCCTGATACATGTAACCTGATACCCTGTTACACGGATACCCTGTTACCCTAATACATGTTACCCCGATACCCTGTTACCCTGATACCCTGTTACCCTGTTACCCTATTACCCTGATACCTGTTAGCCTAATACCATATTACCCCTTACCTTGTTGCCCTGTTACCTGAGTTTCTGTGTTACACCTTACCTTGTTGCCCTGTTACCTGAGTTACTGTGTATCCCTTACCTTTTTGCCCTGTTACCTGAGTGTCTGTGTTACACCTTACCTTTTTGCCCTGTTACCTGAGTTTTTGTGTTACGCCTTACCTTGTTGCCCTGTTAGCTGAGTTACTGTGATACCCCTTACCTTGTTGCCCTGTTAGCTGAGTTACTGTGTTATCCCTTACCTTGTTGTGCTGTTACCTGAGTCTCTGTGTTACACCTTACCTTGTTTCCTTGTTACCTAAGTTTCTGTGTTACACCTTACCTTGTTGCCCTGTTACCTGAGTTTCTATGTTACCCCTTACCTTGTTGCCCTGTTACCTGAGTTACTGTGTATCCCTTACCTTTTTGCCCTGTTACCTGAGTGTCTGTGTTACACCTTATCTTTTTGCCCTGTTACCTGAGTTTTTGTGTTACACCTTACCTTGTTGCCCTGTTACCTGAGTTTCTATGTTACCCCTTATCCTGTTGCCCTGTTACCTGTGTTACTTTGCTATCTATTACCTTGGTACTATGTTACCCAAGCATAAGTGTTTTTCCCCCTTTTTTTTAGCAGACATTCTACAGTTTCAGTAGAATGAAAGTTCTGGTAGAACAACCAGTATAAAATTTAATTATGATATTTCAGTGTTATTTCTGTCATCTTCATCAGACACACGACCAATGTGAAGCATATTAGCGCTGACGTATGTGGTACAAAATGAACCATAATTTTTGGCTTTACTATAATCTTGTGTACACCTGGGTAGAAAATAGTGTGACTAGATGGTTGTTGATATTATTTGCTGTGACAAGTGATATGTAAAATACCAATTTATTGATCAGGGACTGAGAATGGTTTTGCACTGATCTGACGAAAATCATGCCTTGTTGAGATTCAATGTCTTTATGAAGTTCATTAAGACAAACCCCAAATCTCCTGCCCATTTATCTGATATATGGTGCATCACAGTTCTTGCATCCATTCTTGTATACATATTCAGTGATGTTTCTTTTGGTGTTTTATCATCAGAATGGACAAGGACATTTTAGAATCTTGTCAGGTTTCATGGCTGTGGTAATACCTGAAAACAGTTGCACTATTAGGTTTTCCCCTGATGCGAGTTGCCCTGTTAGATGTTACCCAGATATGAGTTGCCTTGTTAGATTATACCTGATACCAGTTGCCCTGTTAGCTGTTACCAGATATGAGTTGCCTTGTTAGATTATACCTGATACCAGTTGCCCTGTTAGCTGTTACCAGATATGAGTTGCCTTGTTAGATTATACCTGATACCAGTTGCCCTGTTAGCTGTTACCAGATATGAGTTGCCTTGTTAGATTATACCTGATACCAGTTGCCCTGTTAGCTGTTACCCCAATACTCATTAATATGATATCTGTGATGATTCTCGTGAGGAATGTTTTGGTGACGCCGCCCAGACACGTGTACCTTTGTAGGGAGATCATCACACTATTCTGGTCAATCTTTTATACATTGGTCAATTGACCACAGTCAATCTTTAGGAATATTAGTGTACATTGGTCAATTGCTTTTTACCACATACTGCTTTTAAACCTTTTAATAAAATTTCAAAGTTTCTAGTTGTTAGTTTGTTAAGAATATCAGCATGTTTCTTATACGATCATGTTGTCTAAGATTGTTTCAATTAATTGTAAAATCAATTCAAATGGTCTTTTTAATAGGAAGTTTTAAAGAACAGATTTTTCTGCAGTCTGTTGTTTCTTCTGGTCATCTTATAAAAACTACAGTATATTAATATACAGTACCAGTTTCTGTTGAAAGATTCTTTATTTAAATAATTTCGCCATAAAATTTCCCATAGGAAGCCAAAAGACATATCTATTTGCTTTACTCCAATGCTGCTTTCCTGTGAACAAATTTCAGATCAGGTATTTCCTTAACAACTGAAGGAACATTCTTAAAATTTGGCTCAGGTGGATCATCAACAACACTTACCAATCTGTTACCTGAGGAAATTGGTTGTGGTCAGGTAGAGTTCACACCTGTATAGGATCTAAATTAGTTTCTAGGGATCAAGGTGTAGTTTACCATATGGTCATCAGTCTTACTACCTACCTGGACAGGTAATGTTAGTCTGTAATTCATACTAGTTGTTTATTTACCTGTGTCAGGTAACACATTAGGTTGTCTATACCTTCTAACCTTGAACTGTCACTAATTTATTGAATTTGTAAAATAAAACCAAGATTTGGCAAATGTAAAACATAATAAATTGGTGGTTACTTTAAAGTTTAAATGTTCATAACTTGAGGATACAATTTCTAAATTATGTCGCAATTTTTCTTTATGTCACTTTTAAATCTGGAGCGTGTCTGTATACATTTGAAGCACTGGCAAAAGTTTGTACCTATAAGCAAAGCAGTTTCCTTAAATTTGTGAAACACCATTTGTTAAAAGGTTTATATAGTAAAATGACATCATTAACAGTCCCTTTCTAATTGACTGTCCAGACTTTCGACCAACGTCCTTGTGGAGGCCAGTCAGTCTTACTGGAGACTTGACCCTTTGATCATTAACTTGCACTCCACGATTTCCTGATCATATATAGCCAAGCATTTATCTCCATCTCTTGGTTCTAATTAAAGGATTATTCATTGGCTATGAACTGGTCATCCATGAGGTGAATGTAGCTATAAAACATGTATAATAGTTGACCGTCAATCGCTCAGCTGCGACATCACATAGACAGTCGGTACAATGACGGAAAATTGTGAAATTCTGAAGAGAAAGATATAATCTTCAGATGTATTCAGTTTTAGACAGGTTTTATAGCTGGGTCTCTTCCCCTACTTTTATTTAGGAGTGTTTACCTATCAAAATGTACTCAAAGAACCCCCATCAGTATTTCACTCAAGTCTGTTTTCCCCAGACTATTTTTAGAGATATTTATAGGTGTTTCTTACACATAAATAGAATGGATGGTCAGAGATAATCTGATTAAAGTGTTGGACAATTGGGAGCAAGATAATGTAATGACAGCTGTTTGACCAAGCTGAATACCTTAGTATAAATAAGGTCTGTAGTCGATGTGTAACTATAATAGCCTTAATTTATTCACATGGATGGTGATGAATTTAAAATTAGCTGTATCCTTATAGCAGAAGTCCTTGATATCACTAAATTACGGTAGATATGACTCATTTCTATTTAGAAGCTGTCGAAAGGATGAAGATATATCGTTTGACATAATAACTAAATTCAGAAATATTCAAAGATATTATTATAAGTCATGAAAATAAAGATTTTAAAAGGATAAATATAAAAATTATTCATTCATAATCCTAACAAATAAAAAGGAAATCTATATTTAGCGATAGTTTCTGGTGTTTACTACAGTAGTGACCTGGGCAGGGTCAAAAGACTTGTCTCAAGTGTTGATTGTGTTTTCATGGTGGATGACCACTTAAGCAGGGCTTTCTATCAACTTTCAATAATTGTTAAAAGTGATTGTGTGATTGTATTTGGGGCAATACCTGTGGTTATATATAGGGCTCCATGGTGTGTGCATTGCTGGACAAAAAGAGCTGGACATTGAATCCTCAATCACATTATTGAAATTGCCTTGCCTGGTTTAATGGATATTGATAATGTACATCAACCTGACCAATAGAAATCACCTGGCTAAAACTCCATTAATGTCTGTTGACCAATTCAGGTCATTTGGTGGAGATTACATTGAGTATATCTATTGACCTGATAAGGTGTGCACTTCTCTCAGGTAAGTTTTGGCAAAAGTTGCATTTCTGATGCATATATTTATATCTAAATCTTCTGTGGTACGAAACCAATTGTGTCAAAGATATCAAGAGACTTGGATACATCTGTCATCAAGGTTAAGGAGTTTGTGTCACTTGTCAGTCGAAAATGTTAAATGATGTCTAGCGCCTGCTGTGATATTAATTTGACATTTTTAAATATGGCTGATTTGGTTCAGGATAAAAGATATTTCTTTCACTGCCCTGATACCGTTGTATCCTAAAATTTCAAAATTTTGATCAGTTCTTCAGTTTAAGAATTTCAACAATTTTATCCTTCTTAGAAGGTCAATGGTTTTGTTAAGGTGGAATATCTGGTCCAATAGTCAATGGTAATGAAGCTTTGGATTGCAGACAGGTGCACCTGCTGCTTTTGAAGGTGACATTTTGAAGGTGACATTCTACATGATGTTCTGTGTTATGTCTGATTGAATTATCTTGACTTTTGTTTTGTCCTTCTGTCATTAGAATAAGATTTTATTACAACTCCTTGCTACAATTGTACATAGGGATGTTAGGAAAAATTAGCATTCATTTATTTGAGCATATTTTCTCATTGTTAGGACTGGTAATTGTTATGTCCATCAATCTATTGGTTTGGACACTTGGACAGATGATTTCACAGCTTGATGGGCAATCTCATTATTTAAGAGATGATCTCAGAATCCGAAGCAAACTTTATCTTCTGTAGTACAGTAACATTGTTTTCTAAATATTTAACAAAATACAATATCACCATATAGCTTGATATCTTGTTTGATGATACTGAAGGTTTAAAGAAAAATCTAGGATTTGGACAAAATAATGTATTCCTATAATGTTTTCTGTGTAATGGCAGTTATACCACCTTATTCCATCAACTGTAATTAAAGAAAAATTGATAAGCAATATCACTGAATCTTGCATATAAATCCAAATTTTACTGCGAATATGCTGGCATGTTTCATCCTGAAGAAAGGAGAAGGCTATATCCAGAATTTGGCTACGGTGCAACCAAAAGTTTGACTTTGCTAGCTTTGTAGTTGTTTTATATATCCTCCTGTAATGAGTACATGAAGAGTCCAACTTGGAAATTCTGGTCTAGTGTCAGGATGTGAGCTTATTACAGAACACTGAAAAAGCATTTGTTGGTATCTCTACTTGACAGCAGTAAGAGTGGGATGACTTATTACAAGACATGGGCTTATTACAAGGCATGGGCTTATTGATGAACAGCATGATTTACATGAATTATTCACAAACACTTTTATTAAGTGTAGTGGTAGCTGTAGACTATTCAGATCTTCATATTTACTACAAATTATTCTACATGACTTTCTGTAGACCTCGTGCATGCTTCCATCTGGGACAACAAGAGTGATTAGGTAATATAAGTTGGAAAAACTTTACAATTGTTGTAAATTACATAAAGTTTAATTATTTATTTGGCAGTCCCTTTTAACTTGATCAGTTTTTCAGCTGGCTACAGATCTGCTGAGTCATTTTACATCGACTTGATTATAGATTTTACAAAGCTCTGATACTTAAATCTTTAATTGTTCGTAGTCTAGCCATTAAATCCTAAATTGATTGACCCACTAAATCTGCGGAATTGTTTACTTGTGTAGTAGATGTAGTGGTTATATTGTTCCCGAGATATGTCCAGAGGAGGAGCTTATTTAAGGTCTTTATGAGGGAACATATACAGTTTTCAAGGTTTTGTAAAATATTAACAGTAAGCAGCTCAACATAAGGAACATAAGGATCCACTGATATGCTTCAGCGATCAAAGCTGGGGACTATACAATCTCTTAAAGCATACGGTTTGTGCCACACCCCTTTATCTACATTGAGAATATGATTTTTTGAGATTTTGCGTCCAATGTTCAACTACTAATTAGGGCCCCCTACAAAGTGCAGATGCCCTATAGTAATCACAGTGTCTATGTGTCTGTCTGTCTATCACTCTGTCTGTTGGTCCATCTATCTGTCTGTACTTTGGCTGATCAAGCTCAAACTTCATACAGTGCTTTCTTATTGAAAGTGTTTGCATGGGATTGCTTTTCAGCATCAAAGGTCAGGTCACTGTACCTACAAATAGAAAACCAGTTTCCGTGTGAAAAATAGAGTTTGTTTTTGCCAATCTAACCCAAACTTCATACTGTTCTACCTTACTGAAAGTGTTTACTTAGGATTGCTTTGCAGTTTTGAAGGTCAAAGAACAAGGTTACTGTTACTATAAATAGAAAAATCCTTGCGATAACTGAAATTTGCTTTGACCAAAAAAGAATCCAAAAATCATACTTTTGTCCTTCTTAGTTGTGTATGTCTAAGGGTTGGGGTGGGTGTTGGGGAGGTGATTTCAAGCCGCATAGCAAGGCCCTTGCAGACCTGTCAGTGTTCTGCTTAGAATGAATCACAAATCATTCAAATCGGCTTCTGGTTTGACAGCAACATTAAGCTAGATCTGTAAATGGCAAAGCTTCAGAGATCAAAATTGATTCAGGATTTTATATCCATTTCATTTCATGTTTATTACATGGACAATTATCAACCAAATCCAGAGAAAGTTGACCATGAAAATCAATAAGTTTACCCTGCAATTCCCACTTCTACTTAAAAGTTTCATGTAATATTCAGAGTGATTTGAATTGCCACTGTTAATTAAGAAATTTGACAATGCAAAGCAAAAGATTTAATCATCACTATGGCTTCAATTTTTCATACATATATTTTATACATTTGCATTAGATTTATATGATCCACTGGCGTTTTTGTGAAAATCAGCATTTTTGCTTTCTATTCAGGAATCTCTGCCTGTAAAGGATCCACTCTTTTTCTGTACAGAATATCATGTGTACAGAGGGACTGATACAGATAGTTGGAGTGGTCACATGGGACAATGACCGTAAACTTGTTGTCAGCCACGCCCTAACCTGGGTCTCTACTGGGTACAGGGGTGCAGCCATATCGCCCTGTATTTATGTATAAAGTTGATATTTGTGTTTTATATACTACCTAACATTTAATTGAGATCCTGTTACCCCCTCGTTAGGTCTGAAATCAAACATATAGATTTCTTTCATAGTTCTATAATTTTGTAAAGAGATGTCATCACACCTACTGACCTGCTTTGACTCATGAAACACAGGGAAAGGACACAGTTTTTCTTCTAACTTGGTCATTGACAGGGGTAATCGGAGCTTTAATCATACAGCTTGGTGATGCTGTACTAACCAATGAAACGTCTTCTTTTGTTAAAGAGTTGTTACGGATGATCTCTGTACTTCAACAAATTACAACTTTAGTACAGTAAAAAGATTTAAAAGAATCTGTTGACATTAACACCAGTATGTTGGTCAGTGGGTGACTGGTTTTGTCGTTAATTCGGACAATAGGGAAAAAGCTTCAGAATTAAAAAGAGGATCCACAGGGAGGAAGCTTTTACAAGATAACGTAAATTGTTTAAAAGTTTGAGCTTGTGACAACATGAGGTGTTTCATTTTGTCAAATTAAGGATAGCAAATTGCCTTAAATCACTTTGATGGTAAGGTTCTTGGTTCGAGGAGTCATTGAGAGTCAGACTCACAATAGCCTCTTTTGTTACTGGCAATCTGATTGGGCGCCATCAAAAGGTATTGCCTCACTGAGGAGCCTGGTGTGGTGGACGGGTAGAGAGATTGTTATTTAAAGCTTTCTTAAAGGTGATAGTTAGTCACAGGTGAATATCACTGCATGGGTGAGTTGTTAGCTTCGTGAGTCGTTTGAGTAACAACTAGAACCGTATTTTATGTGAATGGGTCGTGTGGATGCATGCTGCATTGGCCCTCGGGGGATACCCATGTAGGGGATTGTAGAGGTGAAATCTTTAGTGTGGAGGAATTTTACAAGGAGTAATTTTGATTACAAGTACACTCAAAGCATTGTACATCAGAGAGTTTGTACCAATACATGACTGAAATTACAAGATATTGGCCACGCGAAGGATTTAACCTTGGCATGTGAAATAATGTCACATTGACATTTCCTCAATAATTTTGCATACTTTACATTTGTCTGTGACCTCGCTTTGATTCAGGTAATTTGCCATCTGGATATCATGTGTTAAAAAACCAGGAAGGATTTATAGATCAGAGATTGATAATATGTGTGGTGTGTTTTTCCTGATTTATCGAGTGATTTGATCCTGAGCAAGTAACATTGACAAAAAAAGGTTTCTACATAAAGAATAGGGTAAGTACTTACAAGAATAGATGATTTGTGTCTTTTAATGTCACTTCGCAACAGAAATTTTGCAGTACACTGGAAAAAAGTTTGATTAATACATATGCTTACCAGATCTTTCATTGTATTATCGTAAAAATGATGAGCACAGAATCCTGTATATGATATTCATTTGCGAATGTAAGTCTAATATGCCTTAAGTTGCAAAATTCAGAATTTCGCTTTATTTGGGATATTTTTTGTTTGTGTCACACAATAGAAAAACATTAATATTATTTGTTTACATACTGCCTAATATTTAATTTGTTAAGAAATTTCAAATACATTATTTTTTTGATGGATATGATCTAAAAGGTTTTTCAAAACTTAATGCCCAAAAAAGATTACAGAAGTTGTAATCATACCCCCTAATCTTTGTGGTTTGAACTTAAAATAAATGTTAGTAATATGTGTGGTCCCTACAGTACTTTTTATAGCGGATTTTTTTTTTTAAAAACGTTGACCAAAAATATTTTACGAGCATGTTTTAAGTGAAAAAATTTCATGTACTTTACTGGGACCAGGTATGGAAGAGATGTACCAGTAGGTGAAATACACTTAAGGTGTATAGAAATATATCCTTACTGATAAGATATTAATTACCTTACTTTTAATTAAAATTAACATAGGTATGAATCCCTGTGAAAACGGGTATATTGATATGTTTTTATGGAGAATATATGTAAGTACTTGTGATAAATATTTCTCATCTGCGTTAAATATCTACAAACAATGTTATTGCAGTCAGTCCTTAATGTGATCCAAGGTATTCATGTGACCTCTGTAACTAGGTCATGCAGCTGCCTCTAGTTGCTAGCTTGACCATGCTGTTGTCTTTAGTTGTTGGCTGGAAAATGCCACTGCCTCTTGTTAGTTGTCGGACCATTTGGCTACCTCTAGTTGTTTGCCTGATCAAGTGACTGCCGCAAGGTACTTTACTGACCATGTGGTTGCCTCTAGTTGTTGGCCTGACCATGTGGTTGCCTCTAGTTGTTGGCCTGGCCATGTTGCTGCCTCTAGTTGTTGGCCTGACCATGTGGTTGCCTCTAGTTGTTGGCCTGGCCATGTTGCTGCCTCTAGTTATTGGACTGGCCATGTGGCAGCCTCTAGTTGTTTACCTGATCAAGTGCCTGCCTGTAGTTACTTTACTGACCATGTTGCTGCCTCTAGTTATTGGCCTGGCCATGTGGTTGCCTCTAGTTGTTGGCCTGACGATGTTGCTGCCTCTAGTTATTGGGCTGACCATGTGGCAGCCTCTAGTTGTTGCCCGACCATGTTGCTGCCTCTAGTTATTGGGCTGACCATGTGGCAGCCTCTAGTTACTTTACTGACCATGTTGTTCCCTCTGTTTAGTTGACTGACCATGTGGTTGCCTCTAGTTGTTGGCCTGGCCATGTCACTGCCTCTAGTTATTGGGCTGACTATGTGGCAGCCTTTAGTTACTGGACTGACTATGTGGCAGCCTTCAGTTACTGGGCTGACCATATGGCTGCCTATTGAGTGGCCTCACCATGTGACTGGCTATAGTTGTCAAACTTATTGTGTGGCCGCTTTTGGATGGTGGCTTTATTGTGAGGTAGCCACTTTTGGTGGCTAGAGCAGATGACTGTTTCCAGTTGTAGTTATTTAATACAAATTATAAATAGTAAAACCTGTGACATAGTGATGTATAAGAAATGTTATAAGAAAACTAACACTAGGAAAAAATTACTGAGGTGTATATCAAGGTATCAAAGTAAAAATACCTCTCAATTGAAGTTCATGTATGCATCGTTTGCCTTGTACGATTAATGGTAAATACAATTATCATTGATACCTGACAGTCAGTATTTACCTTAGTGTGTATAGTCATCATTGTAGCAATGAAATAATGTTATCAACAAATTACAAAAACAGATTGAAACTCAGCTGTCAGTAGTAAGAAATGGGTGTGTTCACTTATCCAAATTTTTTTACTGACATACCGTAATTATCTAGCTATATGCCCATGTTTGATAATAAGTATATCTGTAGGAGAGATCACTTTGATGTCTGAGGGAGTGACCAGCAGTATTTCCTCTGATAGACTGGTAGGCAATATATATTGTGTAATGGGTTTATTATGCCAAGCACAAAGTTTGCTTTTTTGTGTCAAAACTGGAATATCTCATTTTGGCCATGTCATATTTTCACCATTGAAAAGCATGAAGTACATCATAATATAACACTTTCTCCATGAAAAGTAGTTAATTATAACATAGCCCTCCCTCCAATAAAATCAGTCAGAAAAATAACACTCCCTCCATTAAGATTAGTCAGTATAATATTAAAATGTAACCCTCTCTCCATGAAAAGTAGTTAATACAATTCTATAATGTGACCTCTCTCTATTCAAATCAATCAGTAAAATATTTTAATGTAACCTTCTCTCTGTTAAAATTAGTCAGTGTGATATTCACCAAGTTAACATCAACATTTTTAACACCAAATATTTACTTCAGCATGCCTTTTCGGAAATAAATAACAAACGGGCACATAACCTATTCATAGATAGGATGTAGATATAATTTCTTTCCTGACATTGTGTAATTGTTTGTGAACCCAATTAAATTAACAGGAAATATTGATAAGACACCCAAACTAGTCACATTTGGATGTGTAGTCAGGAAGATCTCTCTCTCCTTTTCCAGTTTACATAGAAATGCTAATATCTCATTATCCTATACTCTGACCCAATGGTAATACATTAGCTCTAGATTTATGTCAGGAGAGATACGGTATAGTGCCAGAAATTAATTTACCGCAGGTTAATTTACCGCAGGTATGATGTCGGATGGTAGGTATGCATGTCAAAGTACGCAAGTGTTTACTATCTGTAACTAGAGATACTGACACACAAAATTATGTCAAAGATTGAATTGGACTCCTCGTTGACAAATCTGAAATAAATTGAATTTTTTCTGTTTGTGTGTCAGTGGAAATGAGTCAATTAGCATTGAAATTGTTCAGCTTACACGATCTGAAGACATTATTAAAACTTTTAGAGAAGTTTTAAATTTCAGGTACCACCTTCTTCTGTCCCCAGAAGTATAGGCTGTCTTGCTAATCAGGATATTTCGTCTATTTTTGACATCTTGTATTGTAAAGTAGACAAAACAAATGTCAGATAGTACATTGATCAGACTTGAGATCGGGATATGTATACTTATAAATACAGTAATCATCTTGTCACAGGGATACAGGTGAGCTTACCTCATCAGGAGATTAGATCATTGTATTATCAGTGGAGTTTAGGTCATTTTATACCATCTTATAATAATTTCCTTTTTACCTACATCATGATCATTTGTGTCAGTGAGTTTAAAGATTTATAGATTTTGTATGCTTATCATAGATTTATGTATGATTGCCAATTTAGGAGTGATATAATACAATATTGTTTGGGGTGAGTTATCTACCCTGTTACAATGTTCTTAATTATAGGTGTCACCTATGATCCTGGTACTACCATTCTCAGTATATCATACATCCTTAAGATCATTGATAAGGAGAGGGCTAATGTCTTAAATAAGACTGTAAATTTCCCAAGATAATCGAAATAAAAAGTAATTTAGACAATAGTCATGTCATTTAAATGTGGAAATATTGTCACATTGCTGAGCTGTCATCATGCAGACCAGCTATCAGTTGTGTAATGCTCTTTAGAATCTCTTAACTTGTGATATACTTTTATTTTATATAGAAGGGTACACTCCCTTTGGGCTTCTTGTTTTATGTATATTTATAGGAATTGTGATGTTAGGTCTTTGTTGTAGGTCAATGTGATGTTTATAAGTAATGTTCTCTCATTTATTTTGACTATAAATTTAAACATCGTAGCACTTTTCAGAGCTTATACAAAGACAGAAGGCCTGTCACAGGCTTCATCGTAAATGCTTTTAGCAGCACAGTGAAATCAGTAAGAGACTGTTTTCCTCCATCTTCAGATTATCTGAGTCCAAATCAGATATGAAGAAAACACCATCCATTTGGCTTGTTTTGTGGAATGTACAATACCCTTAATGCATATATCATTATGTCATTAAACCACTTAGAATGATTCCTGATATTTATTACCAATAAAAACACTGTTATCATAACCTAGTGATATTTTAGAGATAGCCAACAATACACATGTTGTGATAGCCTATATTCATATGTATTTGATAGATATTGTCTTAAAAAACGAAACGGACAAGTTTTGTGTACAATTGCTATGTGGAGATATAAACATTTGAATTTTTCCAGTAGTTTACACTGGTTTTCATAAAGCTTTTAATGTCATTAAACAAAGTAATAGTGATGACTTATCTCCCTTATCATTGTCGATTATTATTCGACTTCATGATCAATTTACCATACTGTAGTCTAATGGAAGAAAGAATAAAACTTTATCCATGAACCTGTCAGAATTAAGTAGTCATTTAGGCTGAGGGTGCCTCTGACCAATTTGTTATTTATGAGTGATATTTCTGTGTGTACTCTGAGCCAGTCGAGTATAATATATTCCATTAAGAATGGTGTTATATTAACAGACATGTAGAGTGATAGAGAACAGTCTTTCTGGGGCTGTTAAGATAATCTGTCTTGATATGTCGATCCTCTGTCAATGTTTTATTTATGTCTATATGATATGTTCTATTAACACACATGACAGTGCTATTTTTCAATGTCACATAGCTCAATTTTATAACACTTTAAATGGACATGGAGGTGTAAATACATCTCCTATATAGTTTTTACTATAAGATACTGGCAGTAGTTATATGTAGGATGGAATTGTAATTTAACCAGATAATGTATAGCAATTTTATTCATATCCAGGCAGATTTATTTTCACATCAATTTTATAAATTGATTTAAATTTTTTTAATAGAATAAGGTTTGAATTTCATAATATCATGTCAGTGAAAAAAAGGGGAGGTAAGACTAACTAGTGTAAGGGAGCAATATACAGGAACATTATACCTGTTGTATTATATAAGTAAATTATGTATTACAATGCATGATAATCCATAATCAGCTGTGAAAGTAAGTGTCATTCCTACTGTAAACAAAACTTGTCTGTTTGTTTATATTTTGTCTGTAGTAGATTACACTGACAATGAATACTTCCCATCATTGTCAGCACAAATCCGGATATAGGTAATAAGTTTTTGGGTGAATGGAGACCTGTAAAAGTACATTAGGTCTTTTAACTTCGGTCGAACCTGTCAACATCTTTTAACAGTTTTGACAAAATGTAACAAGAAATCAGTTACGCTTGTCATGCAAATTTTAGATTAGGCTTAAGACATATTGTGTGACAGGCGGCAAGTTTGTTCCTTCGCTATCACTTTGTTCTTATTGAATTTCTGTTAAAGCTAATATGTATGGTTAAAATTAGTTTTGGTCATAAAACTAAGTAATCAATCTTGTGACCATATCCTGTTGGACATATGTTGGAATTGGAAGTTCACCCTGGTTTGTGTGTACTTTATCATTGTAGATCTGTGTACCTTTGATATAGATACTAAAGTTACTTAGACTAAGATGTAAAAGTACTCCTCATACCTGGGATACTGAAGTACATATGTACCTGGGATACCTGGGATACTGAAGTACATATATACCTGGGATACTGAAGTACATATGTACCTGGGATACTGAAGTACATATATACCTGGGATACTGAAGTACATATATACCTGGGATACTGAAGTACACATATACCTGGGATACAGAAGTACATATATACCTTGGATAGTGAAGTACACATATACCTGGGATAGTGAAGTACATATATACCTGGGATACAGAAGTACATATATACCTGGGATAGTGAAGTACATATATACCTGGGATACTGAAGTGCATATATACCTGGGATACTGAAGTACACATATATCTGGGATACTGAAGTACACCTATACCTGGGATACAGAAGTACATATATACCTTGGATACTGAAGTACACATATACCTGGGATACAGAAGTACATTTTACCCATGATACGAAGTACATATATACCTGGTATATTAAAGTATTTATATTCATGTGATACTAATGTACTTCTATACTTGTGATACTTACATATTTGTGTAACTAGAGTACTAAATTACTGTATATATCAAGCATATATTATGATATACTGTATCTTTACTGTTACTTGATTGTGAAGTGAGGGATTATTAGTCACCTCATTAAAAGTGACACTCTTTTAGGATTACTAGTGTGAAGATGTATTGTGTCTTATCGGTACGACTTGACAGTGGAGTGAGGGATTATCATTAATGCACTCTGTAATAGGATACAGTGGAGAACCATCCATAACTGTTTGTTAGAACAAGGGCAATTACTTATGTTTGATTAAGTACAATTTATAGGTTGTATTTGTTATCTTCAGAAAAAAAACCTCTTCAGTAGGATGAGATTTGTGAGTAAAGTTGTAAAGAGAATAAAACACACAAATTCATTACAGAATGATTTGATTCAATATTGTCTTCTGTAAACAATGAAAATAATAACCTGTATCATTCAAGTCTGTGAGTCTAGCATTTCCTAGTCTGAATCAAAATTTTGATAAATTTAATTATCACTCTATTCCTCTCCTCTAGTTTTATGATAACATTTTTACATAGACTGAAATACTAACCAGCTTACAATGACAACAACATGCACTTTTACAGTTGTTAACTTGTTGAAAACATGAAACTGTTATTTATAGACTTCAAAGCTGGGTACAAGATGTTACTGAAGAGTTCCAGAAGCCAGTTAAGGGTAAATGGTACCTTACTGACAGAAACTGAATAAGAGTATACATTACCTATGATGAGCTGTCACCTTATTAGAAGTTAAAGTTTTTCCGTAGATGCTATTGTAAATCTGGTGTATAATTCTGTTTCTTTATATAGCATAAGTTATCCAGTGGTTAAAATCAGTAGGATTTCTTCTTATTGTTAAACAGGCATTTAATACAGTTGTTAAAGAAGTCTTGGCTAGAGGTGAAAAAAAGTTAGGTATCACAGTGACATTAAGGTTTTAATTAGATACTGTCAAAGTTGTCAAAGTCAGTAAATGCAGTTGTCACACCTTCAGTTTTAAAACATTGTCAAATGATATTTTCACTTATTAAGTAGATTTCCTGCTATCACAAAATGTTGTACTATTTCTGTGTCATTGAAGTGAGGTGGTGCCGTACGACACCATTTTACAAAGCAATTTACTTAGATTGTTTGTTTAATTATCTTATATCTACTGAATTTTGATGTAACTGTTGTGAATCTTTTAACCAAGTTATCTGTCTGGTATTTTAACTGAACCTTTCAAATTCAAGTATTTTTGCATTAAAATGTGTACTATCTCTCCTGATCTGGCATACTGTAATGTGTTTTTTTACTTGAAGCGGTCTTATGTCATTTAAATATCTTTACAGTTATACTTTTCAGTTCTGAAAAAATTCTGTTAAACTTTCAAGAATGTATTTAATTGGTCCCCCACCTACTAGTACACAGGGGAAACTAATTTTGAGTTGCATCCATCCATCTCTTACACTATTTGTCAATGGAACTTAATTAACACTTAGGGAAAGTATTCACCAAGGCACTTGTATGATAGGGGATACAGATATGATATGACAGAGGGGGGTGTCATTTATCCAAGTAGGTCATTCTGACCTACATTTTGACCTTTGACCTACATTGAAGAAAAATTTCACATACAGTAGTAGACTGAAATATGATGAATTGTGTCATTAATTTGTTTTTCGCACAAGTAATATACCAATCATTATTGATTTTGATGCCCATTTCTGTATATAGCGTTTCCCCTAGTCGTTATTCTTCCCTAGTCATGATTTGGTTTTGCTTATTTATTTTTAGACAGATGAAGATATTGAACTGAAAGTTGGTAGGGAGTGGTCTATAAATGAGAAGATGTTGGTCAAATTTTCGTTTGGTTCTAGTCAACTTTTTTTTCAAGATTTATGGCCTTGAACCTAGAAATTGGCAAGAAATGATCACAGTACTGGTACAATTTTCCCTGGTATCATAGAACTTTGTGTCACTTCTGTTTCATGAGATATTTGTTTATATTTGTTAAATTGCGAGGAGAACTATTGTAAATACCCTTATTTCCTGAATACTTATTCAGATACAGATGGAAATTAAAGATGTTCATTGTTACACTAAATTCAAGTATCATTGCTATATAATATATACAGAGGCTGGATTTAAACAGTATATGAATAACAGTCTTCAACAGCTAAGATTTGACAAATATGTTTGGTATGTGGTGTTGACAGGAAATACTAGTAATTGTGAATTGCTGATAAACAACAGGTATGGTGTGTAAAGAACCTAAACAATGACTAATGTATCAGCTATTGTTTGACCGAAAATTGAACTTGTCAAGATTTATTTTGCATTTTACGGTGAAGTAGAAATTGTGCATCAGTGCTGTTTATCAGATAGAGACCAGAACTTTCAACATTGTACAGGCCATGTTTTGTTCATTTTATTTGTTCGAAGGCAAATTCTTTTGTCAGGAGGAAGTGGTAGGTTTAGAGTGTTAGTGTCACAACAGAGTTATCTGATAAATCTTTAGTGTTGTAAGGGTGCTAACTGTTTAGGACCTGACCTGTGATCTTATCACAGTGATCAGTGGCTGTCAAGGTCATTTGGGGTCACTGATTCAAACACTAGAAGTTTTCAAATGGTCCATCATCAGACTTAATCATAAAATGTCTCTTTGTAGGGATCAGTTGCAGGCAGAACGGACAAAAAATCATTATTAAGTCTGTTATGCTGGGTAATTTTTCTTGGCCACATTTTCTTTGTCACTTCCAAGAAAAAAGAGCATTAAACATTCATCAACAAGGTCAAGTTGATGACAGAATCTTCTAAATCAGTTGTCATGCCAATGATTTTGAGGCTTTGGATTGGTGTAAAACTGTATCATGTAATTGATTCCTTTGTGGTCTTCCACACAAAAGTTAGTTATAAGGCACCAGTCAAGTTGTGTTTTATTGTAACCCATAGGCTGTGGTCAAGATGGATTTTCAGATAAAATCGCTGTCATTGACATAGTTTTAGGGTTTTTGTATAAAGGTGAATCAATGGTTGTTGTTTGTATGTGTTGGATGGTAACAGTATTGCTTCTGTCGTGTTTTATTATGTAAATAGTTCCTTGTGCAATATCATTATCATGTGCTGAATGATATCATTCAGAAGTGAAATAGACTTCAGACCACTGAAAAAGTTATTTCACCTTGAGTGTAATTTCCTTACTATCAAGAAAAATAATTAACATGTTCAGTTATAATGTGCCAATTTATCCTGTAATAATCTTAGAGACTCAAAGTCTAGTGATACAGTAATGCTTTTATACTACATATTTATACTCAATAGCAAGTAGACCTAGACCAACAAGAAGAGGCTCATCTCACATTACATTATGTGTATAACTGTATCAGTCCTTCTGTATATGACTGTTTCAGTACTTCTGTATATAACTGTTTCAGTCCTTCTGTATATAACTGTTTCTGTCCTTCTGTATATAACTGTTTCAGTCCTTCTGTATATAACTGTTTCAGTCCTTCTGTATATAACTGTTTCAGTCCTTCTGATATGTATATAACTGTTTCAGTCCTTCTGATATGTATATAACTGTTTCAGTCTTTCTGTATATAACTGTTTCAGTCCTTCTGTATATAACTGTTTCAGTCCTTCTGTATATAACTGTTTCAGTCCTTCTGTATATAACTGTTTCAGTCCTTCTGATATGTATATAACTGTTTCAGTCCTTCTGTATATAACTGTTTCAGTCCTTCTGTATATAACTGTTTCAGTCCTTCTGTATATAACTGTTTCAGTCCTTCTGATATGTATATCTGTCTTTCTGTATATAACTGTTTCTGTATATAACTGTTTCAGTCCTTCTGTATATAACTGTTTCAGTCCTTCTGTATATAACTGTTTCAGTCCTTCTGTATATAACTGTTTCAGTCCTTCTGTATATAACTGTTTCAGTACTTCTGTATATAACTGTTTCTGTACTTCTGTATATAACTGTATCAGTCCTTCTGTATATAACTGTTTCAGTCCTTCTGTATATAACTGTTTCAGTCCTTCTGTATATAACTGTATCAGTCCTTCTGTATATAACTGTTTCAGTCCTTCTGTATATAACTGTTTCTGTCCTTCTGTATATAACTGTTTCAGTCCTTCTGTTTCAGTCCTTCTGTATATAACTGTATCAGTCCTTCTGTATATAACTGTTTCAGTCCTTCTGTATATAACTGTTTCAGTCCTTCTGTATATAACTGTTTCTGTCCTTCTGTATATAACTGTTTCAGTCCTTCTGTATATAACTGTTTCAGTCCTTCTGTATATAACTGTTTCAGTCCTTCTGTATATAACTGTTTCAGTCCTTCTGTATATAACTGTTTCAGTCCTTCTGTATATAACTGTTTCAGTCCTTCTGTATATAACTGTTTCAGTCCTTCTGATATGTATATAACTGTTTCAGTCCTTCTGTATATAACTGTTTCTGTCCTTCCGTATATGACTGTTTCTGTCCTTCCGTATATGACTGTTTCTGTCCTTCTGTATATAACTGTATCAGTCCTTCTGTATATGACTGTTTCAGTACTTCTGTATATAACTGTTTCAGTCCTTCTGTATATGACTGTTTCAGTCCTTCTGTATATAACTGTTTCAGTACTTCTGTATATAACTGTTTCAGTACTTCTGTATATAACTGTTTCTGTCCTTCTGTATATAACTGTTTCAGTCCTTCTGTATATAACTGTTTCAGTCCTTCTGTATATGACTGTTTCAGTCCTTCTGTATATGACTGTTTCAGTCCTTCTTCTGTATATAACTGTTTCAGTACTTCTGTATATAACTGTTTCAGTCCTTCTGTATATAACTGTTTCAGTCCTTCTGTATATAACTGTTTCAGTCCTTCTGTATATGACTGTTTCAGTCCTTCTGTATATAACTGTTTCAGTCCTTCTGTATATAACTGTTTCAGTCCTTCTGTATATAACTGTTTCAGTCCTTCTGTATATAACTGTTTCAGTCCTTCTGTATATGACTGTTTCAGTCCTTCTGTATATAACTGTTTCAGTACTTCTGTATATAACTGTTTCTGTCCTTCTGTATATAACTGTTTCAGTCCTTCTGTATATAACTGTTTCAGTCCTTCTGTATATGACTGTTTCAGTCCTTCTGTATATGACTGTTTCAGTCCTTCTGTATATGACTGTTTCAGTCCTTCTGTATATAACTGTTTCAGTCCTTCTGTATATGACTGTTTCAGTCCTTCTGTATATGACTGTTTCAGTCCTTCTGTATATAACTGTTTCAGTCCTTCTGTATATAACTGTTTCAGTCCTTCTGATATGTATATAACTGTTTCAGTACTTCTGTATATAACTGTTTCAGTCCTTCTGTATATAACTGTTTCAGTCCTTCTGTATATAACTGTTTCAGTCCTTCTGATATATATAACTGTTTCAGTCTCTTCTATATATAACTGTATATAACTGTTTCTTTCTGTATATAACTGTTTCAGTCCTTCTGTATATAACTGTTTCAGTCCTTCTGATATGTATATAACTGTTTCAGTCTTTCTGTATATAACTGTTTCAGTCCTTCTGTATATAACTGTTTCAGTCCTTCTGTATATGACTGTTTCAGTACTTCTGTATATAACTGTTTCAGTCCTTCTGTATATAACTGTTTCTGTCCTTCTGTATATAACTGTTTCAGTCCTTCTGTATATAACTGTTTCAGTCCTTCTGTATATAACTGTTTCAGTCCTTCTGTATATAACTGTTTCTGTCCTTCTGTATATAACTGTTTCAGTCCTTCTGTATATAACTGTTTCAGTCCTTCTGATATGTATATAACTGTTTCAGTCTTTCTGTATATAACTGTTTCAGTCCTTCTGATATGTATATAACTGTTTCAGTCTTTCTGTATATAACTGTTTCAGTACTTCTGTATATAACTGTTTCTGTCCTTCTGTATATAACTGTTTCAGACCTTCTGTATATAACTGTTTCAGTACTTCTGTATATAACTGTTTCAGTACTTCTGTATATAACTGTTTCTGTCCTTCTGTATATAACTGTTTCAGTCCTTCTGTATATAACTGTTTCAGTCCTTCTGTATATAACTATTTCAGTCCTTCTGTATGTAACTGTTTCAGTCCTTCTGTATGTAACTGTTTCAGTCCTTCTGTATACAACTGTTTCTGTCCTTCTAATATGTATATAACCGCTTTGCGATTTCTTTAGGTATTTTTGTAAACTTGATTCAGGAATTGTACAGTACTCACTAGTCCTCCTTACACCAATTCTCAGTTGATGACATCAGTCACCCATCAGACATAGCTAGCCAGACAGATTTTGTTCATGTCTGACATATTGACAAGTTTTGGTCTAAGTTTAGGTCAGGTACAACCTTTAAGAATACAAAAACAAACAATATGATAGATATGTTTTCATTAAGTTTATAGATGTCTTTCTTGTGAAAATATTTAGTTCTGCATTTTAACTGCAGTAATAATGAGAATTTGATGCAAATCAATCAATTACAGATCATATTTAGATCAAACAAACATTAAAATGAGATTTTAATAAAAGTTAAATTAATCATTGTCACAAAATGATCTGTGACTGAAACGTGTACGGTGTATTTATCATTCTATGCTGCAGTGATTTCCCCACCCAAGCTTTATCATTAACTTATATCACTAACGACAACCTCAAAATATTTTTAAATCTATGATAATAAATGCATTGTGAATGACTAAATTAAACTAATAACAAAGTGCACTTTTAAATGGGATGTGACATAGAACTGGTTTTATTGGGGTATGATGAACCATTCCATAAGAACAGATCAAAGTAGGGTCCTGAAACATCTGTCATTCTTAACTAGTTCGATTGAAGTGCTTAACTTTCATTTCTGTTAAATAAAAATTAAATCATATGATTTTTTTTAAGAAAATTGAAAACAGTGTCAAATGATAAATTACAGAAAAAAAAAGAAAAAGCAAAAAAAATACAGATGTGTCAAAAATATAAGATTATACCACACATAATTTGTGTCTCGAAAGCATACATTTCTTTTGTCAGTTATTCAGGTGACACCTTATTTGAATTTTGAAATTAAACTTTCAGAATAAGAAATTACCTGTGACGGAGAAAATGCTTACGAAATAAATGTCAATAAACAGCATTCTATATCGGTTTAAATGTAAATATGTAGAAATATCTGTCTTGACATCAGCTAAAGTTGTCCTTACTGTTGTACTCTGGATTGAAAGGATTTGAAGGCGCTGAAGTTAGTAATTACTCATATGTTACTTTAATCAAATTTGTCCACAAAGCAGAGAGGGTAAATTTTCTATGAGTTCACCAGAAATAATTAATTAGTTTGTAAGTTTGACTAGTTAAAAATAAAGTTAAACTTTGTCAAGCCATGAAATCCATGTGTCAGGATGATATGTTGAGCAGGTAACATTTTCTGTTCTCAGGAAAAGTATCAAATTCTCCTAATATCTTTCTTTGGAGAAATATCTGTGAAAATGTTTTATAAGACGACCTAGTTTGTACTCTACACTTCATTGATGTCTATTTTGAGACACCTGTTCCTTTGACCTGGAGCTTAATGGTAGA
This sequence comes from Ylistrum balloti, assembly GCF_031769215.1. Classification (NCBI taxonomy): domain Eukaryota; kingdom Metazoa; phylum Mollusca; class Bivalvia; order Pectinida; family Pectinidae; genus Ylistrum; species Ylistrum balloti. The sequence goes on from NW_026782073.1 coordinate 245,482, forward strand.
TAATTTTTGTGAGTTAAAAGCCTATGTCAAGAGTATGGTGAGATATAGGGAGATTGACACATTATATGGGTAACAACAATACACATCTAAACCATTAACACATTAATACAGAATTACTATAGTATTGACCAACTGAAATTAAACACTCACATCTGTTCCTATAAATAGAGATTTATTTATCTTACGATCTCAAGTATTTCTTTTCTACTTGGTGGCTCCTTTTTGTCACTTGAATACCCTCTAAACCTGTTTGAAAACAAAACCTAGTTCTTATAGATCAGGTCATTGGAACACTTGTAATCCTATTTGTATTTTAGGTCAAGTGTAGAGTAATGAAAGACAATCCTTCATACATATTGTAACTTTCAGTAAGAAGATGTTTTTTGTTACTTTCAGTTAGAAGATACTCTCAAGTCCTGGGATCCTAATGGAACACAGATAGGTAAGTCACATGTCCATACATACATATAATCTGGAGAAAAGGTTCCTAATAGAACACAGATAGGTAAGTCACATGTCCAGTCATACATTACCACTAGGTTGATGTTAATTATTAATTATTTTTATTCTTTATAGAATGTCTACTTATAGCTCACAATTTGGATGTGAATTTCTGAATTTTTACTGCCATGTACATTTACTTCAAAAATCCAAAGCATCCCCTTCATTTTTCTTTTGTTTTAATATATTTTTTGATAGTTTTCCATTTTTTAATAGTTTTTCCACTCAAATTTTCCATAAGATATGGAGTAAAGTGTATCTATATATGTTCCTTTTTAGAAAGTCTTAGATATCATGCCAATTTCTCTTAGGAGTTGAGACTTAAAAGAAAATATATTTTTAAAAAACTAATGAGACCTGTATATATTATTGACTGATTGTGTTATCAGTAATATTGATTCTTATTGTCTTCCCAGCAATCCTGAATATGATTATGTTCCCAGTAATTCTGTAATTTTGTTCTCAATAATATTGAATATGATTGTCCCCAGTAATCTTGAATGTGTTTATGATCCCAGTAGTATTGACTGTGGTTGTGTTTCCAGTACTATTGACTGTGGTTGTGTTCCCAGTACTATTGACTGTGGTTGTGTTCCCAGTACTATTGACTGTGATTGTGTTCCCAGTACTTTTGACTGTGATTGTGTTTCCAGTACTTTTGACTGTGATTGTGTTCCCAGTACTTTTGACTGTGATTGTGTTCCCAGTACTATTGACTGTGATTGTGTTCCCAGTACTATTGACTGTGATTGTGCTCTCAGTACTATTGACTGTGATTGTGCTTTCAGTACTATTGACTGTGATTGTGCTTTCAGTACTATTGACTGTGATTGTGTTTCCAATAATCCTGACTGTGGATGTGTTCTCAGTGATCCTAATGGAGATTGTGTTCCCAATAATGGTGACAGTGATTGTGTTCTAGTAACTGAGATAGCATTTCCCGGTTTCATCACTGTTGTTGTGTTCCCAGTAGCATTGATTGTAATTGTGTTCTAAAAAAAGTAATTGATATTGTGTTCTAGTGACTGAGATTGTGACGTGACTGAGATTGTGTTCTAGTAATTGAGATTGTGTTCTAGTGACTAAGATTGTGTTCTAGTAATTGAGATTGTGTTCTATTGACTGAGATTGTGATCGTGACTGAGATTGTGATCGTGACTGAGATTGTGTTCTAGTGACTAAGATTGTGTTCTAGTGACTGAGATTGTGTTCTAGTGACTGAGATTGTGTTCTAGTGACTGAGATTGTGTTCTAGTGACTGAGATTGTGTTCTAGTGACTAAGATTGTGTTCTAGTGACTGAGATTGTGATCGTGACTGAGATTGTGTTCTAGTGACTGAGATTGTGATCGTGACTGAGATTGTGTTCTAGTGACTGAGATTGTGTTCTATTGACTAAGATTGTGATCGTGACTGAGATTATGTTCTAGTAATTGAGATTGTGTTCTAGTGACTGAAATTGTGTTCTAGTGACTAAGATTGTGTTCTAGTGACTGAGATTGTGTTCTAGTGACTAAGATTGTGTTCTAGTGACTGAGATTGTGTTCTGAGATTGTGTTCTAGTGACTAAGATTGTGTTCTAGTGACTGAGATTGTGTTCTAGTGACTGAGATTGTGTTCTAGTGACTGAGATTGTGTTCTAGTGACTGAGATTGTGTTCTAGTGACTGAGATTGTGTTCATGACAGTGATTGTGTTCTAGTAACTGAGATAGCGTTTCCCGGTTTCATCACTGTTGTTGTGTTCCCAGTAGTATCGACTGTGATTGTGTTCTAGTAACTGAGATTGTGTTTCCTGATTTCATCACTGTTGTTGTGTTCCTTGTGCTATTTTAAGGTTTGAGATTAACAGATACATAAATACAGACCATTACAATTCTGATCTTAAAGATGGAAATTAAAGATAGCAAAACACAGTGTATAGTATTTCCATGTGGTGAAAAGTTTTAAAACTGGCAAATTTGAGTCATAAAAATGATGATAGGATCATACCGTTGATATGTAGGGCAACCAGTGAAATTCTAGTGATCTTTGACAATGTGGCATTCAGGCCCCATAGAATTGTCAACGATTTTTTGATAATAAATGAACATTTCATACAATTATGTTGTCATATCTGACAACATAAGGTCATATATCCGTGACCAATATCAGTTGTGTAAATTTATTGTGACACTTGGTTTTATGGGCATGTACTAAATTTCCAATGTAAAATACATTTGTATAGAATAACGTTGTATAGAAAAAAGTCTTACAGCTTCTGTTTGATCTTGAATACAAATTTTAATAACAGTGAGGATGCTGTCTTCTGCAAAACAGCATTGGATTGGTTGTTCCTTTCATGCTTTTGGAAAAAAATTGATATTTACCAAGAAATATGGTGTTGAAAGAAAAAAGAAATCTTGAAAGTGGTTTAAAAACATTGTCTTTCTTCAAAAGCCAAATTCTAGTAGATATTTAGGGAAAGTGTTTAGGTATGCCCATAACTTAGGAATACAAGTTTGTTCTGAATATGTATTTAAAGTCCAGAGAAAGAGGTCCTGAATATAGTTTGGGATAACTGTCTTTCACTAAATAGATTTTATTTGCACTGAAACATACAGATAACATCACTACCATAATTTTGTCCTCACACTAGATTTGTCCACAACAACAGTTTATTGAATGTTGATGTATCAAGACAGCAATACTGTGATACCTCATTATTGGTACATATAATAAAAGTCATAAGTTCTGTTAGTGCACTGATGTCATGATACGATGGTGATGTTTTGTTTCAGTACACTCCATGTCAACATCCCACCGACCGATGACAAATGGCCGCAATCCGCTGTTTTTATAAAGTTCAAATTTTTCAGCTTTTTGCAATATTTTAACAACCGATTGGTTGGAATGTACCAACGCTTTATAACAATAGCGTGTGTCATTGTCATAAAAGTTGATGTAGTATTATAAAGTCATATGGCCCAAAAACAAATCAGAATTGTTCAACAGGGTTGTTTACCTTAGCGTCAGAATCTCGTTAGCTACCTGACATATACCATGTTGTTGTCTGATAGTAGGTGTACATGCAATTCAGACAATGGAAGGGGCTTCAGGAGCTGAATCCTTTCGACACTGGATCAGGAGACGTGGAAGTATTTACTTATTTCCTGGTTCTAATCATAGAACAAGGAAAGTTTCGTACTAAAAGTTTATCAGTGGTTTGTGATTGGTCACGCAACAAAAGCTGGCTGGTTATGATATAAATTTCGTGTTTCCATGTTATTGAAGGTTTCATGAATAAAAAATAATTGTTCAGAGGTTTGTCAGTGGTAATGGGATCAGACTAGTTTATTTAAATTATTGACATTTTCAATGTTAATGTAAATATTTTTCTGTGTTTAGGTTGATTTCCAGCTACATGTGATAATTTCTGTAGTTTATACTGCTATGTTACTATTTAGGCAAATGAGGTAATAAATTGAACCTATATATGGAAGGCTTATGTTGTAAATTACGTTATTTTTAAAATTGAACGTACATCACCCATACAAGATATTGGAGACTATGACTGACAATGATCACATGACGTGGTGGACCTATGACATCAGTGTGAACTACTAATACGATTAAATGATTACTCACCTCTGTTCTAATTTATTCTGGCAGTGTTTCTATTTCCACCTGTGATGTGAATTTGAATTAATTAGATAAATATTTACAGATATTCTGTAATCATATGAAACCACATGGGCTTGTTAAGGTATTTGATATATTGTGTGAGATGTTCTTTACCTGTCTGAACGAGACAAGGTAAAAATCTATGTTTCGTGTCCATATGTCCCTGGGTATTGTAATCTGTACACATGTTGCAGGTAACCTGTTCTCTAGCAAGCTATGGAATCACTACGAAGAATATTGTGATAACTACGCAGACACTCGACAGTAAGTAGAACTTCTTATTATCCTCCACAGTAGAAAAAAAAAAGAATAAATGTTGCATCATGCCAAAGTATAAACAGTAAATGTTCAGTTTCATAAACGTATCTTTTGTGATATTTTGTGCAACACTTTAAGGTGGAGATGCATGTAGTCTTGATAGTCGGTGTAAGAACAGAAATTTTGTGACACGGGAGATTGATGACAAACAACTTGTCTATATCCATGTTATTGACCATTACTGGCCTAGTATCAAGATGGAACATTCGAACAGCATGTACTTTTACAAGATGGATGTGCCCTAGTTACGAGATTACAAAATGTTTATTTTCTTATATCATATTTCAAGAAAATGTCAGCATATATTTTGAGATAAATTGTTTTTACTCGTACCACTAATTTGAAAAATTTCTTTTTTGATTGAGCAAGGTATCAGTAGAATAAATTTGAATGAAATTAAGGACAGCACGGTAAAGCTCAGGTATACAAGACGTAATGGTAAGATTGTACTCTTAAACTGAAGTTCATTCATCATGACCGATTTAAAAAAATAAAGTTGATTTATGTAAAATCTGAAATAAAAGTGCAAAGGTATATTTTCACTGAACCACTTTTTATGTCTAATCTATGAGGTGTCTGTGTTAGGGGTTCTACATCTTTGTGTAGTTGATCCGTGCAGGACTGTCTGTACCCATCCTCACTGCATGTGAGTTTACCTTATCGGACATATTTTGTGGATCAGAGAACAAAAGAGGCTTTCTTCTAAGGTCAGAGGACAGATGCACCTTACAAAACTGCAGCACACATGATACAGTGATGATAGAATTAGATATATGCTGTTACATTGGCTACTGGCAGTTGTACCTGCTACAAATTTATTTACTCAAAACTGAAAGCATTATGATGAGTACTTCCTTTCAAAGGACTTCCAGCTAGAGTTACAATCTGAATAGTTTGTGTTCATTGAACTGACGTGACATTGCCAGAAAAAAATATCTGTCTCTCAGAAAAGTTTTCATGTCTAATTCAATCAATGTTGGACTTTTTCTGTGGTAAATTTCAGAAAGCTGCCATGTATATGAGCAAATGTGTTTTGTTGATCAGGTTTTAATGTGCATTAAAGGAAAGATCTAGTTTATTTTGGTTTGAAAAGTAGAGAATGTAAGGCATACAACTGAAATGTTATATATACAGACACAGGGCAGTGCACTTGTTTACCCTAGCATTTAATTGTCAGTAAATTATCTGACAATAATATGATAAAATGAAAAGCTGATCAACTGGAACCTACTAACAGGACTGCGCTCACTTGTAACGAACATCGACTTTAAATCTTTTTCATATTACTTTCCTAGATTGCTAGAAGACAAGCTCAAGTCTGAAGATTCATTTGTGGCTTTCTGTGATTTGAGACGAGGGAAGGCAGAACACACCATCCATACTCTGCTTCATCTTCCTGTAAGTACTTGGTTTTTTTCCATTATTTCTATCATTATACACTTTTATAGCTCATCCTGGTGACAACACAACCATACAGCTTGGATTTGGTGAGGAAACTCTAACCATTCATGGTTCATGAAGAAAATTGGATGTATTGTCTTGGATCAGTGAGGCTGTTCCATTATACTCTGCTTTTAAGCTGTCTTTCATTACTGTTACTATTTAAAAAAAAAAAAACATCAGATAACTATTTGTCATGTTAGGGACTTCAAAGTATATCCTAATGGGAAAGTGCCAGCTTTTGGAATTACCAAAATCGATCTCAAATTAGAGGTTACTCCAGCATACCATCAGGTAATTTTCAGCCACCACCACTCAAGGATAACAAAAAGCCTTGTAGATTCTAGTGAACACCTTCAAAGGCAAACAAGTATAAAAAAAATATTGAACTCTTTAGGGCATGACAGGTAAAACATGGAAAATCCTCCAAAAGCCTTATCAGATTTGTGGAATCTATGTCCTGAAAACCAGCTAAACGCTGTTAAGACCTTCAGAACAAGGCCAGTAGAACCTTGGTAAGACCTTCAAAACAAAACAAAATATTCTTTAGAATAAGACCAGTGGAAAACAGAATCTTGACTTGTGGACCCTTGTTAAAACTGTACTAGTAGAACCTAGGTTAAAACTTTACTAGTAAAACCTAGGTTTAAACTGACTAGAATTTGACTGGTATAACCTTGTTAAGACTTGCTAAAGCTAGACCAATCAAGTACTTCAGAATTTGAACTATACATTCTTGGTTAGACTGTCGAAACTTGTAATATAGAACCTCATTGTTACCCTTAGGTATAGACCAATATAACCTTATAAAGATTGTTATAACCTGGTCAGTAGGCCCTGATTTTTAGAACCTGGTAAGACCTTTGGAATCTCAACTCATCCTTACTGATATTTTATGCCACACCAAGTCTTAAATATATGGCTGTAGATAGAAAGATTTGATCATATGATACTCAGCTTTACAAAGCTCCATGGCTTGTTACATCATAATTTAGAAAAAATTTGCAGACTTCAGCAGTGCTGTTTAGTCAAACTATGGAAATCTTTGACAGAAACTCAGCACACAAATTAGTACATGGATTGAACAAAACTTATTTTCAATTTTACATTATATCCAGAGAACTTGATTCCAATGCTGAACATAAATTCATTAATATAAATATCAGCTGCACTGTAAAACTTAAAAATATTTTAAAATAAAGAAAGCTATGTGTGAGTATGAAATAATTAACTCCAAAATAAAATTCATAGCTTTAAAACATTCTGAAATAAGATTGTTGAGAATTACTTAGTTGTATTTCCCAAGATTGTAAGAGTTACTTCCCTTAGAACCTATATCTCTAATGTAATAAAAGAAAGCTGTGTGCTTTCATTAGTAGAATTAATGTTGACATCTTTTAAAAATTTATAATGTATGTTTTTTTTAAACAGTTGTTACATTTCTATCTAATCTATCCCCACCCAAAGCTGCTCATTAAAACCATCCTGTTATTAACATCTTAGAGTATATGGCTACAGGTGTCTTATCTCCACAAGATTTATTCATGTCGGTTTCCTGTTTTGTAAGTTTGAGATAAACGTTATTCATATAGCTGATATGGGAGGTTTACATCCTTATAAAGTGATATACACTCTCTGGAGATTGGTATTCTATCTGTCCTGCTGCTCACTAGACAGTTTCTGAATGTCTCCACTATCACTAGATATGGACCCTATAATGTCTAGATTTGATCCTCAACAACATTTTCAGTACATGGCAGGAGAAATGCTACACTGTCTAAATATGTCATCAATAATCATTATAAGGCCTTGCCCAAAAATTATAAAACATGACAGCAAAATGTTTTCTCTTGACAATCTTTTTGAAATAGCCTGAATTCCCACTTTTGATCTAGTGATACCTGATAATGTTAAAAAAGTATCAACTGAAAAATTGTCAGGTGATTTTTAAGATATGCTGGCTGTAATAAGATCTAGTGAGGTGAGAGGGTTTAATTGAGATTGGCTACCCCTAACTTAAATTTGTATGGAGTACACTTAACTTAGAGCAGATACTTGGTTTTTTTTATTTCCACTGAGACAATTCTTACAATCATAGTTGGAACATTGCTTTTTTCATTAGTCTGTAAGATGGTGAATGAGAAACTTGAGTCTGTATGATTGTCAATGAGAAACATAAGTCTGTAAGATTGTCATTGAGATATGTAAGCTTGCCAACATGCATGCGGTCTTATCATAACAGGCTCATTAGGCCTTTTGTGGAAGTAACACGTATCAATTTAAGTTAATCTTTGTAATTTTTATGTTTCTGTAGCTAAAGCTAACATAAATACCCTCATGTTTTTGTAAGATATTTTGTACAGCATGCTTCAGGAGTTTCTATCAACATATGAGTCACATAAATATATATAGTTTTGATGTTTACATCAGTTTATGAAGTTTCATTCATAACAAACAAGCTGTGTGATTGTACTCATAAACAACTCTTTCTTCTTCCCACAAAAATTCAAGTAATTCATCACCTGTTTATTGATCAAAAGAATTTTATTAAGCAGGTAAAATAATTTGGATTTACCTGACCAAGTATTCTCGTTATCCTACCTGGACAGATACATTACCTTTTTGACAGGAACACACCTTTACATTTTACCTGTTAAGCCTCATCATCTTACCTTTTATACAAGTCTGTTGGAAGTTTGATCATATTTCACAAATTCAACAACTTCTTCATTGAAAGTCAATTTGTTTATACCTGTGTGGCTTGGTTTATCAGAATACCTGTTCCTGCTGTCAGGTGTATGAAGCTGGCTGATTCACACACCAGGGTAGTGATATGTAGTTTTGAGAAGGTAAAATCATGTATCAGGGATTATAGGCGATGTGTTTTCAACAAACAACTGCTGAAGTTTAGGGAGGTCGGTATTTATATCTCTTAGGGAGATTTGTATCCATATCTCTGTGGGGGTGGGTATACTTAGGGAGTTTGTTATGTTTTAGGGAGATCATGCAGTATATCATATCTCTGAAGAAGTTCTAAAAATTATCTTTAAGGGAGCTGGAAATCCATATCTTTTAGGGAACTCAGTATTCAAATATCTTATGGAACTCTGTATACATATCTCATAGGAGGGTCGGTATGTATATCTTCGGTAGCTCAGTATTCATATCTCTTATGGAGCTCAATTTTCATATCTCTTAGGGAGCTCAGTTTTCATATGTTTTAGGGAGCTCAGTATTCATATCTTTTAGGGAGCTCAGTTTTCATATCTTTTAGGGAGCTCGGTATTCATATCTCTTAGGAAGGTCGGTACATATATATTTGGAAGTTCAGTATTCATATCTCTTTGGGAGCTCAGTATTCAAATCTCTTTGGGAGCTAGGTATTGAAATCTCTTTGGGAGCTCAGTATTCAAATCTCTTTGGGAGCTAGGTATTGAAATCTCTTTGGGAGCTCAGTATTCATATCTCTTATGAAGGTCTGTATATAAATCTCTTAGGTAGGTCTGTATATATATCTTCAGAAGCTCAGTATTCAAATCTCTTTGGGAGCTAGGTATTGAAATCTCTTTGGGAGCTTAGTATTCAAATCTCTTTGGGAGCTAGGTATTCAAATCTCTTTGGGAGCTCAGTATTCATATCTCTTATGAAGGTCTGTATATAAATCTCTTAGGTAGGTCTGTATATATATCTTCAGAAGCTCAGTATTCAAATCTCTTTGGGAGAAATCTCTTTGGGAGCTTAGTATTCAAATCTCTTTGGGAGCTAGGTATTCAAATCTCTTTGGGAGCTCAGTATTCATATCTCTTATAAAGGTCTGTATATAACTCTCTTAGGTAGGTCTGTATATATATCTTCAGAAGTTCAGTATTCATATCTTTTAGGAGATTTGTCTTCATATCTCTTTGGGAGCTCAGTATTCATATCTTTTAGAGAGCTCTCTATACACATCTCTGAAGATGGGTGGTATACATATCACTTAATGAGGTTGGTATACAAATCTTTTTGTGAGTATCAGTTGGGGTTGTTCACAATACGTTTCTCTTTGTGAGTATCAGTGGGACTTGTTCACAATACATTCCTCTTTGTGAGTATCAGTGGGACTTGTTCACAATACATTTCCTCTGTGTGAGTATCAGTGGGGCTTGTTCACAATACATTTCCTCTGTGTGAGTATCAGTGGGGCTTGTTCACAATACATTTCCTCTGTGTGAGTATCAGTGGGACTTGTTCACAATACATTTCCTCTGTGAGTATCAGTGGGGCTTGTTCACAATACGTTCCTCTTTGTGAGTATCAGTGGGACTTGTTCACAATACATTTCCTCTTTGTGAGTATCAGTGGGGCTTGTTCACAATACATTTCCTCTGTGTGAGTATCAGTGGGACTTGTTCACAATACATTTCCTCTGTGAGTATCAGTGGGGCTTGTTCACAATACGTTTCCTCTTTGTGAGTATCAGTGGGGCTTGTTCACAATACATTTCCTCTGTGAGTATCAGTGGGGCTTGTTCACAATACGTTTCCTCTTTGTGAGTATCAGTGGGGGTTGTTCACAATATGTTTCCTCTTTGTGAGTATCAGTGGGGGTTGTTGACAATATGTTTCCTTGTTGGCCCCTGACAGATATAATGACCTTACTTGTGATGAGTTACTGCATCACATACTTAGGACACAGCTTTCCTGATATTGACTGATATCTCCACACTAAATACAAAAGAAGCTGTTGTTAAATTAGGACATTTTAATTAGATTTTTTGCTTTTTATTATGTTTTTTTTATCTATATACATATTACAAAAAGTAATTAACAAACTAAAGTACTTTTACCCTATACCAAGTTAAGATAAGTGATGTTAGCAGTAGTATAACCCTGGTGGAGACTGTTACCATAGAATTTTAGAGTACAATAGATATTATCTTGGGTCAGGCACAGGGAGACAGTCTCCTATAAATAATATTCATAAAGGTCATAGTTCACTGATGTATCATTCCAGTTTGTGTCAGATACCACATTACACGTTTATGAGCTTTATACATAAGCTGTTGACTGTGTAACTTGGCAGTACGTTCAATAAAACGCTTATTGCCTACTTATTACACTCATGATTGTGATGAAAGTGGAGGATTTTATCAGTTAAAAATTTGGAAGAGGGGAGGATATTATCATTCAGAAATCAATCTGAAATGCAACAAAATAACCAAAAATATCTACTTAATGTTTGGTTTTTGCTTTGCTATTTTACACAAAATTTGTCTCGGTGATTTATAGCTTATTCATTGTGTAATAAATATAAAAGTATTCTATAATTCTTAATAAATCTAGCCAACTCGTGTCATAACAGGGTTACTATACAAATTATTACATAGAAAGGTCACAGACACTCTGATGAATAATTCATATTTCTTACCTACATAAGCTATTCATCACTAGTAAAGCTTGCTTACCATATACACAAACAATCAGAGCTAGTTACAGGTGCACCTATTCTAGTTTTTGTGAAATCGTAAATGCACCAGATATGTTTTATGTCCTATACTAATGGCTATGGTAATATTCAGGGATATGGTTTTTTTTTTTTAGTCATTTTTCTTAAGATGATTAACCGTGGCAAAATACTTTACTTTGATCTGAGGAGATGTAGCTGTTCTCTGGGTTTGTTAATGTGTGTAAAGTTTATCATGGAGAAATAGATGGGTTATGGATGTTAAAATGGTTTATTAACATCTGTTTGTAAGTCATTTACTTAGCATGCTTTACTGGTAGATCATGGACAATGAGTTATTACACGTGACTTTGATGAAAAACATCCTCAAACTCAAACAGCATAAATGGAAGTAAATAAACCTAGAGGGCCTGGAGAGAAATATTGACAAACTGGAGGTGCTTATGTGTGGAAATGTGTAGTCTCATAGTGCTTATATTTGTAGAAATAAAATCAGTTATTTCAAAGAGATGTAGAAATGATAAACTCAGAGGGCTTAAATGAAGAAATGGATAAACTCAGATGTACAAATGGTAAAACTCAAAGGGCTGAGATGTAGAAATTATGTGTTTAGAAAGCTGAAATGAAGAAATGATAAACTCAGAGGACAGAAATGTAGAAACAGAAAAACTCAGAGGGTTGAGATGTAGAAATGAGTAAACACAGAGGGTTGAGATGTAGAAATGGTAAACACAGAGGGTTGAGATGTAGAAAGTGGTAAACTCAGAGGGTTGAGATGTAGAAATGGGTAAACACAGAGGGTTGAGATGTAGAAATTATGTGTTTAGAAAGCTGAAATGAAGAAATGATAAACTCAGAGGACAGAAATGTAGAAACAGAAAAACTCAGAGGGTTGAGATGTAGAAATGGGTAAACACAGAGGGTTGAGATGTAGAAATGGGTAAACACAGAGGGTTGAGATGTAGAAATGGGTAAACACAGAGGGTTGAGATGTAGAAATGGGTAAACACAGAAGGTTGAGATTTAGAAATGGGTAAACACAGAGGGTTTAGATGTAGAATTGGGTAAACACAGAGGGTTGAGATGTAGAAATGGGTAAACACAGAGGGTTGAGATGTAGAAATGGGTAAACACAGAGGGTTTAGATGTAGAAATGGGTAAACACAGAGGGTTTAGATGTAGAAATGGGTAAACACAGAGGGTTGAGATGTAGAAATGGGTAAACTCAGGAGTGTAAATATTGTTAAGTGATTCAATAACTCATCCAGATTTTTGCATTTCCTGTAAAAAGCGCATTTATAAGTAAGTTCATCATGTAGAAATTTGCTTCACCATATTAAATCATCAATAAAACAAACACAGACTTGTCAATTCCAGTTTTTCTAATAGGGAAGACTCCAAATTTTACAAAGACATTTTCTAAATTGTTTAAATTTCAAAAATGTGATTATATTACCAGAAAGAGCAAAGAGCAAATTTATGAATTTCACTTCTAGAAGTTTGAAGTTGTCAATCATCTCCGCAGAAATTATGAAAGATTCTAAAAAGCTGGCAATTATGCAAAAAGTTTTGGTGAGATAATGTCCCTCTACCCAGCGGCGGAGATGGTACATTGACAATATACCACTTTACCTTATGGCAAGGTATCACTATAGACCATCAACCAGCTGAAGTCATGGTAACTGTACAAATACAAATCCAACCCATTCTAATTCTAATGGAGGTAGGAGAAAAACCATTAAAATTGTTTCATTAATTTTTACCTTGTGGAAATTTACTGACACGTTAGTATTGCGAAGTGATTTTGATTGTATTGATATAACAGATGAATTTGTTTCAGTAATAAAAAAGAATCTGTTAGCATTCAGGTGAAAAATTTACACAATATCATACCTTGTACCACAGGATAAAATCAGAAAAACTTTCTATCTTAATGTTTCACATACCAGGTTATTGAAACAAATTCTATGGATTTTTTTTTTATTATTGATTTAAATATTTCTGGTGCAGTTTAGTCAGAACTTTAAAAATCATCTGATTTTTTATGATCTAGGAAGACTACAATGAATTGTTGTTCCTAGTTGTAGTCAATTCTATGCCCACACATTCCATCTGGGTAGATTAGAGCTTACTCTTGAGTGCAGTATGAGCAGAGCCATTATCTGGAGATTTGAAACAGGAGTAACATGTTAGTGCAGGCAGATGACAAGTTATGTAAAGATTTTATCTTCTTTATTGCATATTTCATTGGAATAAAACTTAACTGTAAACAAATTGACGATTTAAATTTGAATGTGTTGATCTGTACCTTCACAACAATCAATATTCTGTTTCACTTTCCTTGTTACCATTACGTTTTATTCACTGACATACCAAGGACCTGACCTCAGTGGCCATACATCTGCCTAACTTCCGCTGATCTCACCTCGGAAATGTTTTTCTAAATCTAAAAAAATTTCATTGCTATGGCTTGTACAAAACACAAGTATGTGCTTTTTAAGATGAAAGTAAAATTTGGTTATCCACATGTCAGTTACTGATTATGTGTCAGGTTGTAGCGTCCATGGAAATTACCAAAGGATTCTGGGTACTTGTAGTTTTATATGAATATTGATTCTTCAGGAAATATAGGGGAATTCATTGGGATATATTAGTAAATGATTTTCAGGAAGAGTGCATTTATGATTATTATTTTGTCTAAGAGAAATCATTGATATCTAGAGAGGAATAGTAATTGTAGGAATTCTCGTGAGGCAGGTTGTTGTAAACCATTTTATAGCTTCATTCAATGTGTCTTTTCAACTTGTGAGGTCTGCCTGCCACTTATCATACAGTAGAATTAAACACAATTACATCTAATTGGTATTCTTTGCCACAAAAAATATATATATATGAAAATCTGTGTTGAGGAACTGTCTCCCTAATCCACACATCTACTATTCTGGTCATTAATATGTTTGGTGTCTGTAGATGATTATGCACAATACAAAGCTTGTAGGACACCTATAATCTGTCGCTCTTTCTTGCCACCTTTTAACTCCACAGCTACCCGTTTGTATTAACTTGAATTGCATGGTATATTACAGTTAAATAAAAGTGGTGCTTGTATTGTAAGACAAGGTTGAAGGTCAGATTTGTGGTAATTATGCAAGGGAGACTTGGGATGACACGATTCGTTGCCCACGACCCCATTCTCTAGGTATGGAACTGATGTTATCTGTCTGTTTGGGAATGCACCCTATTTTATGCTTTGTTGGTTTTGAAAGACTTACAGTAAATTAGCCCTCCCTCCAAAAAAAAAAAGTTGAATTTGCACATGACTAGAAAAGTAATTTTTGTGTAGGTAAGGAGATCTTAACCATGTTATACCAACAATGTGGTCTGTAGTTCAATAGAGGTGAAGGTATTAGTGTTTTTTTCCGACTTCATCACAGCTACAGGAGCATTCAGATATTGACTCCTGTTGGGAATGTATCAAATTCATTTAAATCATATTTTCCTAAATCTTAAAAGTTCGAGACACCTTTGACTGACAGTGGTATATTCTCTTGGTCACTTTTTGACTTGTAGATAGTATCACAGGGGAGTACTATAAATAGACAGGGAAACAGGAGTGAACCTCAAGTTGACTGTTAAACCCCGATTAAAGCATAGAACAATGCATTTTACTAAAATTTTAAAAAAAACTATATAAGGATATATTTCCAAAATAAAAAAAAAAAGACACAAACTGAATTCCAATCCTTTTACTTATGCATGTACGACGCATTGTTTATAGGTAAGGATAAGCTGACAATGGCTCTATATTTATTTGAACAGATGTACTTTGGTAGTAGCAAAAATTTTAAGTGTACATCAACTGATTTTGTATGAATCGTAAATGTCATTGATGTTGGAATAATGAGAATACCAATAAAAGATTCAGATGGTTAAATTTGGGCTATTGACAAGATTTCTCTGGCTGATTTCAAAGTCAGTACATATATATATTAATACATACTTCATTTTCATTCACCTAGAGCAATATTGCACACTTTTAACATATACAGAGTATGGACTAATTCCTGTCAGAAGTATCATCCAGCTGTTACTCTTTTGGACAAATAAGGATCTCTCAATGTTGAGATAGGCTGTTGGTTGATGTTGGTAGTTGTAACATTTGACCTTTCTTCCCTTGGTGAGGTCAGATGTTCAATCAGTGACCACAATTTTGAATTTTTTTTAAAACATAAAACTGCTCCATCAATGATCTTTGTTCTACCAAAACCTATAAAGGATTTTCTAATACAGAAATAAATTACAGTCTTTTTCATGAAATATCAGAATGTTTTTGAGGTGAAGTTTGATACAAAGGAGTAACATGAACAAAGATGATTCCAGTCAGTGAACAATACATCAGTCATTGCTTAGAGATAAAACATAGTAGCGATCCAAAAAACATGACAACAGATTCGCACAAACTTGTTGAGCTGAACGAGTCATGTGGAGATACTGGAGTGTTTACGTCAAGGATAGAAAGGTTAAGATGTTTTGACTTGAAGTAAGATTTAATTTGTTTTTAATCCATATATCTCTGTTGGTGTTTATCCCCTGGATCTTACAGAGAGACTGTCGTCAGTAATACCGCTGTGTACTGTTAACGTCAACAGAGGTGAAAGTGTAAGGCTGGGCTGTTCATTTATTAGACATTCTTTTGACAATGTTTGTGTAGAAAATGTATCCGGGACAAGATACTATTACGTTGATCGGTAATGATGTCTCTTTGTGGTACCAACCAACCATCCGTCACTTTTCACAACCACAAATAATATGTCTAATTGACTACATAGACACTGAATCAGATCAATGTTGATAGGTGTTAAAGTGCCCCCCCACCTGGACTGTTGTCAACATGACAATAAAACAACAACAGATCAGTATAGATAGGTGTTACAGTGCCCCCCTCCCCACCTGGACTGTTGTCAACATGGCAATAAAACAACAACAGATCAATGTATAGATAGGTGTTACAGTGCCCCCCCACCACCACCTGGACTGTTGTCAACATGACAATAAAACAACAGATCAGTATAGATAGGTGTTACAGTGCCCCCCTCCCCACCTGGACTGTTGTCAACATGACAATAAAACAACAACAGATCAGTATAGATAGGTGTTGCAGTGCCCCCAAACACCTGGCCTGTTGTCAACATGACAATAAAACAACAACAGATCAGTATAGATAGGTGTTACAGTGCCCCCTCCCCACCTGGACTGTTGTCAACATGACAATAAAACAACAACAGATCGGTATAGATAGGTGTTACAGTCCCCCCACCTGGACTGTTGTCAACATGGCAATAAAACAACAACAGATCAATGTATAGATAGGTGTTACAGTGCCCCCCTCCCCCCCCCACCACCTGGACTGTTGTCAACATGACAATAAAACAACAGATCAGTATAGATAGGTGTTACAGTGCCCCCCACCTAGACTGTTGTCAACATGGCAATAAAACAACAACAGATCAATATAGATAGGTGTTACAGTGCCCCCCCCCTCCCCACCTGGACTGTTGTCAACATGACAATAAAACAACAACAGATCAATATAGATAGGTGTTACAGTGCCCCCCTCCCCACCTGGACTGTTGTCAACATGACAATAAAACAACAGATCAGTGTTGATAGGTGTTACAGTGCCCCCCACCCCACCCACCCCCTCCAAACCTGGACTGTTGTCATTATGACAATAAAACAACAACAGATCAGTATAGATAGGTGTTACAGTCCCCCCACCTGGACTGTTGTCAACATGGCAATAAAACAACAACAGATCAATGTATAGATAGGTGTTACAGTGCCCCCCACCTGGACTGTTGTCAACATGACAATAAAACAACAACAGATCAATGTATAGATAGGTGTTACAGTGCCCCCCTAGTTTGGAAGCTTATAGTTCCTACAAATCTATTACATGGGAAGCAATGGAAAACGTTCCTACCAACATACACATCAACCTGTTGTTAACCAAGTAAAAAGTAATGGGTTCAGCGCTGTGTATGTAATGTAAACAGATCAAACTGTAGTAATTTTTACAATAAGGAAATGACAAGCTACAATATTCCCTGATCTGGTTCTCTTCTGTCAAAAGCACACCTTTCACAAATATTACAAGGTACTGTGATATATCATAGCCAGGTGACATGACCATCAGGGGTTTGGGTCATACAAGGTCAAGCCATTGATAGTGTTGATATTTATTGGGTAATCTGTTACATGTGGTGTCTTATTAGCATTCTACAGTATATATAGTGAAGAGAAAGAATGCACAAACATGTGTAACACTATGTTGGTTTTGTTACAACTAAATTTTCACAATGGGTAGCTGCACTGGCAAGCAAATAAAATATTATTTATTGAAAACAAGAAGGATATCATTTTCATGACAAGCAATTTTCCTCGTAACTTTATCTAGATTGTCCTGAAGTAAGATATTAAAGTAACAACTTTTTGTGTGAGAAAAGATATCGATACTAAAGTAAATGACATAACATGTATGCTGCAACAGATTTGTCACTGAGAAATATTGATAAAGTATATCGCCGACTACCATCTGGTGTTTTAGTTTATCGTGATATTATATAAGTAACATGGGCACTGCTAGATAGGAATACAGGTGTATACATATGGATTTTTGGTGCTTTCTCAATTCATTTCTAAGCGATGATGGCCTTGACCCTTCTTTGCAGGTCCTTACACTGAACATAATTAGGTCATTCGTTGTTCTGGCAGTAAGTTACTTGAGACTGAGCAGCCATGTGACAGATGTCATCTGCTGTAGTTCCATAACTTTAATTCAAGGTCAGAAGAGGTTACACAGCTGTAGTTTAATTCATTCCTTGCACAGAAAAAATATATAGAAATTATAATGCAATCAGCTTGATCGTAGATAAACAAAGTCAGATTGCTTCATTTCAAACTGGGACTGAAATCTCAAGGTCACAATCTTGTTTTTTGCAAGTACTAGACAAAATGGAGACAAAGGGCAACATAATACCTTGTTTATTTCTCAGTATTATTTCCTGTAGTTGATGTAATGTCATATTTACCTGCGCATTAGTGATTTCTTCATAAACACAAGCAATTATACCTGAATATATCATTGAAAATCAAGATGGATCACTCAGCTTCTACAAAATAACAAATCAAGACGCATCATGTTGGATGTATTGTTTCAGGATTTAATCTATCAAAAAAGGTTTTATGTCCACTGTTACAGCCTTTCTTTCTAGTCAATGAGAAAACAGAGGAAAATAAGATTGTCTCATTATCTGTCGTTACCATTGTAGAAGTTGAGAGTACAGGTTGCCTTACTAGCCTTTCCTAGTGGAAAGTTGAGTGGTAGAGTGTCTGGCTGGAGACAGAAGAGTTGCCTGTTCAAACCCTGCCAGGTGCAGGGTATTTTCCATGACTCCTTCCTATTACACTTTCAAACCAAACAAAAAATAAATAGACAAATAATCATAAGTAGCCAAGTTAATAGAAGAAAGCTGTAATATTCATCTAATTAGAAGTAAAAGGTAAAGATTATAAAATGAAATAAGACAGTTGGAAATAAGACTTAGTTATAATGAAATTTTCAAATGACCTTGGTTATTTCGGATTCAAGGTATACTTTCGCCATTTAAGTAGAGGAGTTAAGTTTTATATTGGTTCTTTTGTGCAAGTGAGGGACTTCCATATAATAAGAACGATGTGGAAATGAACATTTCAAGGTTCCATCTTTGTGTGTCATTCTCTGACCCAATTAATTTAAACTGTCATATTTCTTACAGTCTTATTTTATATGTACCTGAAACTTTCCATGTAGAATTTCATTAAAATATCAAGGACTGATGTTCAATGTGAAACAGGCACGTTTTGAACACAAATGAACACTGTTATGCTCTCAGTCACGTTTAGTGTCTTTGGCTTCTATTCCTGCAAGGTCACTATAAAAAAACAGAGGTCAGTTTTATCTTACCCACTTATCACACAGACCATGACAAAAAGGAAAATTGACACTTAATCCATGTTCAGGTCTAATTAGGGAGTAGAATTAAGTTTTAATTCAGGGTTGTGTAAGTGTTTGTCCATTATAAATTTTATAATCCATTTAACGTTCCAGTGACCAGTTCCTAAATCTGATTTGTTGCAAGTCACCAACTTTTTATGAGATTGACGTCTATTAGATTGTTCAGTAAATATAGACTCGAAACATTTAGTGGAGTAAAGTTTATTCTAAAAATGTATCAGAGGTGTATAGATTGGATCTAAACTTAACCTCAGTAGAATTTTAGGAAATTTAGGTCATGAGGTTGGCTGGTTAGATATGTGGATTGTAGGAAGGTGTGTCGGTCTCCTGTTTGTGGTTTACTTGATGTCATGGCTGACAGCAGTAGGATGTACTGTATACCTCATATACCTACAGACAAGTCTGGAAAATGTTTACTTCCTAAGTGTTTTTTTGTTCCATATTGTCATTTTGAGTTTTTCATTGATAAAGAAACCTGATTGTGCATTGGGGTACAAAGATAGAGAGGATAGATTGGTCATTTTATGTACTAAGCAGCTTGTTTCCGGCAATAAAATCTCTCCTAACAGTTGCATTCCATTTACAGTCAGGGGGAAAATGTTTTCATGTCAGTGTGGCTTGACTTCTAGGGCTGGATTTCTAGACTGAGTTTATATAGTCTTATTTATCAGCGTACAGAAATAGGCTTTAGAAACAGTATCATATCCAAGATCAATGTCAGGGGTGACATGTCTTAAATAAGTTTGTCACACCTTGTAGATGAAACAGCTAGGACCAATATCACGATGTTACTGTCAAGGTCAAGGTCATTTACACATAGAAATGAAATCAATCAACATCGACACAATTAAGTTATTCCAAATTTAGTAAAAACAAGATTAATGAAGGAGCTTATATCTGTACCTTACTTGGGAAAATTTCTGCTGTAAAAATGTTTACGGGAAAATTGCAACTATACAAATGTGAAGATGATTACAC
Source organism: Ylistrum balloti (assembly GCF_031769215.1). Classification (NCBI taxonomy): domain Eukaryota; kingdom Metazoa; phylum Mollusca; class Bivalvia; order Pectinida; family Pectinidae; genus Ylistrum; species Ylistrum balloti. The sequence goes on from NW_026782073.1 coordinate 265,877, forward strand.
GTGTTGTTTTCCAACTTGATGTACCAAATTTCCCAGATTATAAGCCGCGACTTTTTTCCTTGGCAGTCGGGCGTGTAGTTTATATGTGGACAAAAAAAATCAGAATGAAAAAAAGACTGTACCAAGATTCTTGTGAGTACCCATCCATCACGTGTTTGTGATTGAAACAGATCGTATAGAACCGTCTTTTGTAATCGTATACAGGATGATTTTTAAGATTGAAATAAGATTACCATTCTCATGGATGTAATTAATAATACCTTTTAATATGAATCACAATAATATCTTCTGAACTTTCATGGTTACTTTGGAAGCTATAGCGGAAGTTTACAGTAACCTGTTGCATCCTGGGATCAATAGGTCATCAGGTTATAGTTCAAATTCTACAACGACCGCCTTGCTTGTTTACGATAAGAAGGGCTTCGTTTAATTTGCAAGAAATAATATTGGAATATAAGATTTTTTGTCAGCATGCATGGGTCTTCGCTAATGTTTAATAGTACAATAGTAGATGAAGATATTGTTAAGTAAACTGTAAGTAACATCAGGCCCTATATCTGTACATAGACAATCTTTGGAGGCTCCCAAACAAACAAGTTATATATTTGGTATTTTTTATTTTTTAAACTACATTAATAACATAAAGAATTATCTTTGTATAATTCATTTGCAAACTTATATGTAATATTTCACTGTCGATCGTGATAAATTGCCTTCCGTTGTCTGTTATATCAACAAACTTTGGTCAACATGACAGTTACCACATCATAAGAAAGGGAACTAATATTTCGGTGACAATAATATGTGGATCAAATCAAAAATTTGTTAAAAATTTGCTCTGCTGCTGCTTATAATACCAGTGCAGTTAATAGCCCAGAAAATATGGTATTTGCCCAGGTATATAGAAGTTAAATAAAGCAGACCCATTATATCAGTTGTTGTAAACTTTATTGTATTTAAGTGGGCTTATGATTCCCAGGATTTTTATAAACTTACCAGACACCATTGGATTGTACCTATCATGTGCCCATTGAATGTCTTGAGCTGAAAACAAGGCGATCTTTGCCTCCCAGTGTGACATTATTGAGATGTAGGTTAGTCAAGTTATTTGAGATGTGTAAGAAGAACCTCGGCGAGTGCTAGCCATGTCAAGTTTTCTGAAATATGTGTCAGTGTTACAGAAAGTTCATGAAAACTGTCAGCAATATTTCAATAATATTTTGTCATTGAATTGATAGCTGTGTAGACCTTTAAAGGTTGACCATGTAGAAATGATTCAAGCTGAAAAGACAAACTTTTTTTTACCTGGTGTAGCATGTAGTGTTTAAATAGTAGTCAAGTCCCAAGACTACCCAACCGTCAATCCTTCTGTATAGGATATCATTGATTTTACCACTATAAAATTTTATTGGAACTCTAAGCACCTGAAAAATGCTGGCTCCAGTTTGTACATAAAGTCAAAATGACGTGAAAATTCACATTCAGATTTCTTGGCAAGTCTCCACTTTCAGTGTATGATATTGTGAAAATTATGAGGTTTATGACATAGGAATTTCATTGTGTAGTGACAAAATATTTCTTCTTCTCTACCAGGTAAACAGAAACGATTAATCACATATCTAAATGAAACATGAGGAATGAGATAGGTGAGGAGGGAGTTATCTCCCCTTTACATTATAAGACCTGATATAGAAATATTAGGTAGATATAAAGTTTAAGTTGTTTTATAGAAATCATGATTGGATGCATTCTCATATTTCAAACTAATATTTTCCTTTGTCCTTATTTAATCCTTTTTTCTTCTTTTTTTTTTTTTTTTGTATTTATACCCTTGCAGTTGTCTCTCTTACCAAGACAAAGAATCAGTTGTTGGCCATATTATAGCTAAGGAGACTGCCTGTCTGTCAGTTCAGATAATATCTGTGGACACACTTTAAAGTTAATTTAATCTTCACCACAACACCTGAGAAACTGCAAGCAAAATATCAAAATGCTGTGTAGTTGTTTTTTCGTGTACAGTTATCACTGTTGTTTTCAATTATCTTCCCTCTATTTACAAAATTGAGTGTGCTGAATACGTGAAGTGAATTGAATTTTTAACAGAAAACTTTCTGTAATTTTACCGCTTATTTTTGACCTAAAACCTCAGCTGACCTGATTTCCTGAGAAACTATATTCAGATTTTAAAGATGATATCAGACACCTAACAGGTAGGACCTTATTGTTGTCTGTCAGGATTCAGGTGTCAGTTGAGGATTCCTTTTAATGTGTATAGTTATTATGAATTTGGTCGGAAATTGGAGTCCTCTCTTTTCAGTGTAGACTTACCTTCTATAAAGTTTGTGAAGAAAGTGTCCGAATTCCATTCATGTAGACATAAGAGTGAAGTTTAAGTTTAACATTTGGCATTATATAGGATTAACTATAATTACGTTTCACCTGACCAGAACTATGTACTTACCTGTAATAACATACTTCTCTGATAGAAAAATTCAAGCTACGTCGACAGAGAAATTGTATCCTGTTCAGTTGTGACATTTTGTTGTGGAAAATCATTTTGGACGAGGTGACATAGCTGGTGACATAAAACCGTCTTGACAGGAAAATTATGGCTTTCTTTATGGCTTATATGGGTCATTATACTTTCTATTGAATAGGTAAAAGTTGAAAGTGTGAAAATATAACAAAACACCAAATATCTTGTTCGTCTTTCTGTATGAAATAGGTAACAATGAGATATTAACTAAAAGTTTTTAAAAATTAATGTAACAATTTCAAATATATCTTTATGAAAAATTACCAAACTTTAAATGGAGAGAAAAAAAATTGTTTTTAAAACTAAAATAAAGATAAGGCATTATGAGGTTATGTGCAATGTGTTGGTTTTGTTTTTTTCTTAAAAACAAAGTAAATGTTTACCTTACCTTACATTTAAGGGAAGCTGAGATAATTACACAAAGAATGATTATGAAGGTCAAAGTTAATTGGTCAGATGTCACTCTTGACCACTTATTTATAAGACATCTTAACAGATTCACTTCCTATTTACACTTGGTATCATAACATTAAGTTCTATACCTGAGGAGACTTTGATAATCATTGATCAAGGTTAAGATGTCAAAAGTCGTTCTTTTCTTTCGAAATGAAAATTGAGACTAGGGATATACTATGTGAACCCTGCTTACTTAGGAAATATTTTTATTTTTGCTGTTTAAAGAAGTGTTATAATAATTGGAGTAACTTCCTGTGATATCTTTACCATGCTGTATCGTGTGACTACCACCCCGTCACAGGACCGTGGGTTCGACCCGGTTACACAGGCAGCCATTATGGCATTGTGATTGGATAGGTCAGAGTTTATCTAGACATTCAGAACTCCCAACCTCCATATAAAGGTATCTGACCTTGGTGTAAAGGTATCTGCACAATTTAAGAGCTTGTATTGTGTTGTTGGGTGTAGAGATAATTAATGATTTAGTACAGTGCACTATCTCAGAGATAAAATTCCTTCTTCGACTTTTAAATGAAGTCTTTTCGGTTGATGGTAACGTATTGTTGTTCAGATGAACATAACAGTCACTATGTGTATTCTTTTACTATTATATTATCTCAACACAGAACATCAATGAATTTGTCTCTTATTTTATTGGTTTTGAAACCTTCCAAACCTTTTCATTAATTGTAGCTCAGAACTCAACTTTGTTCAAATGAAAGCTCAATATCTGTTCAAAATGTTACAAAAACTATACAAATTAAGGAAATAGATCTAACGCCATTAATTTAGTGGTTATTGGGTGATTTTCTGATATCCTATGCATAGATACCACCCAGTACGCAAGGCGATTGTGGAATAGGGACAAATTAAGTAAAATGATCAATCACAACAAGCTTGGGATAAGTCGGTTTCTTGTATATTTAACTGTCGACCGGTTCCCAGAACTTCGGGCTTGGCCAGGATGATTCAGTTGTACAAATTTTCACTTGAAATAGATAAAATGTTGGCGCATTTCACTGTAACGTACACAATGGATGTCACCTGTGTGACTTTGTATGACATGGATATAGATATCCACATCAACTTATAATAAAACAACTATTAAATTATTGTCTCTCAAAAAAATGCATTCAATGATAATTAATTGCAGTTCAGATGAAGTTAAAATCAATATAACTCGGTTGTAGTTGACTGGTGTTCTCACATTCCTTCTGATTGGTCTGCCTTAGTAGTTGTAGTTGACTGGTGTTCTCACATTCATTCTGATTGGTCTGCCGTAGTAGTTGTAGTTGACTGGTGTTCCCACATTCCTTCTGATTGGTCTGCCTTAGTAGTTGTAGTTGACTGGTGTTCTCACATTCATTCTGATTGGTCTGCATTAGTAGTTGTAGTTGACTGGTGTTCTCACATTCATTCTGATTGGTCTGCCTTAGTAGTTGTAATTGACTGGTGTTCCAACATTCATTCTGATTGGTCTGCCTTAGTAGTTGTAGTTGACTGGTGTTCTCACATTCATTCTGATTGGTCTGCCTTAGTAGTTGTAGTTGATTGATAGTCTGATTTCTTATAGTCCCTAAAATCAGCATCTGAGGAGTGCGGAGAGGAAGTTGTATCCTTACTCTTGGAAAGAGCTAAATCCTCTTCAAGTAGTTTAATAGTTTTGCCAAATGCTATTCTGAATTTCTTGCTCTGTGGTCTGATAGTACTACCTGGTTTCACACTAAGTTTCACCTGTCATGTTGATATTTTGTGAGCAATACAAACGAGCACTTGTCTGGGTTTTTAGTATTCAATCTGGTATAATCCTTTAAAAGCTGTGATTCTACTTTGTATCCTAGGTGTTCCTTCTACTAACCCTCAACAAAAACCCTAGTCACATCCACTACTTCTACCCCTACCCCTTCTAACAAGTTACAGGGGTACCAGTATTATAGTGTCCATCTGTCCGTCCATCTGTTTGTCCATCTGTCTGTCCAGCTGTCTGTCCATCTGTCTATCTTCTGTCTATCTTCTGTCCATCCGTCTGTGAGGCTCATTATATAACTTTCCTTATATTGTATGCTTTATCAGTATATGCAAGGTACTTGTTTACCTTTTATATTACAATTAAGAGTCCTAAAGAGGTATGGAGATATTGCTAGCTTGTGGCATTTGTATAAAATTTTGTTGTTAGCTTAAGGAATCATACTGTATTTACATACCTATATAATGCACTGACATCTGAAGAGGTATAAAAACAGAAAACAGGCAATGTGAGATCACTTTTTGTAGAGACGACAAAGCCTTGGTTAATTGGTGATTGGTATCACACAGGTAAATCTGTCCAGGTAAGAGGTGACAGGTAATTTGTCGAGGGATTTGGAGACAGTTAATGGACATGAGATGAGTTGTTCCCCTCCCCTAGACGACAAAGCTCATCACATTAACTTTATCTCATCACCTTTGTTTCTGTCCCACAAGCGATGAACTGATTCACTGATCAGTCCTTATGTGCACACCGATATAATATCCAGGTCTCTTTGTCCCAGAGATTTAGTCAGTTAACTTCCCCTGTAAAGGAAGTAGCCCCATCTCCTATGAACCTCAACGAAAACTAGAAATATATCAGGAGCATTGAGCCGATAACCGAGGCGATTGTGATAAGAATTTCTTCTGTCTGACTAGTCCTAGCTCGGGATGAAAAGTTTTCAGTATTTCTGTAACTCAGTGTGTCTTGTTGGAGGCAGTAGGACACTTTCTGAACTTATCTACAGCCATATATACATCTCAGTATTGTATGTAGGTACCTTGTGGGTATTAGCATTATATACATAAGGATTTGTGTGGTATAGACGCACAGGTAATTACTGAGAGGCTTTGGAAACTAGACACCTAACCATGACAAGATTCTGATCAAAAGGAAATGCTGTGAATTACAATTAGATGTGGATTACTTATATAGGTAATATGGACATTTAAACTGTGCTGTATATAGATGGGCCATACGCACAGGTGAATGAAGGATTGTAACAACTATTTTGGATGTTCCATATTTAATTATGGTGTTGACAAACATTTCCTTGGAGGGGGAATGTGTTACCATGGATTAGTGAGGTTAGCAAGGCCAAGAATGCTTACCAAAGTGTTTATTTAGATTATCAGGTGAGAGACAGGTAGATGTTATAGTTATCGAGGTGTATCTTCTCCGAGAGCTACCAATGAATGGTAGTAGACCTTTAAATCTTACACAACGTACAAGGAAAGTTACTACAGTGTCGGGCGCTCTGTTGATTACAGGTGTAACAGATATTCTCTATTGTTTGTCTCCACCATAAGTATTACAGCCACACTGGACACTGCTGGTGTAATTGAATCGCTAGATGGGATACTAGGTGAATGGTCAGCGAGAACACCTTCAGGTCAAATCTTACTGTGGATCATGTGACACCTTGAATGCTTCCACTCACTAATTCTTTAATATTTAAATGTGAGCTTGACCACAGGTTGGAGCAAGAAGGATTAAAATAGTTCATTCACTGCACCGACATTTGGACAGGATTCCTTGCCAAAAAAAAAACAGAATTAAATTTCATTTGGAATGGAGAGAAATGTAAGCCTACTGTATTTCATTACCTATATCGTATGCTGAATATTTATTTACAACAGAACAACGTGCTATGTATAAAGTTAAGATGACATATTCTCAACTGGATGTGATTCATGTTTGGCTATAATGAAAACAGTCATCACGAAGAGGTGGAGGTTGTTGTGTGGTATGTATGTGGGTATTCCTACAATTAACAGGTATGTTAGATGACAGATGGGATGAACAAGTCGTCAATTGTGCAGCAACTAGATGTTATTGAATTGGTGGTGTTACCAAATATTTTCATCAGATTAAACACCTATCCAAAAAAAAGCAACTCTTGAAAATGAAAATTTCTGTCTTCCCATTACCAAGGATCAAAGTCTTAGGAATCTTTCAGTGTTTGGAAATTGACAGATTCATACACCAGAATACAAAACTCCACCTATAATACCATCTTGTAGAGATGTTGAGACTTTGTCAGATCACAGATATATAGTTTCAGAACCTACTCAGGATTCAGGATACAAGGGAGTGTGACCAAGCCTATGGAATGCTATAATTATTGTGTGTCGTGTGGAGAGCTGTATGGACTGGTGGTGTGATTCTCATGCAAACACCCTCATTTCATACCTTTTTACCAGAGTTGCCTCAAGCTGTCTTCCTCATAGCTAGTGAAAACCTATGACCTGACCTTACAGGTATCAATGAACAATTGGAAAATTTACCTGTGTCAGGTAGGAACGTCTAGATTTAATTTCATTACTTACACACGTGTTATTGACTCAATACATGTCTGATTTATTTCACACCTGTCAGATTTGCGGAGAACTATTTTGTCATAAGAACTACAAACAACTTGTGTTAGTTCAGTGTATCTGGAATGAATGAAAATTAGAGTATCGGCATATTTCATACTCGACTATGAATCTTATAGACAACCTAATAAATTATAGGCTGTGTATCAACGTTGATTTAGACACTATCACATAGACACATAACATCCTTCCTTATATCAATATAAAATTCCATGTAGGTAGCAATCCTTATAGATTATTAATGTAAACAGGTAATACACTTATCAAATTGTTAAAAACATTTGGCAAGGATGAAATTTTCTATTTATCATTTGATAGGTATTTAGTGTGGTAATCAGAAATGGGATGAGTTTTACCTTTACATGTAATCTATACCTGATAACAGCTGATTACCTGGAGTTACCTGGCAGGTAATACTCTGCTGACCAGATTAGGTGACTGACCACATACCTCTTTTACACCTGTTCATACTGTTGTGCCATTGTACCCGTTTTCCTACCTGCTATAGACAGCTTGGGATTTGTTTATCTACAACAAAACGTTGTTCTTAGACAAAAAACCCTATGTCTGGAAAACATTGACACTTTTATCTAGAGTGACGTTTTATTGTGTGTCATTAACTTTTGAATTGTTATTTTCATATGATCTGGGCAGTAAATCTACAGATCAGTAGCCTCAAACACAAGTGTTGTATTTCAAACTTCTGTTGATATTTTTTTTAAAAGTGCGTGGCTAAAGGACCAAAGGAGGCCAGGTGTGTCAATGTTGTTTAGTAGTGGTCATCGTTGTGATGGAAGGACCTGGTGATAGTGGTAAACCTGTGTCATTATGGATATTCTATAAAGTCATGTACATATCCGTGCTAACAAGGGCTCTTTAAGTCCTTTGAATGGAACCAAAGATGTCACAACAACAATATCGCAATACTTTGTCATTAGGGGATTTGAAACCCTCTAATATAAATGACAGTCCGAATTTATCTCTTCGGAGTCTTCCTATACGTCATAGACTTGGAGGGGGAATGTTTGGACGTGGAAGTGATGAAGATTCGCTGTCTTCATCCTGCGAGTTCCTTGACAACTGGTCAATAACAGGGAAACAATGGCTACCAGATAGTTACAGCTTGTCTGACCTGTCTCCAGTGTCAGCACCAGAGTTTTCACCACGGTCAAATCAGGTCCGCATACCCCACAATCGTAAAAAGGGAAGAGCACCTCTACCTCCAAGTATGCAGCAAGGTTCCAGGGATAATTTAACTCCCGCCCAACTCAAGGTAGATGATGACATTGATAAAAAGAGATTGTTAAGCCAGTCAGTCGACATGGCTAAATTAAATATTGAGCGTATGAACAGAATGAGATCCAAATCTACAGATGCTCCTCTGAATGTTAGTGGCAGAACAACTCCAGACCGTTTCCCGAAATTCTCCACCAGTACAAGACTCAAACTTAAGGCAGCTATAAAGTTTGGATTAAATTCACCAACTGCGAAAAAGCGTCACAAGACAATTATTAAAGTGGGTGGAAATGATGGAAAACAACCTCGTGCACGTAAAATAGCAACTGTCGAACCTCCAGAGGTACCACCGTATGAAATTGGTTTTGTGATAATATTAGAAGACCTGATACCGGATGTGGAATTTGAGGTAGGTGTTTTTGATCAATCAGTGATCTCTTGTGATAATATTACAAGTATTGTAACAGGTTTTCAATTAAACTCTTGGGTACTTGCTCTAAACCTGATTGAAAAAGCTTCAAATTGGAAGATAAAACTTGCATGGTCATGATAGTTATGAGGCTTACAATAGCTTCAGGTATGGCACTTGTGAATAACAAATTTAATCAAGATTTTGCTAGGGCAAAAAAACCCCTGATATATCCAAAACATGCCATAAAATATGTCACTGCAGCAGTTAAAATAATCATTACATTCAGTAACAACAAAAATTGGTTTAGAGTTACTTCCCTTGTCAAGGGAGTAGAGTCTCATTTAATGCTGTGTATTTGTATTCATAGCGAGCTGCTTGCAAAGAAAGCCCTTAACATGATACGCACAAAGAAAAAAAAGTGAAAAAAATTCACACATACTATCAGTCATGAAGTTGTGACATGGAAGTTGAATTCCCCCCAATTGCAGATAGCAATATAGCAGACATAGCAACATATAGACTCGTTCAGCAAGATGCTTCATCACGTGTACAGACAAAAAGGGTCTGGTTGAAGTGACAAAGCGATTAGAATCTTACCCTAAAAACCTACAGAGATTGTCCGAAAGGATAAACTTGGAAAAAAAACCATCACAAACTAGTCAGGAACGCAATAAATACAATGTTCATACAATAATTCCTTAATCTTAGAGAAATGATATCACCAAATATATTGTCACGTTTGTTTACCAAAATGAAATATGTCAGTGATAATACTATGCTCACTGCAAATGGCTTTGCCTTTATTCCTAATGATTCTTGAATGACAACATCAGTAACATGTGTAATTGACACTTAACCAAAAATTGTTTGACCTCTTGGATATGTTTAGTTCTTTTCATGCATTTGTTTTTAAAATCTATATAATTACCATGTTACGAGATTTCGACACCAGCTTTCATGTTTACAAATCAACACCACCATTTTATTTCAAAGTTCATTTAATTTGAATCAATTTTAAGTTCATAAATAGGAAAGGAGGAAGCTGACATGATTTAATTCACCAAGATATTTTATGATTTGATCTCTGACCTTTTGTGCTGACATCATGGTTTATTGGAACCAATGGTCAAGTGGCAGATTTCAGTTGCAGCGATTCAAATTGAAATGTATTTTGATTAAATGTGTTGTCTATCGTTCCTGATAGTCATCTCATTTTCAATGAGTTCTTTTGGATTTTTGTTTTAATTAGAAATTTTGTCCAGTTATAAATGAAATGTTTCTATTCCTCCTTCATCACCACCACCTTAGTTGAAGTATCCACCCCTTTTTCTTCCACATGCTCTGTTTTCATGGCTGTTTACAGGATGTAAGCAATGTTTGTATTCATAAAGGATCTACGGTACACAAAGATGATTGTTCATACAGGGCCTACACTGCGGGGAGATGATTGTATTGAGTCTATGATGCATGGATACAGTAGATGTACATAACATACATTTTGTATAGAACTGTGAATACTTTTCTTTATTTGCATAATGTTTTCAGCAATTTTGAAAGTGTTTGATCAGCAAAAGTGAAATAAGGCATTAACATTTACACTTATACGGAAGAAGGTTCTGTCAATGGTGTATAGATATTAAAAAATAAAGGATTTTCCTGTAGACATTCAGCTTCCAGGATGATCCCGTCAGTGGTGTCTAGATATAAAAAATAAAGGATTTTCCTGTAGACATTCAGCTTCCAGGATGATCCTGTCAGTGGTGTCTAGATATCAAAAATAAAGGAGTTTCCTGTTGACATTCAGCTTCCAGGATGGTCCTGTCATTGATATATAGATGTAAAGATAAATTATGAGTAATTATATGTCTTGCCTGTTCAGCTTGATTAATATGGTAAATTTTCATTTAACGAAACTCCAAAATACAGCCAAAGCTATGTGTTTGCATTGTAGATATTAACAAGAATTTTATTCTTGATTTCTCAAAATTCACTCAAATATGACAATATTTCCCCAAAAATATCACTGTTTTTGAGCTGAAGGAAGATTCTTTCGATATTTTACAGTTCCTGACAAAACGAAAGTTAATGTGTTAATGTTTGGTTGGACAGCTATCTTAAAGCCCACATTACAAAAAAATTCTTTTAAGAAAAAGGAAAGAAAAGAAAAATTCAGTTTAGACAAGTTTTCTCAGAATATTTTAAGATCTTAGTTTGCTTTGTCAACAAAATTTGAATTGATTGAGTTTGTGGTTGTGAACTTTGTGGCTGCAGGCAGAGATTTTGTTCGTAGGTTGTAACATTATTTCATCACTTGCTCTTCATTGTTTAATGGTTACACTAGAAAGGCCTGTATTTGTAAGTGTAGGGCACAGATTATTAAAAGCCTTAAAACTACTTTTTTTTGTAGACAGATGAACTTATGGCATCAAGTACAAAGTGCTTTAAGCCTTGAAACATCCATTATGTGGTATGTTATGTAGACAAATTTTTTCTTCAATATTTCAATTACTGATGGCTGCTCATGTCATTAGCATCAGATTCCAATTTAATGAGGCTTTCTTTTTCTTTCTTAATTTGTAAATTAAAAAAAATGTGATACTGATTTTCTCTATTGAAATATCCTGTTGTTATAGACTGTCTTTGGGAAGTTTTAGAATTTATGCCACCTTGTGTAAGTTGGGGGTGTCCATGGCGACAGCTTGATGTTGTGGTTAACTACAACTATACATCACACCTGTTGTCTCTTCTCGACACTGTCAGTAATTTATGAAGAAAAAAATTAGGAATGCTGTTTACAGAATTAACATAACTCATTAACGAATGGTTACTAAGTTGTTGACTCAGGAATTCCTTGATTATGATTCTGATGAATGTATATATAATTAACATCACAATGGTCATGTACACTAATAAATCCTCTTTATGGTCACATTTTAGTAACAGATGTGTCTTCCACTAAACCAAAACTCTCCTTTAAAACTCATTTTGCAATGTCTTCTTAATTGCTTGTTGGATTTATTGCTCATGAACAGCCAGTGTCATTTTGAGGCAGGATCTCCTTGTAGTAGCTGGTGGCTACATCAGTGAACAACATACAAGAGGTCCATCACATGACATCCAAAGCAGTTAGAGTAATGTGTCTTGCCCATGTACCTTGAGGTTTCTAGATGATGTTCATTAGTACTGTATGGCAGGCCTTAGCTGAAATGATACATTGTTTCTTATTCAAAAAGATCCATGGATAAGACAAAGTACTTGGTCAGTATAGTTACACCAGTTTGGATCAAGTTGGAAGATCAGAATGATTCCTGAATAATGTAATGAGAATTACGTAACAAACATTTTGTCAATTCTGATAGAAAAGAAAAGTTTGTTATATATATCAAGTATTTGTGAATGGCTTTTTGTAGAACTGGATACTGGGAATGTAAATTTGATGGCATACATCAAGTTTACTTATAAAAGATATACTTATTGTGATACTTGATTAAAATCCATATTTCAGTTTTACCCTAAATAGGCCACAATCATACTTACTGTCCAGATTTTGATGGACGTTACATAAGAATACATATGACTTTGCTTCTTTCAAGGCACAGCTTATTGGCTTATAGATACAGTAACATACAACTCTATCTGATCACAATATTATTATAGTTGTTATATATAGTTGAGGGCAGTGACAATAGATAACATTTCACTTTAAACTCTGTGTGTCTGATTGAAAAATGAAAAATCAGAGATGGTATTTCTCGTTCATAACATAGCTCTCTGTTGGTCAGTTTAGTGTGAAGAAAAAAATGTAAACTGAAAAAAAAATGGAAAAAAAATTATTTGCCAAAATAAGAAAACACACTTTCACAATGCAATCTTATAATTCACTTGTAAATCTTCATTAAACAGTAATTTCTGTTAAATCAAGCACAACAATGACACACTCTTAATATCAAGTTAATGAGTCTAAGACTAAGATAATGGAGAATATTGTCTTGGATTCACATCTCTACAACTTTGTGACATTGTAATGTCATGATCACATGTCGACATATTTTTTTTGTTGTTTTTCTCAGTTGGTGGTATTTGAAACTGATATTGTAACATGTTGTTTCCTTGAGTTTTATCAGAGCTTGCAGGTGCTCTGTCAGAAACACACATACATGCCAAATATATGTTTTTAAGTCTATGACATCTGAAATGGACATCTGTACACTCCCAGCCTGACAGATTATGAGAGAAGAGGCAGGTCGTGATAATCAACATAACATTTTTAAAAGAAATTTAAAGCCTTGAACTCATTTCAATTGCAAATCACAAATATTAAAAGTATTAACATCTTCAAAGTGTTTATTTAAGATTTCATTGGTGCTTAATGTTTAATGAGATTTGGAAGATTCTATTAGCACTTTGTTAAGCATGCCATACAACACCAGTACATTCAAAAAACATTATAACTAAGAACGTTTACAGAGGATAAGATATTCACTTATTCTGGGACTGGGAATTTTGATCAAACGAAAAAGATAAATAAATGATATTTTTGGTATAGCAAATTCTATCTTTTTAAAAAAAAATCCCAGCAAAATCATGGAGGCATGCAGGGAGAGAAGAATATCCAGAGGAGACTGGTAAATTAAGAAGGGTTCCACTTCACAATGCCGTCACAGATTGAGAAACATGGATGTGATTTCTGTTATATATTTCAGTCCTTGTCTGTCACCTTGAAGTTTTAGGGCCAGGTAGGGGAAGATAAATATTTTTCTCATCTTACACAGATTTACATAACATCAAATTTCCTATATCTCATACACTAGTGATACATATGTAATGTAAATCAGGAAATACCAAGCTTGGGATGACTTTGTTCCTAGTCTACCTGTAATTGCCTTCCTGGGTTGGTGGTTGATTGAGATATATAGTGTTTAAGAAAATTGTTTATTGATGGGGTTTTGAGATATTAACAGACCAGTATTTTCTTTAGTCTTTTAACTAAATAATGATATATGTCTACCTGTTAAAACATGGAATCCTGTTCATCTCAAGGGCAAACACCCTTGTGGCTGTAATGGAAGTAATATATTATCAGTTCTGTAAATATATGAGGCTTATTCTTACCATACAGTATAATTCACATAGTGATTTGAACTTGAATTAAATGTAATTATTCAGTACTTTACCCTGCTATTAGTTGAATTGAATCTAATATACGGGTCAGTAGTTGAGAAAAAGTTTAGAAAAATACTGGATAGGTCTGTAAACACAGAGAAAAGTCACATATTAGTCACTCTGCTCTCCTCTAAATGTACATGTAAAACTAAATCATAGAGATAGCTGGACCCTGAGGAGCAATCAATGTTTTTTCATAACAACCCGCAACCCCCCACCTCCACCCCCCCATTTTTTTTTATTGTTTTTTCTTTTTAGAAAAGGGTATTTTTACACCCTACTAACACATCCCTTCACTATGTATTTTAGAAGATTTGGATATGTATTCAGATCAACTCCAATCTCCCATAAAGTATCGGATCCCAGATCAAATCAGAACCTCTCCTTAAATATCATTGCCTCATTTAAAGCCACAGGTGACATACTGTCTTTGATGTTTGACGTCATTTCAATTAAAATGCCATATACATCCGATATAGATTAATTGCTTTTAAGTTACCTTGATGAGAGCAAGATGCTATTAGTTGAGTTAAAAAACTATCTGTAAGGGCACAGTCTGGAAAATTTTTCAGTGACCAAGACAGTTTCCTTGTATAAGTTAAGGTATCCTGAAAAATTAGTAGGCCCTTGTTTACTTGTCAACCTTCCTGTTTTATGTATAATAATTAGTTTGTAAACAACGTGCCACTGCAGGTATCTACTAGATCCAGGTCAACTAGAGGGTTTTTGTGTCTCTAAAGACATATCCTTGTTTTATCACTTTGTTAAAAGTTATCTGCCCAGTAACAGTCAATAAATTATAATGATGTTCTTTCACAACAAACAAATCTTAAAAACTGATAAATCTGAAGACACATAGTCTCATACTAGCTCTGTAATACAATCCAAGTTGTTGAGTTGTGATTCGTGGAATTTTCTGTGACAGTTGATTAAAAAAATGTCTTGCACTGTGATTGGTGGAATTAACTTTGGTACATTGGTTCTTGGATTATCTTTGGCACTGTGATTGGTTGAATTGTCTTTGGCACTGTGATTGATTGAATTGTCTTTGGCACTGTGATTGGTTGAATTGTCTTTGGCACTGTGATTGATTGAATTGTCTTTGGCACGGTGGTTGGTGGAATTGTCTTTGGCACTGTGATTGGTTGAATTGTCTCTGGCACTGTGATTGGTTTAATTGTCTTTGGCACTGTGATTGGTGGAATTGTCTTTGGCACTGTGATTGGTTGAATTGTATTTGGTACTGTGATTGTTATGATTGTCTTTGGCACTGAAAGCTTTAAAGATTAGAGTAGTATCTAGGTTCAAGTTTGTTGATATTGACATCATCAAAAGGTTGATAGTATGTCTTTAAGCAATGGAGGGTGATGTTGATTTAATGTCTTGATGTCAGCAAAATCAACAGGAAGACTTGAAGTTAATTGTTAAAGACTTGAGGTTGATGGTATCGAGTAAAAATATTCAGGTTATGTTGATGTTGACTGGAATTTGACTATTGATGTCCTATGACAGGGTGCCAATATTCAGAGAAGACCATAGTTGAGTACAAATGGTTTATATGACACTGCAGTGTAAAGTATTACACTTCATCTGATCATGTAACATACACATTGCAGACAGGCACAATTACATGACTTAGGTTGGTTTTTTTTCTCCAGAAATTATGGCAGAATTGGCTGTGATTGAGGGGAGGGATTTTTTGGTGATTTAACCTTCATATAAATACCTGTTTCAGTAGTTTTATGAATGCAACATAAAATCCAATGACATACATGAACAAAATAGTGAAAATCCAATGACATACATGAACAAGATAGTGGGTAGGGCATGTATCACTAGTAATTATATCAGTATTCATCATTGTCAACTTAACTAGAAAATGGAAGCATCCAGTGACAAGGCGTTGACGTGGTCATCCTTCATTAGCTAGGTGAGGTGTGGTGGGTGACGAGGGATCAGAGGCCGCACTAAAGGACAGTACAGGGAAGGAAATCATGGGGACGGGAAGGGTGTTGCTTTACACCTGCTTTTGTTGGTCATTAGTTCTTGAGGCCGCTAGTTTTATTGCAGAACTTTAAACTTTGATTATTTTGTACAGGTCAGTACTAGATAAAAAGTTCAAGGATAATTCTTGGTTTATAGAACAAAATTCTGTGGATGCGCCTGACTTGTCAAGTCACATAATAAAACCAGTTTATTTAAGTTCTTTGTGTATCAAATGTTTTGATCACTCAAGTTTGTAAACTCTTAACAAAAGTGAAGGTTTGATCAGATTGTGTTGCTAAGTAAACCTTGTGAACCTATGTAAACATACAGATGATATTGCTTTAGATTCTATCAAATATACTAGGGTCCATTGGGTACCTTGTTAAAAGGTAACATAAACTTATTACAGTATTGTTTAGTTGGTTGTCAAGGCAACACCAGACTTAGAAGTTAGGAGATCGTCAAAGACAAATGTTTTCTCTGTGGGAATACCCAGACGGTATCATACAAACAATCCTGCATATAGGTTTTAATATTCTTAATTCCAAAAAACGAGCGTAAACCTTTCAATTCAACACGGATTAGGAAATAAAATATGCTTGTCTGCTGAAAGGCGGAAAGCTGTTATAGAAGATGTAAAACCTGTTTTAGGATTGTACAAAAGACACAAAAAGTCGATAGCATCTTTCAATTCAAATTTAGAATTAGATACAGAACAACCATATAATGAATTCAGCTGTATCATCAAGGACTCATCAGTGATGCTAAGGGCTTAAATATGAAACCTTGGAAGGGAATGGTGAAAATTAGAATTGATTGAAAGATAAATTAGATAAAGGATAAATAAATAAAATGTTGATGCATTGTTCACACCAGTGGTCGCTTATGTCGTATTTTGTAATAAAACTTGGTGACTGAATTATCATTTCTGTGAAGTAGAAGAGAAAAGAAATATCATTTGACACTGATAGTCTGGGAAGTTATTTTCAAGTGGAAATACCACTTTATCTAATATTTAATTACATTATGGGACACACAACAGATTTTATTGCTGTGAACCGAGCTATCAAAACTACAGTTATAGTATAAGAGCTTAACTATTTACTACCTTGGAAGTTGTGAATTTAACAGTGTGTAAATATATCTAATGAAGTAAATTTAACACTAAACAGGATATCTAACGCTGTCCCATATACTATTCTAACGACTTGGAAACTTTTACTGTTAATCATTTTCTCGTACAACCAAATCATAATTTAGGCTGTATAGAGAAAACTGCCCAGTGTAGGATTAGAGTTCTGTCCCCTTCATATACACCTTTGTGTACCAGAATTCTATCGCTTTCTATTTGAGAAAAAATCTCAATTGAAGAGGTGGCTGTTGTTAATGTTGTTATTAGTATAGAACTCCGGCAAGTCTTTGTTGTAAGTCTGTTAACTTTGACAATGAAAGTTAATTATCATTACTTGGGCCTATGTAATTACAGGTATAATGTACTGGTGACCCCTGTGACCTCAGCAATGTTGGTGACCTCATGACCTCAGACCTTTGTAGGGTTGGGTTATTGTCTACCATTACATTAACTCACGCCTCACAATGGTGTCACCATCAGCCCTGTATTACTTGACCATGACCAGCGTTATCAATCAGAGTCATCTACCCGTCCACCCGAGTTGCCATGGTGTTATGTCCAGTTTTCCATGGTCAACACAAAACCAAGTAATGAGATCTGTTTCAGATAGCTGACAGACCAATGTCCTGTTCATAGAAATATTGATAAATTCTTCATCGTACCTGTAGGGACAGTATTGTCCAGTGAAATGGAGAACTCTGTATGGGTGGACAGCGGATTACTATCTATAAAAACAAGTTGTCTCAATAAATAACCTACCCGAATACTTCAGAGGTCGTGCTCTCTTGTCAGATAATCTGCTTTGAATATATTTTTGAAGGAATGTTGAAACTTTACGTGTAGTTCATGTTGCATGAATGTTCTGTCAATTTGCTGAAAGAAACATATAATAATAATTTATTCCTTATGAGTGAAATTAAATATTTATTAGGATAAATACAATAAATAGTCTATATATAGAACCTATATATCGCCCTCTAGATAAAAATCTGTTGTCCGACAGTGTCCTGTATCAAATCACTTTTACCTCTTAACGATGGAGGATAAATCATTACTGTGTAGCTGTTGAGTGTCAGACGTTGTTCTCAATAAACACCAGGTGCAATTTTTATTTCTTTGTCGATATGGAAATTCCCAATAAATCTGTTATTTCTTTACTCTGCTGTCATCATGTTTTCTAACACT
Source organism: Ylistrum balloti (assembly GCF_031769215.1). Classification (NCBI taxonomy): domain Eukaryota; kingdom Metazoa; phylum Mollusca; class Bivalvia; order Pectinida; family Pectinidae; genus Ylistrum; species Ylistrum balloti. The sequence continues at coordinate 284,369 of NW_026782073.1, forward strand.
TAAAGGGAGTAAATTTCTCGATAATCTTGTCAGTATTTCAAAACTAATTACTGCCATGAAATAATTCTGTTCAAATTTGTTACTTTTATCTTTTTTTGAACTATCTTACATAGTGAAAGTGGGATGCAATAACACTGCAAATTATACTTGGTTGTCCATCCTGTATATTTTTGGTCTAATTGGAAGTATTTAGTTGTCCATTTGAATGAGGTAGGAGACATGAGGGATGATTAGGGTATTCAATAATATTTAGTTGTCCGTTCTGAATGAGGTAGGAGACATGAGAGATGATAAGGATGAATGAGGTAGGAGACATGAGGGATGATAAGGGTATTCAATATTATTTTGTTATGCATTCTGAATGAGGTAGGAGACATGAGGGATGATAAGGGTATTCAATATTATTTTGTTGTCCATTCTGAATGAGGTAGGAGACATAAGAGATGATAAGGGTATTCAATAATATTTAGTTGTCCACTCTGAATGAGGTAGGAGACATAAGGGATAAGAAGGATATTCAATAATATTTAGTTGTCCACTCTGAATGAGGTAGGAGACATAAGGGATGATAAGGGTATTCAATAATATTTAGTTGTCCGTTCTGAATGAGGTAGGAGACATGAGGGATGATAAGGGTATTCAATAATATTTAGTTGTCCACTCTGAATGAGGTAGGAGACATAAGGGATGATAAGGGTATTCAATAATATTTAGTTGTCCACTCTGAATGAGGTAGGAGACATAAGGGATGATAAGGGTATTCAATAATATTTAGTTGTCCATTTGAATGAGGTAGGAGAGATGAGGGATAAGAAGGATATTCAATAATATTTAGTTGTCCATTCTGAATGAGGTAGGAGACATGAGGGATGATTAGGGTATTCAATAATATTTAGTTGTCCACTCTGAATGAGGTAGGAGACATAAGGGATGATAAGGGTATTCAATAATATTTAGTTGTCCATTCTGAATGAGGTAGGAGACATAAGGGATGATAAGGGTATTCAATAATATTTAGTTGTCCATTCTGAATGAGGTAGGAGACATAAGGGATGATAAGGGTATTCAATAATATTTAGTTGTCCATTCTGAATGAGGTAGGAGACATAAGGGATGATAAGGGTATTCAATAATATTTAGTTGTCCATTCTGAATGAGGTAGGAGACATGAGGGATGATTAGGGTATTCAATAATATTTAGTTGTCCACTCTGAATGAGGTAGGAGACATAAGGGATGATAAGGGTATTCAATAATATTTAGTTGTCCATTCTGAATGAGGTAGGAGACATAAGGGATGATAAGGATATACAATAATATTTAGTTGTCCATTCTGAATGAGGTAGGAGAGATGAGGGATGATAAGGATGAATGAGGTAGGAGGCATGAGGGATAAGAAGGATATTCAATAATATTTAGTTGTCCGTTCTGAATGAAGTAGGAGACCTAAGAGATGATCTGTTTACCTACATTCTTACCTTACTGCCATATTACAGAAGTAAAGTGAGTTAAATATGCAACGACATACGCAGAGGTCACCTTGCTTTCTGGCTACATCCCTAACTTGTGGAATGTGATAGTCCATTATAGGGTCAAGGTTGAATAGGTTAATTTGTTTTTGAGTATATTTATATAATAGACGACTGAGTGGAGGAATGATCTAAAATTGTTGTGGTGGTTATTAACATTTTCATGAATGATATACATCACTTTCATATTTCATGTCTCTGCATTCTTTCGTTACGTTTGCATAACTTTACAACCATAAAATTAAAATGACTGAAGTTATTTTAATATAATGTAAATGTTGAAAAAGAATCTGAAACATTTGCAGAAAATGTCATGATTTAGCCAGATACAAACAATCTGTGGAGAATATGAGATATTTCTATAAAACATTGATATATCTGGTCTGACAGTAAGTGTCAACAAGCAAGTGACAAGGAAATTACTTACTGCAAACGCAATGTGTCAAACAAAACCACAATCAGCACCCCACTATTTATGTTAATTAAGTGTGAAAATTGAATACCTCAGTAAAGCCGACAACTAACAAGGAAATGGTTACAAAAAAATATGTTTCTATACTTAGAAACAAATTATTTATCTTGGTCAGACAATGTGTTCGTTGTTGAGATGTGGCACTCGTTATCAGAATTCTAGCCTACCTGTGTAATTGGAGTGAAAAGGTGTCTTATGACACTATACTTGATTATCACCGACTTTGAAGTCGTAATTTTATATATGTAAACATTCTTTAAATACCTACCATCCTAGTAGACATATTTTGATTTCTCTCTCCACTTTTTACTGTTGAATGCTATAAAATGTTACTTTTTATTTTTTTATGCCCTTGGTATCTAACATTAAGTCTTCCTGTTGTGTTTCTAAGATATTTGAATAAGTTTAGTTGTTTTTTCAAAGATATGTTTCAAAAGAAGTAAACGTATTTAAGTTTGAAATAATGCCAAGAAATCTCTAAACTACACAGATTAAAACAAATGAGAAAACAATGGAAATTTTTCTCTCTTTTTTAACCTATTGAATATTTGATCAGAGATTGCCCGCTTTATGTGTTTTGTCTTGAATATTTTACCAGGAAGTTACATTTTTATTTTTCTGTATAAGTATGTCACAATTGAAATAATTGTGTTGACTTCCTGTATTGTATTGGAGCTGAAGGTCAGTGATGCATCACACCTGTCAATCACTTATCCTCACATACTCAATAATTGATTAGCTCAGAGGCAGGATTGCCAATATTTTATCACAAGTTGGAATGATGGAACAATTTGTGTGAGTGAGTAATTTGATTGAGTAGCTGTCCACTTTATAAGACACTAGGATCAAATAAATTGACCAATATCTGTTAAACTAGCCAATTGAAGATAGAATTTATCTGACCATACAACAACTGGCTAGATAAGGTGAGGTCAGCCACTAGATTTGAGGACACACTTATGAAGAACTTTTCAAGTTCTCTCCCTTTATCAGGTCAAATTTTTGTCCTATTTCCAATTTCTATTTAATTCCAACACATGTTTCAATCACTTATCTGTACATTATCATGTGTTTCAAAAATGCATATAAATGAGTATATATTTTATATAATTGAATGTATAAATTTGACAAATCTTTACATTAATCTTAAATATTTCGTTTCAAAAACTAAAGAACAGCTAAAGTATTTAAACTCCTCTGCTGAAGACAGTAATAGTGGGATAAAACCTGTTCAATAAAATCAATAAATTGTTAAATAAATCAATGAATTGTTAAAGAATTAAATAGATAATAATAAATAAATTGTCAAATGATTAAATAAATTGTCAAATGATTAAATAAATAATAAATTAACTTTCAAATAAATGAACAAACAAATAAATAATGTGGTTTAACTGTGCATATGTAAATTGATCTGATTTTTTATATGATGAAATTTGTTTATATAAGAAAAAAGTGGTCAATTATGTTAACGTGTCTACACAAGTTTGTCTTAACGAGATAGAAATGGAGTTTTGTTTTATTCATACAAGCAGACCAGTATGTCCATTTTTTCTGGACTTCAAACCATTTCAGTACCTTTGATCATTTGTGTTACTGAAAGGTTTTATCTCTAACTGATGTAAGAAGCAATCAAAATGTTGTTTTGTAGTTTATCTGTGGTCAGCTCTCCTTGACCATGTTACTGGCTAGAGGCTCTATTGTTACACAACAATGACCATACCTGAGTCATATTGTGTAATAACAATTAAATTCTCCAGAGGCTCCACACAGGGAATCTGGCAATAGAGGTAATATGAATAATAGTATTTATATATTGCTTTTTAAAATGTTATGAAAAACCTTAAATTTATTGTAAGGTGTTTGTAAAAAATAAAATTAAAAAAAAAAGAATCATTCATATTTCAACAAACTTTATAAATGATATTATAGATTTGATCCATTGTTTAGTTCCCTGTCTGGGGGCCCCAACTAGGAACAGTTAGTTTGGGCCCTAAAGTTATTTATATATTTTGTTGTGTCATTAAGGTGTCCCAGACCAAAAAAAGTTCTTCTTTCAAGTGTGTCCTAACAGTCTAGCACTGAAAGGAGTGCTATTACAGTATGTTACAGGAATTATTACATAGTGTTACTTGGATGTCTGAATATCTTCATCGGAACTGTACACAATCTCACTGAGCACTATACAGGAATAAGGACACTTAATCATTAGTGTAAATGAATTACCCTAATTAGCTTTCAAACTTTGTTGGGAATTATGTTGTCGGAGTAGAGGATTTAGAAACACGCTGGTATTACGTTTTTAAACTGAAACATTAGTAGTGAACTTGGAGATACATCCATGTTTTTTAAGGTGAGCTTGTGAGATATCATTAATGGCTACAAGATGATGATTAACAGAACTTTTTAAGGTCATATCTACTATGGTGATGAGGTTGTGGACCTCCCTCTCTTTGTTGGTAAGTTTATTTAGGTTTAAAATAAAATAATTTAAAACTCCTTGTTACTTTGTGGTATCACATTTAAATAAATTTTGTTTGAAGACTGCTTTAATCATTATAAAACGTTACCACTTAATACTTGTGTTTTTATGTAAATTTACACTTTCCAGGTCATTGATTTGAACAAATTAATTGTGATGTCACATGTAGATGTACATAATTACTTGTAGTATGTTTCATAAAGAATTTGGAGTTAGGTAAGTCTTATTATGACAAGTGTTGGTCCATAACATGTTGGTACCAATCCTGTTTCTGGATACTGCGATTTGTAGGGTCAAGGACGATGATGATTACAGTCATATGGGGTGTTAACCTGGACATCAGTGTGGTAGTGACAATTGGATGGTCTGTTGTTATATGACCGAAGTGTACAGCACAGTATAGAGTAATATAGATCTATGTATAATACTGGTGCAATTCAATTGTTGAGGTTGGGGAAGTGCTTTACTATGTAACATGTAAAGCATTGGTGTGTCCCATGATAAATTATTTGAATCATAGCTGGTCACTTAAATGTTTGTTTTAGTAGGAAGTTTTCATCCAAAGAAAACGACCAGTGGTAGTCCAGTTATACATCCTCTGCTGAACCTTTTCTTCTACTTTATTTATACAAAGCAAGTCTTTTATATATTCACAATTGGATTTATTGCCTAAGAAAGGGTTTCTATAAATAATATTGTCTTCCTTTTTGACAAGCTCTACTTGTACACAATAAATATCCTCTTTCTTTGATTAAGCAGATGCCAGACATTTAAATATAGTTTCTAACAAATTTTAAAGACAACATTTTTTCAGACATTGTATTTAGCTTGAGAACATCAACAACAACAAATAGTGATATTTTTATAAATGACAAAAGGTTAATAGATTTGATTGTGGGACTGATATCTCAGTTGTTTTTGCCGATCAAAAGAAGTTTTTATAAGGAGTAGATGACACTAATGCCATTTAATTGTGTTTGATTATTCTTCTGTGGCCATCACTTTTTCCTGCAGCTGTCAAACATTCATTACTAATTATAAATATTCATTTAAATGACATCCCTTTATTTGTGCTGTTTAATGGTTTTGATTGTCATCCTTAGTAATAATAACAGACCCTTCACAAGTAAGATGTGGTATTGTTATTACTTAATGTACTTGACCCTGAAGTCTGGAGATCTGTTAACCAATCAATGATCTCAATAGTCCCAGGTTCAGTTAACCAATGACCTTAATAGTCCCAGGGTCTGTTAACCAATCAGTGACCTCAATACTCCCAGGGTCTGTTAATCAATCAGTGACTTCAATAGTCCCAGGGTCTGTTAATCAATGACCTCAATAGTCCCAGGTTCTGTTAATCAATCAATGACCTTAAAAGTCCTAGGGTCTGTTAATCAATGACCCCAATAGTCCCAGGGTCTGTTAATCAATCCATGATCTTAATAGTCCCAGGGTCAGTTAATCAATAATTACCTCTATATATAGTCCCAGGGTCTGTTAATCAATCAGTGACCTCAATAGTCCTAGGGTCTGTTAATCAATTGATGACCTCAGTAGTCCCAGGGTCTGTTAATCAGTCAATGACCTCAATAGTCCCAGGGTCTGTAAACCAATTAATGACCTCTGTACTCCCAGGGTCTGTAAACCAATTAATGACCTCAATAGTCCCAGGGTCTGTTAATCAATCAGTGACCTCAAAAGTCCCAGGGTCTGTTTGATCTAATCAGTCCTGAGACCTCTAATCAATTGCCATAAATTACACAAGTTGTACATGGCCTTTATTGTAACATCTTTAGTTTTACAATGTAGGATTAAATAAACCTTTGACTGGTCTCTTTTACTTTCCCTGTAGAATTAAATGACATTTTACTGATGTTATATTAGAGTGCATACTTCTTTCAGGAGGTCAATATAGTTGTGGACCACATTCCATAGCTTTATAAACAAGTGTATACATTAGTGGATTATGAATGAAGTGTACACATCTATCTGCTATTGGGGTGTGGGCGTAGGTTAATTCTCTGTGTATTTAGGAGTCGTGAATGAGGTCAAGAGAAATACCTGTTTGTCTGGGAGCGACCTTTCCATTCAATCAACCGCTTGAGAAATATATGGGATAATTTATCAGGAGGTTTTGACAGACTACTGCGTATATTGTGATATAGGACATAGTGTCACGGATCCAGGTGATCCTCTAGTGCTTTATAGACACACCTCAATACCACATTGTATAACGTCCTGTCATTGTCACGACTTAATGTAGAGGCAAATAAAAACAGATTCATTGTAAACCAGTTTTTTTATGTTCACATATTGTTCTGAGTTTGAAGAACATAAGTAATCTTAAACACTAATAGATTGTATACATACTATCACATTTTCTGTAAGGGTTGTCTCCCCTTACACTACACACAAGTGGTAGTCAACCTTTATCTTACCATGATAGATTTGCTTGATAAAGTTCGTTTTTAAGTGATTTCCAATTACCATTTTCAGAGATAAATGAAAACAGTTGGTCTTGCAGTTTGGCGTTACATATTCAGGGAAGATTGTGACATCCTATTGGTGTTGTGTCTGTCTCATCTCATTTTAACTGTTTAACTGGTGCTATAAACTTTTACAAAATACTTTATAGAAGTATTCATTCTTTTGTACTTGTTTACTGTTCTGTATAACTAAGTTTTTTTCAATTGATGTCAGAACTGGCGTAGGTTGTATAACAAAAGTGAATCTCATTAATGATGTTTAATCTTTAAATCAAATGCTTTTATTTGAAGAATTTGTTGCACCCATTAAATACACCATAAAACATCATCTGTGTAATTACACACTCAAGATATGATAATACACCTTGTCTCACCACTACACTTACGTAGTGCATGTGACGTAATAGACACCTTACTATATTTACAAAGATCTAAACTACCTTTTGAAATATTTGTATCGCCCCCGCCAATGTTGACATGATATTAGGAAATACCCTGACTGTGTTGTATAGACAAGGAACGCCTTTAACATAATCAGCGACTGAAGGTGTAGGTTTGGACAACACCATAATCTTCTGTTAGTGGATCAGTATTACCACTTAAATCCAGAGAATTTACGTATCATTTTCAAGGTCGTTTAGGAATGTGGTTATTGGATCTTTTTCTTGGTGTCTAGTAGTTTACTTGTCACTGCTGTCCCTTTGACCAGTCACAGCAGGAAAAAATACTTTACAACGTATCACAATGAAATGGTCAGATAATCGGTCAGTCGTGTTGCTATGATCAGACAAAATAGGACAAAATACTTTCTTAAGTATCATAAGACATTCCAACATTACCACGCAAAATTCCACTGACCCAGATTTCATCAAAGAAAAAAATCCAAGAACTTAATTCCAGCTTGAAGTACTTTATGGCCCAGATAATTGACCAAGTGTGAAAAGTTATGAATGAATACAGAGACTTGTGATCATTATAATGTTTATGATGTCATCGGTAGATTCAAATTTCAAAGAGAGATACTGATTATGCAATAATTGCATTTGAGGTGAAATCAACACTTTAATACCTGTTACCGTGTATCTCAGAACCACAACTTTCTGAAGAGGTCACCTATCAAACGAAAACCATGTCTGTTGTACATGTGCATCTCAATATTGAGGCCAGCTATCCTAGGATGTTTTCATTTTAGCACTTTTGAAAATATTTGAATATCAGAAGACAAACACCATTTAGAACAATTGTGAATTTGTGATACTTGTGTATTGAACACACCTCTGTATTGGACTTTTTGGTTTTCTTAAAAAAATTAAGAATACGTATGTATTGAGGGTATCTAAATTAGAGATACCTATTTATCGTAGGTACCTGTGTTACCTGTTACAGTATTATAGTAAGATAATCTCTCTAGATATGTAATTAGCCAGGCTATACCCTATTTTCTGGTTATATGCTGCTGAGTTGATTTTACCAATTTTTACGATTTGATCCACATATAAGCAACACCTGAGTAAAGCCACACCCTTTCTTACAAAATGGTAACTGCTACGTTGACCAAAGTTCATTGATATAACAGATGATGGAGGGCAATTTATCAAGATCGTCAGTGAAACATTTAATTAAGTTTGCAAATGAATTATACATAGATAATCCTTTATTTTATTGATGTATTTCAAAAAACATCAGATAGCCAATATCAAACTTGTTTAGCATGGGTGCTTTCACAGATTGTCTACACACAGATATAGGGACTGAGGTTACGTACAGTTTACTAAACAATCTCTTCATCTGTATCTGGACTGTTAAATGTTAACGAAGGCCCTTGCATGTTGACCAAATTCATAAAGTCCCATATTATTTCTTTATGTAAGTCACACGAAGCCATTCATATCATAAACAAGCCTAGTGATAATTCAAATTGGAAAATTCGGCCATGGCTTCAAAGTAGCCTTGAAAGTCCAGAAGATATTATTGTGATTCCTATATAAGATATAACTAAATAGATCCATGAGAATATTATTTTCATTTCAATCTTCCAATCATCTTTTATACGATTGCAAAAGATGATTTTATATGATCTGTTTCAGTCACATGACTGGTAGGTTTTCAATCCTGTGATTTTTTTTCGTCCACATATAAGCCGCACTGGTATATAAGCTGACTCGCCAGGAAAAAAGGTACAACTTGTAATAAAATAAATATGGTATGTTAATATTAACCATAAAAAATGGTTAAAAAAGAAAACTAGTTCTTATGAATCCAAGTAATTAGCACTGATGATACCAATATCTCAATTTGTCACTAACATAGATATAATTGATTGCGTCTCATAATTCACAAAGTAATTCAGATCATTATCTTGTGTTTCCCACATAACTCAAATTTATACAGAATACCTGTGGATTATACCCATTGTCTCACTACAGGTAATATCTTCTCATTTATCATTATATGTTAGTTTGAATTGGGAGTATTTAAATGTTTTAGAAAAAGGGCAATATTATCCTGTCAGATAAATGTTTGTAACAGATACATGTTTTCACATGGGTTGATCTAAACAGTTTGGAAATTGAAGTGTTAGCAATGCTCCAGTACTTGTCCACACTCGACAGGTGTTGTGTTCACCGTAGAGGTGTTCACTAGTCTCATTATACAACATCTGATCTCAACGCCAAATAAATCTACTTCCTGTTGGTTTCCGGTTTGTCTATGTAGGTGCTTTAGTGCGTGCATTTTGAAGAATTCTTAAGAAAATTTAGCATGCCAAATTGTAATACTTCATATTTTTTTGTGTAGTCAGTTGCACAAGTTCAAGACCTTTCCTTTGAACTTCATGGTACATTCATTGCAGTCCACTAGAGCCAAAAAGATTTTATGGAAAAGAAATACTGTTTTATTCGGTCACTAGAATATTGCTGTCTGTGCACTACCTAAGGAGATGAATTCTTTTAATCTGATAAGAATAAGGCCATGTGTGCTGTGATTTGAAGAAGCCATAATGTGGGTATTTTCTTCCTTGGGTAAAGAAATCAAGATATTTCAAATATCACGAAAAAACACATTTAATGTAAAGCTATGGAAACTAAATAATCCGTGTAATTGAATTGATCCGTATTAAATGTATAGATGTATGTATTCTTTCTGCTGGTTGATGTCCGACGCCTATTGTACTCTCCTTACACTATGGTAATGGTACTAAGGAATTTCACAACAATTTGGGTCCTGGTGAGGCCAGGTGACGACAAATTATTCAAGATCAGACTAAGTGTCAGGTTTATTTCCAAATTAAAAGAACATCAGACAAGAAATTAAAGTCATTCCCCTTTAATTTGACTGTTTATCTACTGGTTCACTCAAAGCTAAACCTAATGCGTAAATTTCTAAATACTTTTTTATCGGTATTAAGATGAAAGCAAGAAAAACATAGTGTTGTTATTACGACAAGAAGTTGTGATTCAGTGTCCAGCATACAGAGAACAACAAAGAGGGGGATGGACCAGGAAGGATGATACACAATATCAATCTGCTGACGAGAAAATGATAGCTTTGACGCGGGGACTGACAAATTTGACAACAAAATAAACGGAGTATCTGGGACTTAATTCTACACCACAATGTAACCTCGACATTGAACCAAAGAGAAAATTCCTGATAACCTAAGATTATCATATAAGGTGCTTGTACCTTGGGGACTTGTAAGTTACCTGTGATCCTTAAAACAGAGCCCTTTAATACTCCTCTTTCTGGCTTTATAAGGTAGAGCTTTCGAATCATTCTCACATCATATCCAGTCCTGTACAGTCCCCAATCGATCTTGTCCAATAACTTCATTCATTAAAAATTTTGATCAGACTTTATACAAAGGTTAACTATAATAATAAATTGGATAAGTTTGTGTTCCAAACTCTTTATACAAAGGTTAACTATAATAATAAATTGGATAAGTTTGTGTTCCAAACTTAAGACCACCTTTACTGTTTATAGAAATTTGTCAATCATTGATACTTATTTGCAAGCTGGACGTACATGTCATTCATATCTTATAGATATTTCTTGTTTTTATTGTATTAAATAAAAGTAAGTATTTCTATATCTCTAAAATGATGTGGTATATGGATACAATGAGCACTGTTTGGTAAGATTTATCAATGCTGTCTTAAATAAAACACCCTTACCATACAGCATACAAGTAGATAGTATCTAGAACAAGGTTTTTACTTTTTAAGACAAACCTCCTGTTTAAATGTGAATATTGAAGAATCCTGGTTACTACAGGATGTTGGAAAGACAAAGTATTTGTTGATGCCTGTCATTTTATGGGTTTAAGTAATTAAGGGCTGATTGTGATTGTTGGAGGAAATCATCAAGACACATTTGCTCACATACCATGGTGACCAACAAAACTTTATGTGGGAGAGAAGAACGTCATCAAGGATAGTACCAACATTCTCATCATCCTTTCTTCACTGGGGTTACACTAACTGAAAAAAGTGGGGGAGAGATAGGAAGAGTAAACAGAGAGTAGTCTTACCTACATATCTGCCTGTACTCTTGTTGTCAAGGCTACAAAAGTTTGGGAAAACCTTTCTATTGATAAGATGAAAAGTTGTCAGTGTGTAGGGTATACTTTAATCCAATCATGACAAGGATGAATATTGTACCCATCTGTTGTAGAGAAGGTATATTATCCCATATACTTCATCAACCTAACAACAAAGTAAGTTATTGTATTTCCTATGTGAAAGAGTTTGATAACAAAGGGAAGCAACTCTTTAAATAGATTTCAGACAACATCTTTTTTGTTTCTGCTTTCAGGAAAAAAACAAATCTTGTGTATGTATGTGTATGTTTAACTGTTATTGTAATGGTGACAATTATCTGAGGACAGAATTGGAATGGTTGTCAAGGAAGTAAAATATCTCTGAACTCTTATAGTATAGTACAGAAATATCGACCAGTTGATACCACTTAGATTCTGATTGCCTTGGGATCCATTCATGATCAGTGTCATCAACTGACAGTTTAAGAAGGTGGAGCAGTCTTTGGTGATGGAAATGTCTTTGATGTTGCTGGATGGTAACCATGTGACTTAGACTATCAATATTGATTTGCTGAAAAAAACAATGTAATGTCGGTCAAGATCGTGAATCAGACCAAAGCTGTATCATTAGGAACAGCAATGGCACTTAACTTAGTCTATTTGAGGTAAAGTTGAAGTTGAGGAGATGGTTCTTAAATACAGACCACATTGTAAATTCTGATAAAACGATTTATATGGATGTGTCCGAGAGGTTGGTTTTACCTAGATTGCAAAAGCTGGGAATGCCTTGAAACCATACAAGACTTACATTGATCAAGAATCATGTAGAGCAGAAATGTTGTACAGAAAAACTGTTATTGACTTGTTAGAAAACAAAGCTGGAATTGGATTATTAATTTTAAACCTTTCTTATCTATTTGAGTAGAGAAATTGATGACCTCATTTCTGGTCTAGTTCTTTAGTCATTCTCTGATATCCTAGATTAGGTATCACAAATGTCCCAGTTTAGAAATGGGTTAGAATTGTTTTGTTTAGGACAGGTGAATCATTAAGAAAATGACACCACCCAAGTACCTATACACTGACATACTGGGTAGTACACCGATGTTTCTGGCTTGTGATAAAATGTAAACAACCTTTGTTGTAATTTTTTCTTAAGATATCAGTCACCTGTTTTTCTGCTTGATTAAAACTTAAATGTTTTAAGTTAGAGAGTTCTGTGATCTATATATACTACTTATCTTCTCCATCTTGATCAAGATCCTAGGCATTATAAGTTGGTTCTACTACTATATATAGTTGATGTTCATTCATCTAAATTTTCCAATTATTTTAACATCCAGGACACATGAACTTAATTTTTTCTACAGTCTATGTTTCAACAATTTCTATCTTCATAAACATTTGAATTCGTGTCAAATCATACATAACATAATTTTTTTTTACGGTCAATGTTTCAACAATTTCTTTCTTCATGAATGATTGAATTAGTGTCAGTCCAAAATTTGGTGACTTTTAGCCATACTTAATGGGAGCCTTGAGTAAAATTTACCAATGTAGACCCAAGTACACTTGTGTGTATATGAGATATTTTGTATGGTGAAGATTTGTTTTGCTCAGGAAAACTTTAAAACAATTTATCTTGAGGACAAGATGGGGACAGGGTTATTTCAAAATGTGACTCCAATCTTATAAATAGTCTACATCAAAATGTTTTGGATCAGTAGCTGGGAGCTATTTCATCTAACTTTGCCAACAATTTATATAAGCATTTTAAACTTTTTAAAGCTGTATTGAAGTGCGAACTCCCTTGTTAAAGTAGAATGTTGAAAATATTTTCTTAAGCTAATAAGTTTGCTTCTGGTTATTTGGTAGAGCTTAATCTGAACATTCCAGTGAGTGGTCACTCTGAATGGGACCGAGTGGTACTACTCTTTATCAATGTGGACCATTGTTCACTGCCTCTCAGTCTCATGTACTTAATCAACACAAAAGTCCCAGACTGCGGAAAGCATTTATGTTTCATAGATATTTGTTACATGCATCTGGAAATGTAATATATAGACATCCCAACATCAGTGACATAGCCAGAACACTGACATTTACAACATAGAAAGTACTTTGCATTAAGACTCATAGAGATAGAAATCCTGTGCTAACATACAATGTTTAGTTAGAGTCTCAGACCAGGGCTCAGTCTGACATGTAGTTAGGTGTACAGACCAGGGCTCAGTCTGACCTGTAGTTAGGTGTACACACCAGGGGTCAGTCTGACCTGTAGTTAGGTGTACAGACCAGGGCTCAGTCTGACCTGTAGTTAGGTGTACAGACCAGGGCTCAGTCTGACCTGTAGTTAGGTGTACAGACCAGGACTCAACCTGACCTGTAGTTAGGTGTACACACCAGGGCTCAGTCTGACCTGTAGTTAGGTGTACAGACCAGGGCTCAGTCTGACCTGTAGTTAGGTGTACAGACCAGGGCTCAGTCTGACCTGTAGTTAGGTGTACAGACCAGGGCTCAGTCTGACCTGTAGTTAGGTGTACATACCAGGGCTCAGTCTGACCTGTAGCTAGGGTGTACATACCAGGGCTCAGTCTGACCTGTAGTTAAGGTGTACAGACCAGGACACAGCCTGACCTGTAGTTAGGTGTACAGACCAGGACTCAGTCTGACCTGTAGTTAGGTGTACAGACCAGGGCTCAGTCTGACCTGTAGTTAAGGTGTAATTGCAGGTAAGTTTTGTTTACAGAGATAAATAAGACAGAACATGATGATGATTTATTGTCATACTTCTAAAGTAAAACCTAATCCAGGCATCAACAATTACAAACCTTCACAAGATTCAGACACAGTTTAATTCTAGAACACACAAAGATTCAGATTCTTTTTGTGATGGTGAAACATTGAACAGAATTTTTATTTTGTCCCAAGGTAGGGTCGAGCCGCACCCCTTTCTGGCTCATTCCACGCCAGGGCTCAATTTAGCGTTAATTGAAGGGTGTAACCTTTACCACAGAACCGTTCAATGTCTAAGAGGGTGACATCACTATAATAGGGTCACCTATCACTGGTCATCTAATTGACCAGAAAGAAATGTGTTGTAGGCCCAGGTATATACAGGGCCCCTGACATGATGACAACTGTCTTATGTTGCAATTACAGTCCATTGTTACTGCCATTTAGGGTGCTGGGGGGGACAGAGTGACCTTTGACACTGTTTATTAATAGCAGCTAGGTAGGGTCAAATGGTGTTGTCATTAAGAAGAATTATTACATAGATATGTTGAGAGTTACCATATGTCACAATATTTAATTTACAGCCAGGTTATCATTGGGATGTTTTCTACCGTAAACAGCTTGATTGTTTATCAGAAAGAAGTAGTCTTGTCTTTTCTAAGTGATCAACTTATGATTGTTTGAACCATCTTAGCTGTAAATTTATCCTTCACCATGACCTTTAAATTACCACAAATCATACCAGTGGACGTGCTTGGCATTTCAGGATAATTTATGACTGTTTTTAAATAGGAATATTTAATTCTAGCTGACCACAGCTACTCTGTCGATTGCTTTTGTTTAAAGATTTAAACTTATCACAGCTACTTGGTAGACAGAAACATGGGAAGTCAGGGAATTCACTCTGTCAATTTGAAGTCAGAAGATTTTCCATTTGAAGAAAATGTATTATAAAACCAATCTTTCAATCTGCTTAATGAATGAGATGTTAGAGAATTAAAATGACTTGTATTTTTTTTAGCTCCATGCATGCTACATACGAAAAACTTTTTTAAAAAATTCCAGACATAATTTTACATTATTCTTTTATTCAATTTCAAAATAAGATTAAATCTGATACGTATTGTTCAAATCCACAAAAATGATGAATTACATGCATGTTTTATACCAATTCAAATATAAAACTTGTATTTGTTTATATTATTACAAAGGCAACATCAAAGAGAGATCAGTACATGAGAAGTTGATCAAGTCAGAAACAGATTGTTACCATCTTTGATATAATGTTGTAAAGATATCTTGGATAGGAACTTAAATGATAAATAAGGACATACAGTTGTACATGTATATACCTGGTTTAGGAAACAATAATACCATGATGGGGATGATAACAGTGTTTGTCGTTGATATCGTACTATGATGAGGGTGACCGCAGTGTTTGTTGATGCCAAGATAAATGGCATGGTTGATATCTATTAACAGCATTTGTTCTGTCCTGCATGATTATAATGAATCATACAGTCGGTAAGTCATCTGTTTTCAAGGTGAAATATGTCCTGAGGTAGACAAGGATTTTGTATCTTCGGATCACTGATATACCCTTAACTGGCTACCTGCTAACTGAGCATGATAAACTGTGTTTTCTTGTGAAGAAAAGCCATTTAGTAGACTTCTGATTCCCACCGGTCTCCTTCAGACCAGATAGAAACCTCATGAAAAAACTCATTAACTTTTTGCACTGGGTGAACAAATAAAAAAATCAATGACTACCGGTGGCTGCATTTGCTTCAGAAAGTATGGCCTACTGCCTAAGCATAATGTTTATGAAAACAAGGTATCAGAAACAGGTGGAATAATAAAGAGGAATATCCCAGAAAATTGGCAGCATAGGTCTGAGGAACTCACCTCATCCATCACACTGAGCTTGGCTGTCGGAACTGATAGGTCATTTAGGGCAAGCCTGGCAGGCAGCTTACTATGCTTGCACTAATGACATTTGCCTCAAAACAGGTACACGTATTGTACAATGCTTTAGATGCACAAACTTTTGACACATAATGTTGAGCTGTGATCATTGGAGATTTGGTTCTGAAACACTGGAATAACTAGTATTTTGTAGCAGCTGTAATATACACCAAAGCTTGGGATACACCTTACAGAATTATTTGATACTGTGACTGAGAATCAACTATGCTACAATCAAAAATGTGTTTTGAAAATGGAATTGTTTTCTTCTGTGACTTTGTTTAGTGTGACATACCCTGACGGATTATGTATTTTGTTTCATACTGTTGGAATACTAATACTGTAATACTGTGTCAGTGTAATTTCTGTCTTTTTGGATCGTGTTATACATGTTGGTCGTACCACTAATCTGATAAAAATTTGTGGGATCTTTTTCGCTGGAATTAACTACAATGTAGCGTATAAGAACTCTGACATACCTTGGAATTCAAACCTATAAGTTGGAGATGTTAAGGAACCTTGTTAAGGAACCTTAAGTTTATAAAAATTGGAGTCTGACTATTGCAAAGAAATTCTGTGTAATTTAAGCTATGTGTTTGATACATTTAGGAAAACTTACGTAAAGCATTGTATCTTATTAGTAAACCTACATTAGGTGTCATGTTGGACATACATAGAAAATCCAACGGAAAGATACATGTCAGACATGCTAAGGAATATTAGTGTTAAGTTCTGTGTTTAACATGCTTAGGAAATCCTCTGTAAGGCTCTGACATGCTAAAGAAATTGTACATAATGCTGTGTGTTGGATATTTTTGCAAAATCCTTCAGAAAACTCTGTGTCTGACATGCTTAGGAAATTGTGCATAAAGCTCGGTGTTGGACAAGATAAGGAAATCCTACTTAAAGTCAGTGTCTGACTTGCTAAGGAAATCTTACATAAAGGTTCTTGTCTGACATGCTTCGGAAATCCTTGGTAAAGCTCAGTGTTTGACATGCTAAGGAAATCCTATGACCCTATTATATATGGAGAATATTTATGCTGGAAATCCGTGGTAAGTACTCTGTTGTTCATATAGTTAATTAGGTCATGCAATTCACTTCTCATTGATACGGTCAATTAGTACATGTTATTTACTTCTCATTGATGTTTGGAAGAATGCTTAAGCCTGTTTGTGCATTAATTCTCAAAATAATGCATGCAATATTTCACAATATGACACTGAATGTTGAGTGATATACGAAATGTTGTGCCGTCTTGGTGTACATCTGTACGTTACATTGAAGGTGAAGAAAACTACCTTTGATTATGGACTAGACTTAAGAAATCCACTCCTTTACACAAAGTGTGTGCGACCCCTACAGAGAGGCTGACCTTGGACATTGTATATATAGATTTGAGAAGTGTCACTTCAATTAAAATATGTGAATCCAATGACAGCCATCATAATTATCTGAGAAATCAAAGCTATTCATATAATTTTACATTTAAGAATTGAAACTATTAGCCAAGCCCTTTAAAAAGAGTTCAATGAGAAATCCTATAACACAACACATATTTATAAAAAATCGGTCATATCAGGATTGTATGAAACATTCCCCCATTCAGAGACGAGAATTTTTTGGCACTTGTCTGTGATGAAAAGATTTAACAGTTTAAATAGAATGAAATCGTGTTCACAGACTTCATTCCAAACAGCTATAGACATTGATTGGACCATTTCTGAGGCAATTGACTGTTGGGTTGGAGAGACCATTAGGTGAATATAGGTCTCGACTGACGTTCTTCAAATCTTTCACCCCTGACTGAGCACCTTGTTGCTACAATATATGATTTCTTATGTCAATATGTATTTTAGTATTATTTGTGCGTTCTTTTGTTAAGTTGTGTTGTGTACGGTGGATAAGACTTCTTTATTTCTCCTATTGATTGAACATACACATCGACATTTACCTCTCATTCATAAATAATAAGCATGTCATTGCCATAGTACCTATACACTGCATAACACAGATTCACCTGTATGCAATATACATTTGCATAATTGTTAAACCAAGATTTCCAAACCGGTGGAAGTTTTTAGTGTACAGGTGGACCTAGGAAGACGATGTTGTTAGTGGCATAGTGTTTGTATTTGTCATCAACCTGGAAGGGTAAACACGACACATTCCCCACAACAGCTGCGCATGGTACAGGTTATACATGTTGGCACTGTTGGCAGTGATATTCCTACAGGATGGAATCACAAGGATGTGAGAGGTACCAAGATGTGTAATATTCCCTGGGTCTATGACACAGGACTGTGATGGGTATAACCCAATTGTTTGGGTCTTGTCTATCGCCTTAAAACTCCTAAATATACGAGTGGATCTATGTCAATGTTGACATACTGATATCAATATGGTGATTCCATAACACTACCTTTGAACTGGAATTAAGCAGCATGAGATGAAAAAGCTGTCACTTGAAGTGTTGCCGTAGTAACGGTACCAGACTAATCTCATGGGCCATGTGATACAGAAGGCACAGGACCCTGTGGTCAATGCCTGTCCTGATGTTGACCAGGACCAGGTAAGATTGGGGGTAGGGGGAGAGAAGTTAATCATTGTAATTTCATTCATGATGAAGCTGAAATGCTTACCTGTATAAAAAAATACTATGTCATCTATTGTAATTTGATGTTCTAATAATAGATTTCACAAAACAATAGAAATATGTACATGATTCGTGCTATATAATGTCTGTATAATTTGGCTGTTTGGCGAGGTAAACATACTAAAATCAATAGCTTACTAAGGCCAGCTAATTTTATTGGAATATTGGAGGACATTTACTGATGTTTATTTAATGAATTATTAATTTCTATATATGAGTGGTAATGTTGGTCCATTTAGCGGATAATTGGAGTGCTTGATATACGAAAAGGTGTGAATGGAGTATTTATTAAATATTTATCATCATTACTTTTGGGTTTAGATCATAGAGGTATATTGGAAATGGTAGACAAGTTACATTTTTGTATAATTGTATTACACATGATAAGTTTAGATTTGGAATATCCTTATCTCCATGCAATCTAAGTTCTTCACACCTCATTAGTCAAATACAAACAACAGAAATTATGTATTTGAATTTGTGACTGACCTGAAGGTTTTTTCCGACTTTTCAGAATTTTAGTTATAGTATGTTTTGATAATTGTAATATTAGAAAAGGCTTAGAAATATTGAAATAGCTGTCTATAGCTTAGCAAATTTTTCTAAAAAATTTATCAACCAGACCACCTGGTGAGAGATTTCAATGACATTGACCCATTAAGAGAAATATCAGGTGTCAAAATGGTTTATTAGTGTCTGGTATAAGCTGAGTATACAGTATTTGCATTACATATCACTAACATAAGTATTTGTATTATATTTGATTTAAATGTGTCACAGAATTGGAGAAAAATCTGTGCTACAATCATGGTAATGGGTGTATATTAGTTGAGGAAATGATTATAAATGAGTGACAGAGAGCCAGTGAAGCTGTAGAGAAAGACTCCCTACATGGTTTACATATCCTGAGTATTCCTAGCCCTACTTCTTCAATGACACACAGCTTATATAGTACCATATAAAACCTATTTAAAACCTAAAGTAAACACTATCATTGTAAAGAATGCTCCTACAAGTGGCCATGTTTGTTTGATGGTTAGCATTGTCCTTCCTAAACTGAATATTGCTACCAAGATAGTAAATAGACCTGTAGTATATCATTAAAGAGGATTAAACCTGCTTGTCCAAGACCCTCAGCAGATAAATTATTGTTAAAATATGAATATATATTCAATGAAATAAGGTATCAGAAGTGTAAATATTTGTAAAGAGTTACAGAAATTGCAATCATGTCAAATGAAAAGTTTTACAATAACACCAATATACCTTGGGTTGGGTCTATACTTGATAGAACATTGAAAAGGCAACAGACTATTCTACTCAGTGAAATTGACTTTCTGTTAGTCAAGGCCAAAGCTGTGGGAACCATAGTGAGGTTCATAGGATGTAGGCAATAAACAAGGGCAGATAACTATGTAGATATTTAAAGGGACCATTTACGATGTGTTTATGTATTTATTGCAGTAAATATAAACACACTTGAGAAGACTACTCTGTGATACCCACCTGTCACAGGTGACCCTAACTAACCATCACTACTTCACTTGACTCCCATACTTTACAACTGACCTTCTTAAATTATTGTTTGTCATTGTTAAATTTTATTACGTATAGTACGTATGTAAACAAGTCATAGTAAAATTGATATTTCTAAAATATCCAACCAGGAGTTGTTCAGTTCTCTTCACTGTAGACTTGTAATAGTGTTGAAGGTGGTTATAGATACAAAAGTACAAGACAAGTTCTTGACCTTCTTGGATATCAAATATTTATTGGAAATGTTCTATCACATGCATATGATGGTGGAGGCCGCACTCCATTCATCGCTCGGACATCCTGCACAACATACAAAAATGGTAAGAGTATTTATTACTATATAAAACCAACCAGAATGACACATGGAATACAAACGGGTCACTTTTCCATAAATGGTTGAAATGGTTGGACAGGATAAACCTGTAAGAGAACTGCAAGGCACAGATTGATACTGAAGCTGAATTACAGCCACACCTGTTCAAAGCTGACTATCATCTGTTTCTATTATTCATGCTTGTAACAGGGTTGGTGCACACACATATTTTTGGAAATGTTTTGATATTCAGTATGGGTCAAAATGGAACTTATTATCATTGTTTCAGATTTGACAGGGAATTCTGAAAGTGCATTTTCAGTTTTGAATATAACATTTCCAACATACAATACAGGTGCATTCTTTGTTTCGACAGGGTTTTGCAAAAACTGCCCGTGTGAAACTAACATTTGTTGATATTTTGTGTGTGTTATTTATTAAAACAAAGTTATAAGGATCATCCAAAGGGGCAAAGAAGATAAAAGTGAGACTTTTTGATGTGTTCAGACAGAGCATCACCTTTACATGTGTTAGAGTGTAGTTGAACTTCCTGATGGGATATAACACTGTCATGACCACAGGCTAGTTGTTACGACCTATTGTTAAACATGCTGCCATTCTCCCTAGTGACAAATGACATTGCTTAAAAAGGGACATGTCACCTATAAGATTTGTACCTGTACAGTAATAACATGCACAGTGGTGTAGGTCACTCCGATGACTTCAAGACCACTACAGACCTCCCATCTAGAAGGCAGGTCGAGTTGTCTTAGTTTTGATTTTTTTATTTTATATATATTTATATATATATTTCTTGTTCTGATCAGGAAAACTTCTATTTTTGTTAAATTGCCCAAAGCTATTACATATTTCAACTTCAAACAAATTATTCTTTTACTGTAAGTATTTTCAAAGCCTAATCCTGTTGCGTAATTACAATTTGTTTAATTCAATGTTTTGTTTTTTTTCATTTTGGAAAATTTATTCAAGTTTCTTAGAAAGTTTTATTAAAAAAAAACTGTAAGAAATAAATTCTGTTAACTGAAGTGTTGATGGCTATTTGATTGCTATAAAAATTAAAATAAATTTATCTTGAACATTCTAAGTCCTTGTTCTCAGATCTTTAGTTTGCAGCATTTTTAATAGTTTCATGAATTACATGGTAAATAAAACAGCAGTTGCTTCTGGTCAAATATTAAGTGTCCATTACTCTCTCAAGCCAGAACTGACCTATGACAGTCCATGACCAAAGGACATGATAATTAATAACATTGTATGGCCATTCTGTGGCAGACAGGTGTAAAAACCAGGGCTAGGAAGTCATGATGTTACACTGAGTGGGAAAACCTGTCTTTATATAAAGGTCACACTGGGTCAAAGGTCATATATATCATGTTAATTGTAATTTAGCTTTCCTTTACACAAGCATATCATTAGAATAAAATTTTAATTGGATTATTGTAGGACTGGATTAGAAGTTAATTGTCTTTCATCGCTTATCTTTATTAGAACCCTTCAACTCTCAACAAATTAGGCATCATTTCCTTCCTGCATATACTGAATAAAATGAAAACAAAACAAAATATTATTTCCAAATTGAGATAAAACTTTTCCATAATTTAGTAATGAGATTCATTTGAACACCATTCCCGGAAACACAAATAACATGTTGTCAAAATAATGGAAATCACATTTCCTTAAAATGCTCCCCTTATGGACATATATTACACAAATTTCCATATCAAAGACAGCGTTGATAACTACTTGATCTTATAAGGATCACTGTGACTAATTGTCTCATCATTAAACATGTAGTATTTATCACCCAACAGATTATCACTGCTGATCCCTGTGTGTAAATTTGTCTCTACAGCAGGATGCACTTACTTTACCCAGCTGTATATTTACATCCTTATATCAGCTGTAAGTAGATAATGATAGAAAAAGATATCTATATACAGCTGGAGTCTCCACCCCAGATAGGATCAGATAGCACAAGATTTGTACCAAGATAGACTTCTAGATATGGGTGTACAAGTACATAGGATTATTATTCACAACCAGCTACTGGACATCTTAATCAGGTGGGGTGATCATACTTGTTATATTGCACCTGGAGGATTAAAACTGGACAGGGATTAGGAAAGATTAGAGGGAGACCAGAAGATTTACAGGTAAGGTTACATCACTGTAGTAGCATGTGGTCAGTGATTTGTCCTAATATAGAGGAAGTCAAGATGAGACTGTTTGATTGCTCGGATTTGTTGTTTGGCAAAGGAACAACAATACAGAGACTGTTGTACCTCTCAGAAATACATTTTTTCCATTATCAAGCAAAAAATATCACATCAAGTAACTGATATACTAATACAGTACCTGCTCTAAGATAAATAATCTGCCTTTGTTTCTTAATATTGATTAAAAGCCTGCATTGTGCTGTAAATAACTGTACTCTCCAGTTTCATCTACAGTATCTGAGACAGGGTTTATAATTAGTTATGGACATTCACGATAACAAAGTCTATTGTCTTCTGTACTTTTGGATTGTTATAATTGTCTGGTTATGGAGGATAAATTCCTCCTTACAAACATGCTATCTACTCAACTCAGAATGTATAGTTATATACACTATTGATAGTTTTGTGGCTATGATAGTTAACAGAACCATACCCTTCATGTTCAACCTTCAAATCTTTGAGGTCATCCTATATGTAGCTGACCAATCAATGCCTAATTGTTTTAAGATATAGGTGACTATCACTGCAGCTCTACTGCCCTATATCTGGCTCATTGTAATTACAATATCATACCTCGTCTCACCGCCCATGGGTGGGCCGACTTTCTGTTTTGTGTCTGGCAGGACAACTGATAGTTAAATACCAATAACCAGATATATAATTGGCTGTTTAATATGCAGAGTACAACATTTGGTGGCTGTATTTGGTTATGAAACACCCGACCACAATTATGCGGAGTATTTATATACGTGGTCCTGTTTTTGTTTGGTAAGTGGGACAACCTCCCCATAACCCATCCCTGCCGAGGATCTCCGCAGTCACAGGTATCATTCCTACCTATAAATCTACCTGTAACATGACTTGGAGTAGCGGTAGGGTATACAGGTGATACACAAGGTCACACCTGTAGTCTGGTCAGTTACAATTCCCATTATCATACCACACCTGCATAGTCCAGATCCTGGGTACTATCCCAAATATAAACAGTATTTGTAAACATGCATCTATGTTTAGGATTTTTTGTTATACAGGGGTAAATGTCTTTTATATAGAGGTCAAACGTCCACTGAATACAGTGTTTGTTATATAGAGGTCAAACGTCCACTGATTACAGTGTTTGTTATATAGAGGTCAAACGTCCACTGATTACAGTGTTTGTTATATAGAGGTCAAACGTCCACTGATTACAGTGTTTGTTATATAGAGGTCAAACGTCCACTGATTACAGTGTTTGTTATATAGAGGTCAAACGTCCACTGATTACAGTGTTTGTTATATAGAGGTCAAACGTCCACTGAGGTCAAACGTCCACTGATTACAGTGTTTGTTATATAGAGGTCAAACGTCCACTGAATACAGTGTTTGTTATATAGAGGTCAAACGTCCACTGATTACAGTGTTTGTTATATAGAGGTCAAACGTCCACTGATTACAGTGTTTGTTATATAGAGGTCAAACGTCCACTGATTACAGTGTTTGTTATATAGAGGTCAAACATCCACTGAATACACTGTTCATTATATAGAGGTAAATGTTCTTTATATAGAGCCCACTGATATTGAGGCTATTAGATAGTGGAAATGAGATTTATTCTTTGATTACCTGTAACCTTGTAGAAATTCCTTAATGACCCACAATCTTCTTAACATAAAGATCTAATTATTGCAACTATAGCTGTCTGGTTCCAACAATTAATAAAATATAAGGACGAAAAAAACTCTATGTCAAAGAATGAAATTAGGAAACAAAACAATACATAAAATATAATACATGTGTGTTGTTGGAAATGACAATCTATTCCTCGAAGGATATGTTTTGTTGAATGTGCTCTGTTATAGTTTACACTGTAATATAGATTGATTTTATCTTATTTCAATTTCATGTCTGAATGACTAGGATGACGTGATAGTTACTGCTTCCATTGAGCTCACTGACAAGATAACATTGTTTTATTACAAAACAGATGCATTATTGAGTATCAGTATACTTACGAGATAAATATACTAAATTTGGCAAGTGCTGCATTATAATCATGATAATGCTGACCAAATGACCTTCCACCTGCGAAGAAATGTCCAGGTATTCCAAGGAATCCTTCAATATGGATACCATTAGACAATATTTATCAGACAGATGAATATTAATATTAGAATGTTCTACACTCCACCAGTAAACAGATATAACAGTAATTACACTTGTTGAATAGCCTTGGTGAAATGGACCAGATTTTAAATACAAATATATCATTATAGAATATTAATACCTGAGTATGTCACTTGTGGTGTGTGTCCTTTACTATGTAAATTCTTTCAGTGAAAAAAATTAAAATATCATAATGGCTTTTTGTGATCAAGTTATATTGTCAATGAGACTTTTTAATGTGTCCTGTCTGTATATCTAATTTGCGTTCCCCACCTATGGAGAATAAATTTGTTTCACTATCAGTAGAAAGAGTAAAGTGTCGTGTTCAGTGTTCAGTGTCATCGTCATCGTAGCCTGGTCCTCTTGACTCTGAGACTTGTCAGGCAATCTGGTGTCATATTAGGAGGATTACTTCTGTCAGTATGTTCCCCTTGTCTCTGACTAAAGGTACACCACACGATTTTACTAATCACCCAATGTCTTAACCCACACTTATCTCGGTCTGTAGAGAAGGCCTGCCTGTGACTGCAGCACTGTATCATTTGGGAGTTAATCACCCTACTAGGTACATCAGGATTGTTGTGGTCATAATTCCATCCTCATCGTACAGAGGTGTTGTACGGTCAGAGATGAGGCAACATACCTATATTGTGTCCGAAGTGGATTAAGTGTTGGGGGAGAATGTTTGAGGCTATTTACCAGGGGTTATTGGATCTAACATACAATAATCACAGGATAACCATGTCTGGATTAGGCAAGGGTGTGTTAACACTTGTATGATATGGATGCTCAGACAAGGCGTAGATGGTTTGCTGTTAAGAAATGGGTGAGTGATTAGTATCATAACAGTAATCAATTCATTAGCAGTGGTCTAATATAGCTATGTTTGGAACTTCATGTATTTTTTATGCAATGATTCTTTCCTTCGGTAAACATGGTGATTAAAAAAAAGACTTGAATCAGATTTGTTAGTTTTAATTAACCTTTACGTCTTCTTCATATTTTCTGAAATGGGGCAAATATGTAGAAATTAGATAGATTTGGGACAATTAATCATGGTATATTGAGGTGTGTTTGAGTGATATAAATATATCTGATGACTGTGGTTGGTATAACCATTCAGTGATACATTGCTACTCCTTGTGGCCCAAGTCCACTCTCTGGAATGTTGTTGTGGCTAATATTAGGACATGTATCCTGTTTATGAATATCTTTAAACATTTCTCAGGTGACTCCAGGACGATTTTCTCACTAAAAAAAACCTGATATGTTTGCACCTGTCGTCATCAATTTCTATAGTGTGTGATGCTGATTTCAGAATGAGCTTGATCAGTCTTCTTGTTTGTGACTTTTCCGGCCAGGTGGTGCGACCAATACACGCACAACAGTGTGTGAACTTTGTGAATTACATGTTCATTCCAGTGGATGACAAATTATTTGATTAATTCATATGAAACTAATGAATTTTAAATGACAGTAATTTGGGTTGCAGCCAGTGTGTTGTATGTATATAGTGTACATGTTAAAATTTACAGAATTTTATTGTCTATTTTATGTTATGCTAAAAAATGAACAAACACAAATATTTTTTTTATTAAAGAAGAAATATAATCACAGAAAAAAAAACTTTTTTTCAAAAATTGTAATTTCCGAATTCTACAAATCATACAAAACATTTACTGATGTGGTTTTTACCTTAAATGACAGGTCAGAAATAGTTAACTCATCACAGGAAACCTAAAATTGGATATTGTGAAATACGATGAAACTTCCCTCGAGGACAAATCTGATGATATCGTTGTCTACCTGTGTGGGTAGGGTCACCTACCTCGTGTAATGTCACTCCTTTTCACATGATTGTTGACTAATCACCCGTATTGTTTTTTCTTGTTACAGGTACAAAGAATACCTGAGTATGATAAATACCTGAGTGACCTTTTAGATGAAACTGACCATGGTCATCCTGATTATGATGACCTCTACCGGGCACATGCAAGGGTCAAGAAAGTGAGTATTGCCCTAACACAGTATCAGTTTAATACAAATGTTGATATTGTAAGTGGTTGATAAAATTTCTAGTAATCACTTCACAGCCAAACATATCAAATGGTTAACTATACTGTGTACAGATTTCTTCCTTCAGGAATACTTTTTAAAAATGGGAGAAGTTGGTGGGAGTGCCATTAAAAAGAATATTAACATTAATTGAGGTAGATATACAGATTGATTAACCTCATTACTGTAGGTTAATATCAGTAAATTCACGTATACTATTGTATTTAAGTTTTATGAACCTTACAACAACCTGGAGATGGTAACGTTGTTTTCCCTGTGTAATAAAACTGATTTACATGAAATGAAGAACTTGCTGTTTAGAGATGTATAATGTATGATGATTTGTAAACTATTTGACACACACTGTCAGAATGATGTCACAAGCTTTCAGTTAAGTTTATAGGTCAAAATCATTCCTGAGAATATAATTTTCTTCATTAAGATGGAGAAAAATCCTTGTAGTGTTTGATATTCTTAATATAGAAGTAATTGTCAGGAATGTGTTAGCCCACGCATATCAAATAATGGTAAAGACATCCATGTAATGTCTCTAGGTTTCCTATAGAAATTTCTTTTAAACATTACGAAAGAATCATCCCTTCATCCTAAGGAAATGTTTATTTTGAACGATATATAATGTTGTAAGTCTAGAATATGGAAAAAATCTCACTTTGGAATTTGATATAAAATTTACAAAGGTGACTTTGATTGGGGAAAAAACTAGTGAAATACTATAATACTGTATTCATTCAGTCTGCAATGGGGACAGGGGCGGGGACGGGGGTGGGGGCATATGAATTTAATAATATATGAATAATATTACAGGAGAACAGTTCAGTAGTATTTGTTGGTAATTCTACGGAGCAAAAATAGATGAGGGTTGGCTTATTACCAGTCATGGACTTGTAAACAGATAAATATGGTGTATGACACACTTTGATTTTAACTATTGAGGTTGTTAGAGAATTGAAGTTGTTAGGAAATCAAGAGATTAGTTTAAGATTGAAAACTATGAATTTAAATGTGGTATGAAAAAAAAATCCCTGTGAATGAAATGCATCAAAAATTTTAAAAAGTTGAATACATTATTGAAAATCAGCATTTCAAAGTTATCCCCAAGTTAAATAGGTAGGTGAATGACCCTAAATGGGGTGACTGTACCTGTAACAGGAAATTTCTGTTTGAATTGTCTGTGTAGTGGTGTATTGTCCTTATTTGGGGATAGCTATGTTTTGTTGGACAGATATCTTTGATCTATAACAAAAGCCTTGGGTCAAACTTGTTTTGGTCAGCCTGACTTTGTCGTATCTCTGTTTGAATTAATTGTGACCTTTAAGTTTTATTTGAGATGCAGATCAGGTAGAACATCACAGGTATCGGTGGCAGTTAATTACAGATAACAACATTTGGCCACTAGGGGGTGACACAAACATTATGTCAGGACAGCTCCTATCATTTCTACCTTGTGACTTCTGATTAAGGACCAGAGCACTGAGAATGAGATTGGGTTTCTTGTGTTAGGATAAAGTCCGGAATAATTTCTACTATGGAGTACGGCCAGTATGTTATTATAGATAGCCAGTGTTGTCCCACAAACAGCCTGTCATAAACTACTCACATAACAATACATCTTATCAAAAAATCTCTATTTTTACCCTCAAAAATATTTCATGAAACTACCTGTTATGGTCCTTAATAGTCTCTATTACTGGCAGTTAAAGAAGCCATTTAGAAGTGAAATTTAAGACGACTCAAAGGGTCTTTCTCAGACAAACCATCTGATATACCAGATTTTATATTGCTTAGGTAAAAGGTTTATATTTCCAATTCAAAAATGTTTTTTGTAATTGTGCGGCCATATGTCAGACTCACCTAGAGCCTGGTGACATTACCCTACATATAAATGTCATTACCATAGATACACATACCTTAGTAACCTACATTACCTCCAGAGTAACTTAACTCCTTCTTAATCAACTGACAGTCTGGTTCATTAAAGAATTTAGGGTTGAGAGACTTGTAGTTTCAGTGAGAAATAAAACATATGTGACAGGTAATGCAAGAAATGGATACTAAATTAATTCTTATCAAAAAACAGACCTGGAAAGTCGATTGCAGGTTAGAGAAAATATCTATCCAATCAAACTCCAGACGAAAAATTACCAGTTTACGACAAAAAAAGAGTCACAGGAGACAAACTAAATCACAGAAGTGTTGAGCAAGGCTCGTTAAAACTAAATCTTAACTGGAGTTTTCTTGTTGATACATGAATGCATGTTAATTGATTGTGAAAGGTCATGGGTTATAAAATATGCAAAATCTTGTTTGGGAAAAACATAAAATCCAGTTAGGTGTAGAATAATAAAGGACAAGTTGTCTGTGATTTGTTTCGCTTGCATGAAGTGATAGTTCTTAATCTTTATTTTGTATATGAAATAAAAGTTGATACAACCAAAAAATGTGAAATATTTGATAGTAAGAGTGATGTTTGGCATAGTGACAAATCTTTATGAGTTCATGAGAAAGCCAGAGCTGCAATACAATATGTGGGTGAAAAACCCAGTAATGTGATACAGGAATGTAAACCAGACACCAGTCAACTGATACATACAATACTGAATATTAATTTTCTTTACTTCATCAAAAGAATTTTAACACTTTCTTATTTTCTTTGTGAGGATAACAATAAAATATGTTATTTAATGGGTTTGAAAATCAGTTATACATTAAAGGGTCCAGTTACCTGTGTATATGATGAAAGTCTGTATAATAGTTAGCAAAAATAAAAAGAACAGTTCGCTCTTAATTTAATAATACCTAAATGTCAGATGGGTATCACTTTCAGTTGTCAAATTCTCTAATGAATTGCTTGTTAAGTGTCGACTAGACTCTCTTCTCCAGTGCAAAACCATAATGAATGGGAAACAACACACTGACATGTAAAACATACTTCTGAAATGTTAAAAACTTGCTCCTGTCAACGAATCATGCTTTAAAATGATGATTCCTAGGTATCTGTATTTAGTCCCAATTGGGGCACTGTGAGGTGTCTCGGTGTATGTAGGTGATGTCGGATGTCAAACCATAATCAAACTAAATGTCGAGTGAATTATATAGGTACATTGTGTTACAATTAAAGTTAATGCGAAGTTCAGATTTCATGTGAGAAACCATTAAATCAATGTTTTTTTTACTCCACACCTTTAGGTTGTGTTAATGGAACACTAGTGGCTCAACAATACCAGTACTATAGGATTGTGTTTACTTAGGGGTTTTACCTCAAACTAATGACAGGTCAATGTTTAGGAATGATGTGTTTCTATGTTAAAAAGCTTTAAATTAGGTCTAAATTGGTCATTACAAAAAGATTAGGGAACACAAAGAAAGATACGTTACTACACTGTCGTGGAACAATTTACCCATATATAAGTGGTTGTGAACCATTTCCTCATCATTATATGTTATTTTGAATATTTTAAAAATGTACAAGGCATATGTGGATTTCCTGCTTATAGACTGCACTTGTTACACTCTACAGTATATAAGAGTGGTGAGAGGGGAGACAACTATGTTTATACCACCAACTTGAAGGTTATCTGGACCCTTCCCTATGTACTGTACAGTACTTCACTGGCTCTCTAGGTACACCAACTCTGTCCTTCCCTATGTACTTTACTATACTGACTCTATAGGTACACCAACTCTGTCCTTCCCTATGTACTTTACTATACTGACTTTCTAGTCACATCAACTCTGTCCTTCCTTGCTGTACTTTTCTGTCTGTTAGGTGCCCCACAGGTGCTTTTTAGGTACACTACAGGTATGTTATACCTGTGATAGTTGTTAATCCCTTTAACCTAATTAAGCAAGAACACACAGACAATTGTATGGTTTAAGGTGCAATATCTATGTGCACATACCCACATAGCCTGTTTGACTCGGACTGTTTGTGTACAGACATCCTTGTTATGAATTTGAGGTTTTGTATACAGCATAGTGGTTGGCATGGTGTAAACATTATCATGCTGTGGGGGGGATCCTTGTATATATCACATCGATGGAGTGCTGAACAAACAAACTTGTACTGCTATATATTGCATTGTGACGCAAGTTTGTCATAACACTGATCTTGATCATCTCACTGAGATGATTTCGTGTGTATTCACAGATCAGTACGATATTTTGAGTTCGTATGGCAGGTCACAATACCTTCACAATTAATCCACAGCAAGTTTCTGTAAAATTTCCCATACTTCAATTAAAGATTACTGCACCATTACAGAATAGGACTTTATAAAATAAATGTTGGTCAGTTTTATATATAACCAGATTTATAGAGAAATGGTTGTCCCTTCACAATGTAATAATGAGTTAGAAATCTGTGGAACATTATAAGCTCTGTTAGATTATCAAACTTGAAGTGTAGGTGAAATTGAGATATGATTGGCTAGGAAAATCATGGTACTGAAAAACTTTATCTGAATCCCATGACTACCTGTAAAATCTAGTACTGCTGAATGAGCAAAATGTGATATCTCAGTTAAATTTGACCTTCATGGTGTTCAAATGTCAAATGAGCAAGAGATGGTGGTGGTATGGAAATGCCATCCTATACCCCTGAAAATGAAAAGGCTGTGACCCTAGATACAATAGCAGTTTATAGTATGATGGGTAAAGTAGTTGGACATTCAGCACCAGGTGTAGTAATACATATAATTGTTTTCCCTATAGATGGTGAGGGAACATGAAGACGAATTTGGTACAAGTCCCGAAAACCTCAGAATGGATAGCATACAAAAACGGTTCCCTAATGATGACCTTCAGCTGCGCGAATCTTCATCCTCAGCAGCACAGGTGAGTTTTCATGTATGCAATGGCGTTTTGGTTAGTTTTATGGCTTTTGTAAGTTTTATTTTATTAAGATAAGAAAAAATACTATGAGCATGGAAAAGAAATGTCATTAGATCTGTTATTTGATCTTTGGTTTCAATTACGAAGAGAAATCTGTTCAGTGTGTGTCAAGAACAAAATCGTAAAGTGACCTACATTACATTAGCAATAACCAGGTAACAAAGTACGATATTCACATGAAAATACTATTAAATAATGTTACCTGTCTGTCTCGACATCGTAAGAGTAACAAAGACCTACAACTATCTTTCCTGTTGATAAATGTCATTAAGTTAAGAATGATTAGATCAAAGTGATAAATCATTAAAAAATCTTGATGGCAATTAGACTGATTAAAGTCTAGATTTTAAAATCAATGAGTCTCAGTTTAAGGTTAAGTAACTCTATCTGTTGAATTTTGTGTGTAATATCATTAAAGTCACATTATGTAAACTTTGAAAAATTTAATTAGCAAAATTTTGATTTTGACTGGATTTTTTCACATGAATAATCTGCATAATGAGAAGTGGTAATACTTCTAATAATTGTCACATTTAGATGACTGTGTTACTGAGACTCGCACAAGGTATTCATATACAAAATACACACTAAAGTCATAGGTACGTTTGAGAAATATTGAATAGACAACACAAAATAAAAGCCACCTGTTGATATTGTGGGTTGTTGGCAGTTTCCCATAGATAATTATTGATGACCCATAGACTCCATATAAGTGAACAGTATTCTACCACAAGATGAGAATTGATCAGCTCAGAAAAGACATGACGCTAGTTCCCATGAAATCAAAAGCCTATATGTCTGTTACCATTTTTGTCTGTGCAATTATTGAAAGCTTAGGAACTCTTGCTATAAGCTTGACAAAGTTTGACAGCTTGCCTTAGAAAGTATTTCTGTTGGAACCTCTCATACAAAGATGATTATGGTCATAGTTTGAACCAATGCCAGACCTCAGAGTTCCGTACCAGCAAGAGAATGGTGTTCATGGTCGATTTCAAACCATGTAATATTACACTGTAATTGGTTGATGAACTACTCTCCGACCTCAGCTTGGTCCTGGAGGTCAACAGTTGAACTCTGTAATTATATATTTTAATTGAGTTATTATCATTTACATGAGAATGGCAGCCAACTGATGCAGCAGCAAAGCAACAGGACATGTCTAGGGCATGGTACCTGGGCATCTGCCATTGTGTTACCTGTGATTTCTGTCATAATAGATGAGGAATGATGTTGTTTGTTGAGCAACTTAGCTGACCAAAACTTGTTGAGCCAGCTGGTGTGTGTATATACCTGAGAGGTGAACAGGTGATAAATGTGTTTGTATACACAAGATAGGTATCACTATATCTATCAATAGCTTCTGGGATAAACTTAACTCTCACTCACACAAATTCTTGTCAAATTTTTACGATTTTTCGACACGCAAGGCCGGGAAAGATTTGTCGATACATTGGTAGTTTTCTTACCACTTTTGATCACGTATAGGTACTATGTTGTACTGTTACTGCAGACTGCATTTCATCCACTAATTATTCGCTGCGTACAAGATCTTCACGCCTATACAAGCTTATTTTACTTTAGAAGGAGAGGCAATTGTAAAGTTGGAATACAACTTAAGACACATTTGTTTTTCACACATTGGATGGGAAAGAAAGTTATAGAAAGTGGAACAGTGTTCGCAGAACAGAAGTGTAAGGATGTGAATACACTATACATACCATCATTGATCGGACAGAATGATATGTATACAGATTAGATTGGGCACCTCAATAGCCATTGTACCTGGGGAGGAAGACCATTCATGAAGGACTAATTACAGGTGATAGATACAGGTAAATACATACCTATAGTACTAAGTAGGATTTTCTGTCAAAGACGAATCTGAGCGGATCGAGTGTCTTTTTAGGGTATTGTTGTACATACCATTACAACTTTAAACAAACCTTGCCCTGCTTGACAGCTATGTTGAAATCCTCATCGATGTGTGCCACATACCACAATGAGCGACACTGACTTTCATGAAAAAAGGAGAACAATTAGCAAGGTAGCTCATAAACACAAGCGAGGTGTGTATGGAACATTGTCTAATCAACAACAATAGACTGATTACAGCAGGTGAAAATCAATATTCAGTTAGAAAAAAGGTCAGAATTTCAATTTGATCAAAATTGTTTTGACTGTCCTGAGAGAATGACCATATCTCTATGTTGTGTATTCAATGAAATGCCAGCTTCTTGAAAAAAATTTATTGACAAAAGCCTAACCGAAGGATTTATATGTAAAAATATCACAAGCTGAGTTTTGTGTTAAGTTGGCACTTGATTGTTGGAGCTGAGCAAATAAGTGAAAAGCCGTTTTAGAGTGAAGTACCAATATGGATCAACAATGGTTTGTTCTGTCATGTTGACGGCATGTCACAGGAGTCAAACACAAGTCTCAATCGAGACCAGGGACCACTCTACAAAACAGATATCTTTGTAAACATACTTTGCGATTTGATGTAGCATGTAGTATTGGAGTTTATCAGGTAAGATGATAATAATCCTCTGTCTCGACGTTGGAGTTATTTTACCTATACAAACATAACTATAGGCTTTTTCAAAATTGATGATTCAGAAAATAAAATAAAAGATAAAAGAAAATATTTTAAGTAAACATTCTGATTCCTCTTCAATTGTATTTCAAAAGGATATGCAGACATAATTGAATAAATAGCTCTTTATGTCATAAGTATTGCTTGTAGAAGTTCTCCAGTCTTAAGACAAAACAATCAATTAAGGCTCACTTAAATATTCCTGTCATGAAATGGCATTCAGCTTATAGCACTTACCTCGGTCAGTTCTTGATCATTATAGTTAATTTTATATTACATAGGTAATGATTCGTTGTAAAAGTTGTTTTAAATTACTGATATGTTTTGACTTAGAGAAGGAGGAGGGCTAAAATTTACAAGCTGAATTTAATCTTGGTTAAGGTTAATAAAAATCCTTAAATTTTTCAAAGTTCCCCTTACAGAAATGTCCATTTTGCAAACTAGAAACGTCTCATATTTTCAGTTGAGTTTATTTCCTTAGGCCAAAGACCCATCAGAGGCAGAGTACAATCAGACATAAAATCAGGTGTAAAAACAGATTGATGGGTAAAACAAAAACGTATTACTGACATTCTTCTGAAATGTTTTAGTCTTGTATAGAGCTAGTTCACATTCACATCTTGTTTTTGACATTGGTTTCAGCCATGTTGGATTTTCTCAGTCAACTCTTAGGTTTCAGCAATATAGCCCTTAGTATCACTGACAAGTCCACAAAGGATGAAATTATACTGTAGTATGATAACCAGTCATGATACTGTTTATTTTGCTCCACAATCTCAGATTCTATATTTGTATCGAAAGATTCTATTCACTTGTGTGTCTTTTGTACAATCGTTGATATAAAATGAAGTCTGGGAGGTGACTTGATAAAAGTGAATGATTCTATGTATAATTGAACACTTAAAGAACAACAGGTGATTATATTTAAAATCAGCATTAGATTTTTAATAAGGCTATAAAGCTGATGCATCACTTTGTGACAGCTTCTAGGTTTAATATGAAAGATCTTAGCTGGAGACGTATTATGACAAGTACACGGAAAACCAGGATTTTTTGGAATGTAGAGTTGACAATTAATCATTATTATATAAAATATACTTAAACAGTCTGTCATGTTTCACAATTGTGGTCACACTTGTGCAAGGGTGTTGCTAAATTTGTGTCGTGTAAAACACCACGAATTGTTGATGATGTTCTTGTCGATGTCATGTTGATGTATGTGTGGCGACCATGCTCTATGTTAGACAACAGGATGATCGAATCATAATGATATGTTTTATTGTTTTAAACTTGTTTTAACCTTGTTTTAACCTTGTTTTAACACTAAAATAAAAAAAAATTGAATCTATAAACACTACAGTATGATAACTAGTCTTATTAACCTACAAACCTGCTTATTTTGTATTCAAGTTTATGTAGGTGATTTTCGTGATTGTATGCAACAGTATCCATTTGACCTCTGTGAGTCACAGAGCAAGAGATATCAAACATTTGAAAATCTTCTTATAAAAAAAACGTGCATGTAGAACCCAATGATGTATTTCTCTTTTTTTCTCGCTAAATCGTGCAATGTCACTCGCAAGTTAAAAGCAAAAAAGGCTGGGATGACACTGCTTAAAGTTTTAGAATGGACAAGTAACATTAATCAGGATGGAAAATAAGTCTCTATACACCTCATACAGGTCGTTGTGAAGGGAGGCCATACAGCCGTCAATGACAGCTGTTCTCTATGGCAGTCCTAATTCCCTATCTAAACAGGATGGTAGACATTACATCAGTAAAGCCCTTCTTTGACCCGATTCCTTTGTGCCAGGGTCAAAGGTGAGATTGCCTGACAGTCCCCGTCCTGGTATCGGGAGGGAACAGGAGCTTGGAAGGATTTACTCTAGATGGGACGAAGGGGTAGGGACAGCCTAAAGTCAGCACAAAGGGAGATCATTGATGCATTTACTTCGCCCATTGTTCAAAGACAATCGGTACAGAGAAAAACGAAAGATTGTGTTTCTGATAATGTATTCAATTGTAACAGCAGCCTGACTTGAATTCATGAGTCAAAAATTCTTGTGGTTCATTGTTCAGGTATCAATAACAAACAGGAAATTTAGTTTGTCA
Source organism: Ylistrum balloti (assembly GCF_031769215.1). NCBI lineage: Eukaryota > Metazoa > Mollusca > Bivalvia > Pectinida > Pectinidae > Ylistrum > Ylistrum balloti. The sequence goes on from NW_026782073.1 coordinate 321,133, forward strand.
GTAGGTATAGATATGTAGGACTAAGTGTGAAGCTGTGGGAAGTAGTGTACTAAAACACTAATTCTTATAATATATCTATTGCAATGGTCTTCTGATACTGGATATAACTTTTAGTATCAAGATACTCCTTCAGATCATGAGGCATACCTGTTTTATCTGTTGTTTGTCCAGGTGACACATACAAGGTGAGGAGGTCTTATGGTTCATGTTTAAGGTTAAAGAATGTTCAATTCCTTGTACAGGAAGTGACATAATATAACACCGAATGCACTTAAATGACTGATAACAAAAAGAAAACAAAATTTATCAACCTAAAATCATAAAGTATTGACCAGTTGTTTAAGGATGTTCCCAACACTTTGGGGGCTTCCTATTGCTCAGTATTTGTGGACTCCAAATAATAAATATGCTGTCAGTTTCACACAAACTCCGATATTTTTGATAAAATCAACTTTTTATTTTGAAGAACTTTTTTTATTTCTTAATTCGTTTACATGATTTTTACAAATTATTTGAAATGTAAACACTGAATCTTAAACAATAATTTTGATTTTGCAGAGACTACGCAGTCTTTCACAGCGACGACGCTCAGCACCTGGAGCTGTGCTGTTCAAGACACTTGGAAATCGCTCCAAGAGCACCACCAGCCTTGGGTGAGTCTGCCAGTATTTGGTTTTTAATACATTATAGACACCATAGGCATTTCTCCCTTTTTATGCTGTATAGGAATTTATGAAAAGATTTTGTAAATATTATGGGCGTTCCGTTACAAAACAGAGGGGTCAAAGTTTGAGAAAGTATTTGCCTTCTTAGCTTTCAAACATACTTTTTATTTCAGATTTATGTGTACACACAGAGTATTATAAGCCCATACTGAAATCATATGAATGCTTTCCCTACAAAAAATACTTGCCTCGCGTACCTGTCTCTGTATATACATTGCAATGAATGCATGTTATGCACCGTTCATGTACCCATGACACACCCCTCCACTAACTGTCTATTGAATGTCTGCTATACATATTCCTCATCGAAGAGTAGGGTGTGCTCTGTAACATTGTAATGTTTGTAAGGAAGGGAAGGTGTGTAAGTTATGAGGACACCCTGTGAGGCACATAGCTGTCACCTTGGGTGTATGGGGGAGTCATTTCTGAGGCACAGGATGACACTTCGATCATAAGAGCCATGACTACAGTTTAACAATATCTAATATTACCCAAACCACTTTGGGCCATGTTTACATTCTTATTTCATTCAAATGAGAAATCAGTGGATTTGTGTGGCAATACACCGTTCATTGTGTGGATCAGTGAATGAAAAATGGTGAATAGTTGCTACTTAAGTCTCAGTGTCATGCTTGGACCATGTCAGTGTCTCGCAGGACAGATAGGTCTGTGATAGAGTTGTGACTATGAAAGGTGACCTCAGTTTACATGCCTTCATTTAAGTCTACTTGAATAAAATCTTTCTTAGATCTGTTTCCATCTAATGTCTTTTATTAAGTTACAATACTTTTTAACTAAGCTGGTAGTAAAATATTTTCGATAGCATTTATAAATGTTTTGTTGGGATTACAAACGGAAATTGTAGGTGATTGACTGACTAGTCCATGACACTAAATACTACATGTACAGTTCACTGTCTTATTTGTTTTGATGTTGACTTAAGGACTTCCAAGTTACTTAACTTGATTAAATTGGCGCCACCATATAGGCTGTCATGTGATGTATTTTTCCAGTACTTTTGAGTTGTTCCTTCCTGACCTATTTGGTATTTCAAATATTGATAACATCATTGTAAAACTGCAGTAATAAGACTTGTGACTGAATTTTAGTCAGAAACTGTTAATATGCCTTTGCTTGTGACTTTGCCATCAGGAAAGGAGTCTTGGTTCTTAAGTTAGATACAACTTCTACAGAAAACTTTACCAGTTTGTAGATGGCTCTGGTCATTTTGAGACAAAAGCATCAAATCGGAAAAATGTCAAATTGAGAGGGTTTCTATTTATATATAATTCTATATTTTTTAATTTTGATCAGCTTGTATAATGGTCTTCAGTGTGATCAGCTTGTATAATGGTCTTCAGTCAGAAATGTTGTCCAGTTCCACAGATTGTACCCTGCTAATATACTGTCATATATACATAAGTGACCTAGCTTTCTACTTTCAGTTCATAAGACAACTAAATATAGACAAAGATACGCTGATTTCATTTAAGTATTATCTCACAGATGTTCTGTTTCATATCTGATATCATTTGCATTGAGTGGGTTGTACTGTGTTTCATGTTTTATAATAAAATAGTCTATTTCCCTTCAGTCTAAGGAGTTATGTGGGATTTCAGATGTGGGATGTGTGGTATGCTAATGTATTGTGTAATTAGTGTAGAATATTTAGGACACATTTCTTCCTTTCAGACTCAGTCCACTTGTCCGCTGATGTTTTGTAATTCCTAAGTGGTTGTAAGCCTGATACACTGCCTCACATATTGTTTCTTTATAAAAGCAAGGAGTTTCCAATTGTAATTTTTTTGGGGTCTCAATCCATACTTGAAAAGAATTTTTAAAAGAGTTCAAGTACCTGTATTATTTACATACAATGCTCCTCAGGAGCTCATGCATATCAGCTATACTGTCCTGATTGAGGGGAAAAAATGTTTGTTAGGCCTGATGGCAATTTTCCTATTTAACTAACCATACCTGTGTTTTTACCTGTCTACCTATACCCCACTATGTATTGATATGCCTATATTGATACTTGTACCTATCACACTCCCACACAAGAATGTCGTCGGAATGTCTCAATAGGTGACAATCTCACACATGCTTGATTGGTTAAGACTAAAACACCTCCTGGACAAATGTAATGGTGATACAGATCACTCTCTGACTTTCCTGGGACAATGCTACAGAGTTGTACAGCTCTTAACCTTGTTGATTGAAGAGACTTTTTAAAAACTTCATTATTTATAACATTGTAAAATGTTAAAAGTTATTTTTGATTTAGATAAAGAAATAACAAAATTAGTTATGTGACCACTAATGTGATTATAATTCAGAAAATATTTCAGTTTGATGAAAAAAGATTACCGGCAAGTACATTTCAGAAATGTGAAATTCAAATTTATACTGGACAAATGAAAGTATATTACATTGATTTTTTTTTTTCAATAAATTAATCTTACATGATTGATAATACATTACCAGCTTTGAGTTATATTGATATTGGATAGAGGTGACCGAAGTGTTTAGCTTTTTAGCCCTTCCTCTGTTACATACCTTTATCCCAACAGATATCCCTGCTATCAGATTTATTACATTCAATCCTCGTAGGGGATCTACAGGAAATCTCATTCAGGATGTAACAATACAAAATACTGGACCAAGTCAATCTACCTGTACATATTGGGAAATTAGTGACAAAGGTATGACAGCAATGGTGGTATTTGTTGAGTACAATACCGAGCACCACAGCTACAATTACATTCATATTTGTCTGGGCGATACCGCAATAAAAGATTTTAATAGGCCAGTAAGTTCATCGTGAATATTGTGTTTGTGGTTATGTTTGATTGTACCATGTCATATTTCAAGGGAGTCAATTTGTGGTTGAGTTTTGTATGATCTATGATACAATTCAAATGTCATTTAAACAGGCCAGGAAGCAAACTATGTTAAGATAATGCCACTTACTGTGGACATTGTGCTGAGATGTCAGTGGAAACAGGATACAAACACCATGTCGGATGGGTAGCAGATGGTGTTGTGTGTGGTCCAGCATTCAATACTTTCAATGACTATTTCACTTTTCGGAGTATCCAGTTCTGCCAAAAGTTTCATTAACTTTTCATAGTAACAATAAATATGCCATTCCCATTGTGGCAGAAATAGGTTTTTTTTTTAATTTACAGGCCAGGAATAGCTGTGATCTTGATGATAAACTAGAGCGATTATTATCGACCTCTCTTACCAATTAAATACTCCTAAAGAAAATCAGGCAGAAAAAGGTCTGTCCAGTGGGTAAATGAAGCATGCTAGTGACTTCATCTGAATCATGTAAATGTTTTGTTAAAACTCGGCACCATCTGATGATCAATGTCCACGGTCATCAGTTACATCTCCCATGATGCTTGTTTGTAAATAATGCTAGCAGGGATTAAAGCCATCATGAATATTTTACTGGTCGTGTGATCTAGACCCTACAGCAGACATTCAGATAAGTCTCTGAACCCAGTATTCAGCCACATTGATGACTAGTATTTTGTTTGATAAGAGGAAAACACGACATTCCTTGATCAATAATTTGATTGTTAAACATCTGACAGTTATTACAATCCATGGTGTTCTCATTGGTAAAGTCACTTTAGAGGCTGGTCTTACCATTAATGTCACAGATCATTTTGTCCTCGTTTGAGAATGTTTTGTCAGTTTGTGGTTTTCAGGTGGTCTATATGATTGCTGGTCATGCCTGTTGGGCTTTTCTAGGTTCAGTGATGTTTGATGTTTTTTATGTCTAAATTGAATAACTTGACAGTCATGAATTGAGGTTTTACAACTCGATGTTAATATTACAAATGTTTTCAAGTAAAACAGAAACAGAAAGTATACGCATGGATTGTTGAGAAAATTAGTGGTAAACTTGTACGGTATTTTGTACTTGTGAGGTGGTAAATTGGGGAGGTATTTTGTACTGGTGAGGTGTAAACTTGTGAGGTATTTTGTACTGGTGAGGTGGTAAACTGGTAAGACGTCCATTATAAACAGGTTGTTAGCTAAAGCTGTTCTTTAATGACATGATTTTAGCTGGAGCTGTTCTTTATATAGGTTTTCAGCTGAAGTTCACCTTTATAGACAGGTTTTCATGTGGATCTGTCATTTATAGTCAGCTAGGTTTTAAGCAGAACTATGTTGTATTAACAGGTTGTTAGCTGGAACTGTCCTTTATAGACAGGTTTTCAGCTGAGCAATCCCTTATTAACAGTTTTTCAAAAGGAGTTGTCCTTAATAGATAGGTGTTCATTAAATCCTTTATAGTTGTTGAAGAAAGTGATAAGACCTTATGAGTGACCTTATGAAGTGGACAGCTGTCTGCTGCAGAAGGATGGATATATATATATATATATTACATAAGGAGTTTGATAGATGTCCTGTAGCTGTCCTCAGTCAGATAACACATTAACTGCTAGCAATATATACCTTTCTGACCTCAAAACCCAGGTGAGCTCTTTAGAATGAATAAACTAATTAAGGTAAATGATCCCAGTGGGCACTTCTGTAAAGCACTAGCTAGTTTTGTGTTGTAGTGTTAGAAATGTAGAGCATTGTGTTGTGAGTTTAGCCCTGAGGGCCTGGACAACTAGTGACTTGTCTGTGATAGGTGTTGTTAGGTAAGAATATAGTGGGCTGTGTCCAGTGGAATGTTGGTCATCAGATCTATACCCACATTAACTGGACATTGAGTCATCACATGGTGGTGTTTCCTATTTTATAAGAAAACCAGTATCATCTCAACAACTTGCCTCATGGATGTGACAGCCATGTGATGATGAATTAGTATACTACACATTTGTGGAAACTTGAAACCGGAAAGGACATGGAGGACATGTGCTGTGAAATATTTATTGGATATTCTTATGCTAGTGTTGGTTTTGTCCAGAATTTGGAATATAATTAGCGTGTAAGTATCTGTGGATGTGTAATCATTTGTTATAAGTTACATTCAATGGTTGTACTGTTGCATGTTAGGTTTTAAAGAAGTGAAAAGTTGTCAATAGTTTATAGAAAACACTTTGCTGTTAGCATTATTTTATATCTTTAGAAGTGTACAGATATGACATCTTTGGTACGCGGGATGCTTACCATTTGTAATAAAAACAAAATATACATTGTCACGATTTCTTACTACCTTGTTTTACTGTAATATAAGGCAAAAATTTCGCTTTGTTTCCAGACACTGATGTCATACAACTGTTTACATGTTATATTAACTTTTCAGAATTACATCGGTGAATTTTACCTGTGTAACTGTGAATGTGCTAGCATCTTCTCCTGTCTGATATGTGAACAAATTAAAATATATTATTCAAATAGAGAAATACTGACTACTAGCGATGGTATTGTTGTTTTTCCTGTGACGGTACAGGATTCACCCTATTTCCGTAAACAATTGGGACCCTTGTTCCTGTGGAGAACATTAAAATTGTCAGGCATTTTGCTTATGACACACATGAATGCTATACACATCCCCATATACAAGAAAATATATGTGTTTTTGGTGGCTTTTAACATGACTGGCAATCAAATATGTCAGGAGCATGTCTGCAGACAACCCGTCAGACAATATAGGTATGTAGATATTATAGACCCACCATTGTTTGGTGTACTTGTCACAAGCCTTGTAGAAATAACTCCCCATTATAAACACAGTATAATAAGTAAGACCTTCCACTGATGACTGTTCCACAATTAAAATTGAATTAAACTCACGACACATTTTTCAATAAAACCATTCGCCTACATAAAACTGTTACACATTTATATAACAGTCATTATGAAGGGTCACCTTTTTCTGTTATTGATGTAAGGGGCACGTGTAATTGTCTCTTTACACAAGAACTTTGATATCGTCTTTTGATATGTTGACCTTGTTATTTTCAATGATATGAGGAGCGACAACTTAATTGTATGAAGTTTTCTCTCCTTTTGATTTGAGATTTGTGTGAGGATAGCTTAGTTATGGGGACAGCCAGTAGATAGCAGTGATGTCATTACATAGAAGGTGTCTGCCAATAAAGGTGTAGTGGGCAATAGATAAATAATTAAAGACAAGCACTTTACTTATTGGTGTAATACTTTATTTCTCACAGGTCACACGGTGCAATGGGAAAGAAAGAAATGGACATAGTGAACCCATTCCGACATCCGGATACGGTCAACCGTCAATACCTCATGGAGGGCCAGGTGGAATTCTGTCGAGTATGTAACAAGGAACGTCATGTACAAATATTTGTCATAATTTATAACTGTAATAAAAAAAGAAAGACAAATTGATGTGAATCCTTCACAATATATGAAAAAATGAGCAGTATGTTACCTTTATCAAGTGCTTTACTTAAAAGTGACAGTTATATTCCAAAAGTACCCATGGATGGGAGAGGGGAGGGGGTCATTACATATTCTTTAACATTTAAACATAAAAATCTACATTTCTCAGTGAAAGCTAATGGACCTTTCATGAGGAAACCTTATACAATTGTACCAGGAGATTTTGTCAATAGGGGTTTCTTGAAGTTGGATACTGTGTACAATTTACAAGATATACATTCATTTTTCATTTGGGTAAAGAAAAGTTAAAACTTGCATCAAAGAAATCTTTAATTTAAAAGTAAAATCATGGCCTCAGGCTTGAACATATAAGTATCTGTTTCCTTTATAAAAGGTTTGAATTTTAGTTTCCAAGCAGATTCATACTCATACCTTGCGATTCATTTATCAGAATTTTTTTCTAATTTGAGTTATCCATACTCAATGTGGTTCCTTAACTTTGTTGTTAGTAATAGTGTCCATATAAGAGATTGTAACAGAGGTAGTTCTGATGTCAGAAATCTTGTTTATAATAAGGAAAGTTTAACATTTCTAATGTAGTGAAACTTGTCAGGTATTATTGCTACAAGGTCAACTTTGACCTACAATTATGTCATCATCCAAACACAGAAGTTTAAAACATGGGATAGAGGTGGATACAGGTTAATGAAACATGGGATAGAGGTGGATACAGGTTAATGAAACATGGGATAGAGGTGGATACAGGTTAATGAAACATGGGATAGAGGTGGATACAGGTTAATGAAGCATGGGATAGAGGTGGATACAGGTTAATGAAACATGGGTTAAAGGTGGATACAGGTTAATGAAACATGGGATAAAGGTGGATACAGGTTACTGAAACATGGGATAAAGGTGGATACAGGTTACTGAAACATGGGATAAAGGTGGATACAGGTTACTGAAACATGGGATAAAGGTGGATACAGGTTACTGAAACATGGGATAAAGGTGGATACAGGTTAATGAAACATGGGATAGAGGTGGATACAGGTTGATAAAACATGGGATACAGGTCAATGAAACAATGAATGAAAAGAATTTAGTGTAACATGGTTTATTAAGTTTAAGTTCATTCGGTAAGACTTTGTATGTATCCCGCCAAAAATGTCTTATCTCATGGAGTCATCATCACACCCATAATGACTTACGTAGATGTAGGATTATCTATAGTTGAGTCGTGTCAGAGTTAAGATCATGCCTTGTTCTATACAATATAACTAGCATGAATGGTATATGAGTTCATGAATAGCCAGTTGACAATAAACTGTCTCGCTTTACTGATTGTCTTTAGCATTTGTGATATTTGCGCTTCAATTATAACTAAGAGAGGATGACTGGGACGTGTCCAGTGCCCTCTCCTCTTGGTGTTAATCCCCCCTGTGTATGTAGTATGATATTGCCAGTCTTATGAATGGATACCAGGCCAGGACTATCCCAACTTTTGAATTAAGGCATTGAACAGTTGTTAATTACAATATCTTGTCAAAATTGACGCTCTTGACAGATATTTTTGTATGAATAGTTGTTTCTGAATACAAACGTAAATACCATGTTAGATAGAACTGTGACAGATATTTGGCCTTATTGTTACTCAAGGGGTGCAGATTGCCATGGAAGGATGACAGAGGTAAAATATCATTTTTATGTTTTTTTTGGTTTTTCAGTCAGAACACCTGTTCGACCGGTACCTCTTCCTGTTTAATGATCTTCTCCTGGTGGCAAAACAGAAGTGAGTCCAAATATTTCTATGCACTGAAAGCCTTGCACCAATCAGACACCAATGAGCACCAGTAAAATGTCTCAGCTACTAGGATTTTGATTTAATTAAAATTTCTTCAGATTAAATTCCAATAAGATTGAACGCTGACACTTTAAAGATCATTGGAATAACTAATGAAATTTCTTTGATAAACAGGCAGTTGTTTTATCATTATACTGCTATACAAGTACAATTCATCACATGACAATCTGTATTATAGATATGTGGATGCATAAAGATACACAATGACCTCTGTTTTACAATTATTATGTATATATTCATGGTTGATGTGATTGTATCGTCTTTAATAAAAACAAAAATCAAATTCTTTTTAAAAAATCATCCTTAATGAGACAATGGAGCACCTGTCATGCATGTTTCTTAATGTCAGTTTAAAACTTTAAAAAATTTTAAAAATTTCTACGTAATTATACATACTGATTGATCAATGTTAATGTGACATTTTGAGAACAAAAGCTATTGTCATCTAAATGGTTCATAGTAAGTCTGGGCCATTTATTCTGCACTTAGTCAAGGTCACTAGGAAACTGTTGACCTTGACATTGCTAAGTTGGAGAAGGAGCAGTGTATGTATTATGCCTTTTGTACTGAAACAGAAACCACCAAAAAGAAATTTTAACTGGCTTTTATCTTGTACCAATGCTGTCAAATACAGTGAAATTTTCAATGCAGTTGGCAAATTATATAAGTGCTGTGAAATTTTCAGTGCAATTGGCAAATGAAATGGGTACTGTCTAATTTCAATGCAGTTGGCAAATGATACAAGTGCTGTTTGTATTATGGAAAGAGGTGGTATATCTTTATTTGATTATGTATGACTTGTACTTGGGCAAGATTCTAAATAGTGTTCAGATTATTACTGGTACTAATTAAATTAATTCCCCACAATAGAACAAGTACAACGTTCAAACTGAAGGCACGTGTTCGGGTGTGTGAGATGTGGATTTCCAATACAGTACAGGACATCACTGACCTTCCACGTCCCCTAGACAGGTCTTTTGTCATTGGCTGGCCGACAACTAATGTCATAGCAACCTTTAAGTCTACAGAATCTAAGGAACTCTGGTTTAACAAATTAACAGAGTAAGTTTTGTAACCTAAACATTGTCATGTCTTCTAACGGTTTAAAAAAATCTTTAGGAAAAAATGATACACTTTCATAATTGTTGCAAATTCAGCTTGTTTTTTTAAGTTTACTTCAAAATCAACATTCTAGTCTTAAGGATAGTTTATTAAAGGTTGTCTTATTATCTACTTTCTACATAAAATGTTACTTTTTCTCTAAAATATGTTACTTTCTCAGTTATGAAAAATTACAACTGTGTAAATGTATTCCAATGATTTCAAGGTATATATCTCTCTGTAAACAAATAAATTCCATTAAACGTTTTTGCTTTTCAAAAAAAACATAAATTGTTTATCTATTAGACAAAACATGTAAATCCTGCTTATACTTCATAAAACATAATGGCTTATATATTTGTTTAACAAAGTTACTCTCTCCTTTTTCAAAACAAAAAGTCATAAAAAATTAAGTAGGATTAGTATAAGAAGAATTAAGACAGCTTACCACAGATAAGATATACAGAGTGATGTGTTTATCTGGTAGTGGTCATATTAACTCAGGCCTCTACTAATTCCTATATATACAAACACCTCAATGAGTCTTACCTGTTGGTCATTACAGACAAATTGAGGAAGAGAAATCAAAAGAAACAGAATCCTGCCAAATGAAGTTAGATGTATTTTACAGGGATCTGGAACAGGTGAGTAATCCTGATTGTCAAGACATTGATTGACAGTTAGTGTCAAAGTTCAACTGTCACTCTCTACCTGTACCTACCCCTGGGGTCTTGTTACCTGTGGATCCACACAGAGTACACCTGTGCTCATTATAGCACATCAAAGTCTATTATTTAACACCTGGCTGTGCTTAGTAGGTTAATTTCCTGAAAACTGCTCACCAAATATGTTCTTGGGAATTGACCTTAAAGGTAGAAATTGACCTAACAGCTGATTGATGAGGGATATACCCCTGTAAGTTACCTCCAGAAATACTTGTATATCGAATCCTCCTGGATGTAGGATGGGGGTAGAGTGGACATTCCCTAAAGTGTCTTTAGTAGTTAAACTGGTTATAAGGAAAGTGCACAGAAAGGCAGCCAACGAGATTACTACCAATGTAAGTTTCTATTTTATAATGATATTGGTGTACAATTAATTCTTAAATTGCATCATATCCTATTAGAGATAAAACATGAAAGAATGTTACAAGCTTCTGCAGTTATTGAAACACTGACTTGATAAATAATGTACCCTCATTCTCGCAGTACTTATATAAATTGACCCAATGTATCTATGATCTGTAGTCAAAACACTGATTTATATTGATATGCGTTGTTGAACTACTTAGTCAGATGTCTCCATGTGCCAGTGGAAGATTGACCTGGTTTGATAACAATTAGTAAATGATACAATGATAAATTGATTTCCTCGCTACATGCTGCACATCATGTTTCACTATTGACTATTTCACTATCTAGAAACTTGTAAATTGTTATTCATAACAAGTAGACATCTTTCTTTTTTTGCCCCAAAATTTCAGGACATATTTAGATCAAGGTAGTTTGGGGATCGCTGTCATATAATGTATGTTTCTGTTTACACAGAAAGTATTTTCATACTGCAGACAACTCCATTTGAATGTTAATTTGATTTTATATTTAAATGCTCATTTATTTAATTGAATTTTACATTTCAGAAATGCACTATTGATATTGATTGTAATATGGAAGCTAAGGATGTACTGAAGAAATGTCTGGAGCACTTTCAGATTCCGGTAAGTTGACATTCTGAATAATGACTTCTATCCATTTTGATGCAGCACCTGATGAAAGTGCTCCCAATGCATAAATTAAATTAGTTCTCCAAGAAGTATTGCTTACAAGTGTCATGGATGACTGTCTATGAGCTGTCTTACCTTTATCTTGATGGTTAGAGTAAGAACAATTAAATCTGTCTAGAAATTATTTGAATTTGCACAATTTGGGTTTTAAATTTTTGATGATATATAGCTGTGTCATATATAGTAACTATATGCATGTATGACTATTGTTTAACATGAGGTGTGTGGTTACAATCAGATGACCCTCGGATAGGAAACAATGCAGTTGTAAAACTTGACTCCAAAAACATCTTGTAAACAAGGTCGTGCAGTGATGTCATGAAGTGTAGGTCATTCTAGTCTGTTGGCTGGAAGGGCGGACAGTTTATATACACAATCTTGAAGCCATATATAGCATAGGATTGTATTTAAAGACTCCATGTGGTATACACACTGTTGTAAAAAACAATATCCTTTTGGCAATAAAATCACGGTTTGTAAGCCTGTTTGGTATGATATTAACTGTGGTTATAGCTTCGGGTGTGTTGTACTGCATAACTGTTTAACACTATCCTTAAACAAAAAGCTGCTGATAGCCCTTAAACTACTTAAGGTTTGTGATATTCTCAGGGGTCTTAAGGTATAAAACTTCATTAGCATGATTATAACTAGGTACATAAAATTCAATTGTATTTAAAAATCTACAGTGATATAATGTAAGTGTATAGACTCTTAAGGATCGTTAGGAATGGATTAGAAACAAAACATCAAAATGTCAAGTAAATTGTTTGAATTTTGATTTTGAGTCTTCAGTGAGCTCATGTTGACTCATATGTCAGTGGGAAATATCATCAAACTTTTAGTAATTTTTAGTAATGAAATTATAGAAAAAGAAAGGTTATCATTTTGAATTGTAGTTAAATTATTGGTCAAAATTCTTCACATATTGAGGAAATACTAGTACACTGCATACGTTTCTGTTGCAAATATTTTTGCATGAGTTTTTTTCTCAAAGATTTATGGAGTGGGTGAAATATAGGTAACAAATTGTGTAAAATTTCACATATCTTAGATGAAGTGGAAAGGAGTTTAAGATTCTGTTTATCAAATATTCTATATTTCCTGCAAGAACTTAAGAAATATCTAGTCTAACATTTATATTTTAAAAAATTGACAACGTGATGCAGACCCTTATACTTCTTTGATATCTCAAATCTGTAGGAAGTTAGTAACAAGTTGAAATCAAGATGTCACAGTTAAAACAATGGAATCCTTATTGTTGTTTACAACACTACTCTACAGTGAAGTTTATTAATACACTCACACATAGTATATCATAACTAAACATTGTATATGATAACTGTTATGCCACTGAAAACAGGGTAGTTATCTATTGATAAGTAAGTAGACTTTGTGTCTATATATAGCAGAGATAAATCTGATATATATAATACCTATTACAGTCATAATCTAGATCATGTGATATCAATATTGACATTGATTAGTAATTGTACCACACCAGGGACAACCAGTGATGTCTCTTTTTCATGATAACACCATCTCCATCGTATGTTTTATTTATAACTATCTTATTTGATGTAATCATTCGAATGGCGTTTTATTAACTGGTGACAGAAACCTTGTTTGTCAGCCCGTAAACTTTGAGACAATGTTGTATATAAGGTCTGTAATCTGTTGTTTTCAGGAATCAGAAGGAAGTGAATACCAGATATGTGTTAAGTCTGGCAAAGAGGATACTCCTTACCCGCTTGTCGGTAAGTACAAGTGTACATATTAGAATATTGGGTACCCATTCAATGGTAAATGTAACATTAGGGATACTGGTTATCCCTTTAAATGGTAAATGTAACATTAGGGATATTGGTTATCCCTTTAAATGGTTAATGTAACATTAGGGCTACTGGTTATCCCTTTAAATGGTAAATGTAACATTAGGGCTACTGGTTATCCCTTTAAATGGTAAATGTAACATTAGGGATACTGGTTACCATTTCAATGGTAAATGTAACATTAGGGATACTGGTTATCCCTTTAAATGGTAAATTAACCATTTCAATGGTAAATGTAACTTTAAATGGTAAATGTAACATTAGGGATACTGGTTATCCCTTTAAATGGTAAATGTAACATTAGGGATACTGGTTATCCCTTTAAATGGTAAGTACAAATTAAGTGACAGGATGTTGACTACCCCCTACAATGGTAAGGACAAATCTGGTAGGATCTTAGCTTACATTTATCAGTATGGTCAGGTTTAACAAAGAAGAAGTCTGTATATGGACACTTGTAAATTACTCCACCTGTCAAGGGTTATGAGCAAACTGATTACTGTAGTAAAGTTTCTTAACATGAAAAAGACTCATCAGCTGCTTTCTCAGATTCGGAGACAAGTCAGCTGTCCACAGAGATAGCTTACATTACTACACCTCAGTCTAGACTTAAGCTTATAGCATTTACAAATTTTGAGTACATTTATATAGAACAAATGACCTGTACACTTGAAACATCAGCATTAGCAAGGTATGACATACCCTGTTTGGTCACTGTTTCGAATGGATTGTACCCAACGCAACATGATCTGTGTTTGGTGTTGATTGTATCATCCCCATTGTGATTGGTCACTGTTTCGAATGGAGTGTGTCCATCAGCCAGTGTTTCTGTCTATCCTGTCACTGTGATCAGCCAGTGTTTCTGTCTATCCTCTCACTGTGATCAGCCAGTGTTTCTGTCTATCCTCTCACTGTGATCAGCCAGTGTTTCTGTCTATCCTGTCACTGTGATCAGCCAGTGTTTCTGTCTATCCTGTCACTGTGATCAGCCAGTGTTTCTGTCTATCCTGTCACTGTGATCAGCCGGTGTTTCTGTCTATCCTGTCACTGTGATCAGCCGGTGTTTCTGTCTATCCTGTCACTGTGATCAGCCAGTGTTTCTGTCTATCCTGTCACTGTGATCAGCCAGTGTTTCTGTCTATCCTGTCACTGTGATCAGCCAGTGTTTCTGTCTATCCTGTCACTGTGATCAGCCAGTGTTTCTGTCTATCCTGTCACTGTGATCAGTCAGTGTTTCTGTCTATCCTGTCACTGTGATCAGCCAGTATTTCTGTCTATCCTCTCACTGTGATCACTCAGTGTTTCTGTCTAGCCTGTCACTGTGATCAGTCAGTGTTTCTGTCTATCCTCTGTGCCACTATAGAGATATTTGTGATATGTCTCCACTTGAGAGTGTTTACACTGGACATGATGATGTATAGTTGTTTTGACAGTCCGAACTGTGAAGTTATTCCACCTTATCACCGATCCTCCCTCACCATGTGGCCTTTTTCAATCCTGTACAATATGATAAAAATTGGGCAAGTAGATTCTTTTTACTGTCCTGGCATCTTATCTGTAATAATATGTCCACACCCAAGGTCAAGAAAAGAATTCCTTAATTATTAGGGGCGGATTATGGGGGTCGTGTGGAGATGAGCCTTTTGACCTTAAAACTCTAGGTAACTGCCCTGTCACATTTCTATAACTGATCTCGTTATAAAAAAGGGTATTCAAATTATGACAGACTTGGTCTGTTGACTTAAGTTAAATATTTTTCATGGAGTCAAATAAATATAATATTTGAGAATCCTTATGACAGTTTCTGTTATCCTGAGTATCTTTTAGACATCAAGTCACTGCATTTTTTTAAAATCATTTTGACCACCATGTCCTTTGTCCAGGTATTGATAGATAGCTGTTTAACCAATAACCTATTCAGATCAACCTGCTGTGAAACAGTTAGATAAGCAAACATATCTGGACAATATTGTCTGTGCGGGAAGTTCTGAATTACAGTTAAGTAGATAGCCCTGCCTTATTGGTCAACAGACATATTCAGAAAAGGTCATCGGCATGGTATTTGACCGCATTGTGTAAACTTTAAAACAGGTATAAACTATGACCCATTTAAGTTTCCTACAAGAGACAAGTGGATGGTAGTGGACAGCAGTGTCATTCTTACCAGGCATGCCCGTAATACGATATTTAAAATATATAACCCAAGGTCAAGTGTTGTCCAGTTTCAACAGGTAATAGTGCGTGTGACCAGATATGGCTGAAGTATAGTGACCCAGTTAAAATGTGACCACTTGTACACGACCAAATTAAACGTGACACTTGTACACGTGTATATGTTCTATCATAATACAGAGGGTCAGGTGTCTTGTATTGTGGCTGGTTTATAGGGAGAACTTTCTCTTGGTTAAAAACATTTCTTTTAATTTAATTCAGGAAGGTTTTTTTTTTTTTTCGTTTTAAAAAATAATATCTAAAACAATTAACTATCAGTGTCATGCAAGTGTATGTTTCATATGGGTTTATGGATCAAAACTTGAATTAAAATTGCACTTTTTTCTCTCCTCAAGCAGCTAAGTTGAACAGTTTTGATATTACATATATGATTCTAATGTTAAATAGAAACTTGTTATGTCATATAAACAAGACTTACCATTACATCTTACTGACACAAAAACATTCAAATTCAAAGATTTTCGTTTTGGGATATTCCCCAGGAATTTGGTGTTGACAGTTGTTTGATTCTGCAGTCATCCCAAGGAATATTAGTACATAAAGCTGCTGTGCTAGATCTCACAATGTAAGATCATAACACCTATATTTAGAGTATACAGGTCTGGGTAATGGGCTAGGCAATTGATATTTTGTTCCAATCTTGTTAATTTTAAATTAGTTGTGTTATGAAATAAGTTTGTTGTGTTATAAAATATGTTTTATGAATATTTCATATCTTCTGAAACTGCAGGATAAGAAAGTGAATACATCCCTGAAGGGTTAACATCTGGCATGTTTAACCCTGCTGGAGTGGGGTGTATATTAACCCTGGTTATCTTATAATACATTGTCAAATTTTGTGGACTTTTTCATGTCGAATGAGTTGATATTATTCTGAAGTATATTTACATGGTACTAATTACACTACTAAACAGGAAGGATATTCAATCTAGCCTCATTCAGGAACAAGGTCAAAAGGCTGACTGGCATAGTAGTGTGGATCAAATATTTGATTTCTACGCCTGTGACAACTTCAGTCAATACAGGCATGGAACAGTACAGGCCATAGTGTGTTCATCTTTTATTCTATTGCTTGTGTTACTATTTATAGTGGCAGCGTTAATTTGTTAAAATTTTGTTTCTTTCAAATATGTTTATTTATCGTGGTTAGTATAGAGGTTGACTTGAAGTGATCAGAAGTGATCAATACCTTCAGTATATAGACCTGTTTGTTGGGTGGTGTTAATGGCTTAGTATCAACTTTCATTACTTCTTTCTTGACTTTCTGGGATATTCTGACTCTGTACTCTTTGACGGCTGATTGAGGACAGTTATTGTCCATCCCTTTTAAACACGCCCCACCAGTTCAAAGTATCAAAAGCATACTATCATACATTCTACACATATTTTGGTTTGAAATTTGGTTTTATTTCTGGAAAATTCTTTGATGTGGTCATTTTAAGTTTTACAGGATGACCTAGATGTCAGTAATTGATATTGAGGCTATGGTCAGTTTGAGATGACCATAACAACTAGGTATTGTGAATCACTGTGTACCTGTATTTTGTACCAGACTTTCAAGCATTCTATTTAGTTGGATCATTAAGATAACTAGGGAATGTCGTTGTTTGAGGGCTTCTGACAGTCTGAATTGGTCATCAGCAGATATCATTCTGTTCAGAAGAAAATTAAAATACACCTGTTAGAACCAATGATAACTGTAAGATCTAGTGTCATTCTGTATCGTTCAGTTATGGATCTGAGAATTGTCAGTTCTCTGGATAAATCTAAGCAATGAGGCCTTTGATGTGAATATTTAACTGTTGTCAGATCTACCTATTACTGCTCCGGCACCAGACAGGGGTCATCGGGTCCAGTAAAGTAAATCTAGGGTCCATTTCAGTAAAACTACTCATTAGTACTAACAGAACAGATCATTTAAATACAGGACAATAACTATACACACCTTTTAATTGTAAACATTTTTGTATTCATACAAAAGTCACAGAATATATTGAATATTAAAAAACAATTTCCCACCCACCTTTTAAATATCTGGTTTGTTTACACAATTATTATTGATATATCTGTAAACATATCTAATTGCCAAAATGTTCACAATGTACTCTGTATCAGATGTTTATTGTAAAATTTTCATATGCTTCAATAATTTTCAATGAGTTTTGAATTTAATTGTTTGTGTATTATGTCAAGTAGACTTTTACGCCTACAAAAAAATGTTTGTTAAATGTTTTGTTTGGTGTAAGTTAAACGTACGGATAATTACTCGGAGATCCCACTGTGTGTATGTTTCCTATTATGAATTCCTGAAATATCTGTATGAAAGGAGAAACTCAGTTTACAATGCTCGATCATTAGACCTGGACATTTGATAACACAACCTTAATACCAGTGCTTTATATAATATGTGACAATCCACATGTAACTCACTTCTACTCACCTGTCTGACCAGCGCCAGTATTTCATCATAGCCTACTTCTGTTTATGTCATGGTTCATCGCCCTCTACCTATTGTGTAACGCCCACATAAAAACTCCCTTCTATTTCCTATTTCTGTTCTTTACAGATTTGTAAACAATAAATACTGTCTCCTCCTAATACCCTTTTCTATAAATTCCATTAATTTTCTGTTTAGAATTTAACTAGTTTGAAATGTCTATTACTTAAAAGAAATATGCTGACCTTTTCATTATGTACTTGTTTGATAATTGTACTAGTGTATAAAATGTCACAGTAAAACCTATAACAAGGTATTGTTTTGATAAAAAAAGGAAAGGGCACTGCTTTAACCCAGCCAGATTAATCCTGTCAGCACCTAGCCTGGGATAATGGCACTTTTGTCTCAGCCATGCCATATCTAATTGGAGATAAATTGGTTAATTATAGACCAGTACACTGCCTGATATCGATAAAGGCTCCATGTTTGTTAATAAGTTAAGTCTCCACCTATCACAACGTCTGTTTTGTTGTTTTTGTGAAATACACTGGTACATTCCAACTTGTTGACTATAAATATCAGTGTTGTAAAGTTTGGCGTCATTCTGAAGAGATTTGTAAAATTATTTCATTAAATGGTATAATCTTATCTGCCCATGGGTAAATTATAGGAACAAGCCCTAAGAGTTGGTGAGATACAGGTAGTAAATATCTGTACAGGTAGATATTACCTAGGCCCAAGCACTTACGTACATACCTACGTAGCCTAAACTTGTCACGGTCCCTTTGTCACAAGTATAAAAACACTCCATGGATCATGGCACAGCCAGGTAACTGACAGGTCCTCAGTGATTAGAGCCCACCCCTTTACCTGTACTGGTAGATTGGGGACGGCCTCAGATTGATCAGTTTTTCGGTGGTGTTTGATGTGTGCGTACATGCTAGTGTTCTGTGGATTTAAAGCTTGTACAGTAAATATGACAGCGAGGGATTTTATATACTTATAAGTGCTGCATGTTCCACAACATATAAAACATTGTGAACCTGATTATTGAATGTTCTACAAGTGATCATGTTACTCATTATAGACGAAGGTAAGTGTAATGGTGTTGATATGTTTGTTGTGGTACTCTCACCTGTACAATCTTCGTTAACCTGTACATTTGTCCAAAGTCTTTAGTCAGTGGTCAAGGATTAGCCTGATCACTGTACTTAATTTCTGTTTTATTGTAAGGTATCTCAGACTGATAACAATCACCCATTTGTAGAAGTGACATGTAGTTACATGTATAATTGACATATCCTATCAACTTGTGTGTATATGATTGCAAAAAAAAAATTATAACAAAAATAAAGCTACAAATTGGAAGAATAAAGACAAGTTTAATAAAGCTACAGATGATAATATATTAGATATATAGACAACTGCTAATCATATAAATGTACAGTTATAGTAAACAATGTATTTTTTATAACCTTTTACTGTGTAGAGGTTATACACTCAGGGATATAATACATACACACTCCTTATATGGCTATTTCTGTTGTAAAGGCAGTGTGTATGTTTTGAAGATATATTGTTCATTTTTGGCACGAATGCCTTAAAATGATTTATTAGTTATGAAATGACAAAACAAGATAGTTTAGTACTTGTTGTATAGAGACAAAACAATGTCCAAGCAATTAGTCACAGAAATCTATTTTTATTTTAACAGGCCACGAGAACCCATTCAATATAAAGATGAGCCATGTCCGTGATATTTACCAGACCAAACCAGATGAACCCATAATTCCAGCAGATTATGATAAAGTCCTGGACGAAGCACCTGCTGATCTTAGATGTCAGTTTTACCTGAAACACAATAAGAAGTCACCAAAGAAAGGCTATGGAGGTAATTATCATAGAACATCCTAAATCCCGGTTGATGGATGCTTCAAAATCCTACGTCATGATCCTGACCAAGGAGAAACAAGTTAATGTCTTTAACCTTTAACATGTAACATTTTAGAATATGGCTAAGATCAGTTATCCTTAATCAATTGCAAGATACAAAAATCAGGTATTAAACCCTGTGTGTATGAAAAATTACTAGATAAACGTAAAATAAGGAGGGATTTGATTGGTTGAGTCCTTCTAGACAATAGAGGTTTATAATATTACCAGATAGTAATCGATATCTCACCTAGATCTGATCATTGATTTTAGGGGGACTTAGTTCTGCTGTTGTCCTTACAGCCTGTTTGTTTTGTCAAAGGCTAGTTATTTGCATACCCATATTGTCGGAAATGAAACTTCATGTCAATAAATTGTTTGGATAATGTAGGCTTTCATTATTCTACAGAATGTTGAGGTGTATTTAGCATGTCAGTTATGTACAGCGACCTATTTGATTTACATAACCTCTAAATAATTCAGTAGTAGATGTGTACCAAGTTAGAATCTGTTGTTGATATAAATTAGTAATACTGTAGAGTAAAATGGTCTGGCTGTTGTATAAATAGAAACTTCACTATGAAAGTACAATTTGAAAAGGTATTCCTATTTTTTGTATATAATTTATTTGATGGTGTAATAAGATCATATTTTTCATTTAAAACATGTAAATCAGGTAGTGTGACAGTTATATCATCTACCTGTGATAAATATCATGTATGGTATATCTCATTTCCTTCTTGGAATTTGCCATATATAGACAGGTGTAGAGTTGTTAGGCTAAATAACACCTCCCACCAGGATAACCTGCTCTTCATACTGAAATTGTCACTTGACATATTTCAAAACTTGTTCAATTTTAAACACGACATTGACATAAGTGACATAATGAACATGTGCCTGGGGGACTTGAGTGTATGAGGATCTGTAGGGGCCATTCTATACCAGTTAGAAAATGTAATGATGTGTATATTTCTCACTGTTCTGGTGTTTAGATACCGTGGACATGCCATCCTACTCAAAATTTCTACATTTTCTTTGTCACGGTTGACAGGCACGCTTGTTTTTACAAACCACAGATAGAGCCTACAGCTATTTGTGCCATTCACATATAATACAAATCAGTGCTTCACACTCCACTATCCGGTCTACTGCTTTTCAGGGATGGCATTCCCTTCATATTCATTCACGATTTTGACCCTGTTTTTTACTAACAAATTGCTAATTGTAATAATCCATCTTATTGAGTATAAAGACGAAGGCCAAGTAATGTTATAAGCTCTTCAGCAATTCTTACACGAGAGTGTGAAAAACATGGACACATTTTTAACAATGATTTAGGTAAGAAGCTTATAGCAATAACGGTCAAATTTCGGCCTTGGTTCTATACCTATTACATCAGATCAAAATGTTTTACAAAGGAAAGTCAGCAAAAATGTTTTTACTTGGGATAAATTGAGGAAGGGTTGGTAGTCAGAAAGGTAGAAATAATTGTAAGATATTTGCGTGGGCTCAATGTTGATCAACATGGCTATGTACTGTTACAGTTTCACTGATAATACCAGTACTTTTATACTAAGTACTTGTTGTTAAATGGAATTATACAAGTTATTGTCAATTTCTTGTTTTGACCACTAGACTTACCTTATGTATTAGTCTGACATTAAATGGTAGTACCTTGTTTTGACCAATGGTCAGGGATGGTTAGGGAAAGGCACAGACAAATAACTGAACAGATTACACACACTTAAATACAAATCACACTTCAGTAGCTTGTTTGTAGAATTTTGAACTAGGTTTCTTTTTTCTTGTTTTTCAAAAACAACTTAATAGGATTTAAAGTACGTTGACATTTCATTATCAGCTGTTATTGGAATTCTAAAAAATTATCTGCAGGTTATACAAGTTGTTTTTAAAAACAATTTTATGGGATTTAGAAAATTAAAGAAAATATTTTATTTATGTCACATGAAAATAACAAGTTTGATAGGACAGAATCTTAAATAATTGGTGATTAAAGATGTAGATGATGATTCTAAAGTGTTAATCAAGCTTCAGTGAAACAAAAATCATTCATCAGAAGACAAATAAATAAATATAAAATAGAAATTACTAATGGATATCCTGGTACATTGATTAGCCGCTACTCTCTCTTAATACAATTGTCTTTCAAACTTTACAGATGACATGGCAAAACATGGCAAGAAGGACAGGAGCAAAAGTCTTATGAAATTCTTTCGTCGAAATAAGGATGACAAGAACAACAACATGGCACCATCTGGGAAGTTGTTTGGACATCCACTGGAGGATGTTATCACTGCTAATGGTCTTCCTAAGTGTATCATGGTAAGTTACTATCTTCTTTAAATATGATATTGACCAAAGCTTTATTGATGATTTCAGGGCAATATTTCAGAATGTGAAAAGTTACTTATCATTGTTTTAATTTAAATTTGAAGAATTTTTTTTCATTTTATTTTCCAGATATCTTTCAAAGAACGTAAAGATAGTTTAATATTCTTCTGTTTTTCTTGAAATCATAATTATTCTTAAATGTTACAGGAGCTTCTCAAGATATTATTCCGGGAAGGACCACACACAACAGGAATCTTCAGGAAGTCCGCAAATGCCAAGAAACAGCGAGAGTTGAGACTCAGACTTGATGAGGATGATGCTGACTTAGATGAAGATACTGGTGCTCTGGTTGTTGGTGCTGTACTCAAGGTATGTAAGTCAAGTTTGTCTGAAGGTAAAATGAGATCAAACGTCAAATTAGACCAAAAGTTAAGTCAAATTGAAGGTCAAGTTAAAGGTCAAGGTAAAGGTCAAAGTTTCTATAATAGAATGTTTCCTTGTTGCTATCACTACTTGTATGAATTTCAGTTCTGAAATCAATAAATATATTATGTCACGACTTGGATAATGGTTCGATTGATAAAAAACCTACACATATTTTATTGATCTGCGTTAATTATAAGAAGACAAAGTCTAATTTTGATGTTGTTGATTTTTTTCCAGGAGTACTTGCGAAGTTTACCTGAATGTTTGTTATTAGACAAGTTATATGATGATTGGTTAAGTCTTAACGATGATAAAAACGACAACAGTCCACATAAGCTTGCCCGAGTGAAAAGGTAAGTCATCAACAATGTAGAATTATAGTACAAGCCAACAAAACCTTTTTGAATAAAGTTGATACAACACACTGTAATGTATGACTTAATTAAATACACCAGGCATATCGGAAGAGTTATAATGTTGGTAATGAGTCATGTTAGTGTAGATATGACTAGGCACTGACCCATCATCACTGTACATGAACTACACACTTTGAACACCAACATTGTAATTACCTGTGTATTACTACAGGTAAATCTTGTCATAGTTGAGGTTTACACCTGTCAGATATGCTCAACTGAGCTTCAGTGCAATGCCAACTTTCCAAATCACTTCCGTATTACCTCACCTCTGAAAGACCTCACAAGTTTTCTGAAATTTAAACAAATAAGCCACAGACATTTAACCTGAATGATACTAGGAAAAACTTCCATTAGTATAAACAGCAACTAAATCCTATTACTATAGAAGATTTCATTTTGATTGATATTACCTATGTAGAGTCTGGAATTCTGTTAGGTAGGGGACTGTTTTAGGAAGGGAGCAGGAAATTTAGGGAATTAGTCATTGGTGATTTGTGGTCCCCCATTGACTGGTGAGTGTTCAAGTAAAGTTCTTAGAAGTTGGTGACTGCAGTTTAAATAAGGGAAGGGAATTCAGGAAATTAGTCATCTGTGATATGTGGTCCCCCATTGACTGGGTGAGTGTTAAAGCGTCCCACCCCATTACCTTGTCAGGTAATTTATAGAGCCTCATTAAATTCAGGTAAACACTGCTGTCCAGGTATGCTAATTACACTGGTCATTGGCTCATGGCATTTTACCTGTCTGAAAAATCAATTAGAATTCAGAGTTGGCTGCATACTCGATCATTATCATGTTTTGGGAATTTCTCGATTAAGAAAATAAAAGAATTTTTCAAGGTGTGAAATATAAAATTTCAGATAGAATCTTAAATGAGAAATATAGATGAAATAAACATCCCAGCATGAAGAAAAACATCAACACTTTTGGAAAGATGATAGTTCAGATACAGGTTTGAACTTGTGCACAGGAAAAATAGTATTGAGTTCAGTTAGGAATTAGAATAGATAAAGTAATTCAACATGTTTTTAGTGTTTTATTTTTATATATAAGTCCTCAATTAAAACTGTTTTATTTCTGTTACAGTCTGCTGATACAGCTTCCTCCCTGTCACTTTGACCTGCTGCGACACCTTATGTGTGTGTTGTATTATATTGAGAAAAGAAGTTCCGACAACCTTATGACAGCGTATAATTTGGCTGTGTGTATTGCTCCTAGTATTCTCTGGTCAAGATCACAGACTGACCCCTTGAAGGATTTAGCCAGCACTACCCCACTAGCTATTGTTGCCTACCTCATCAAAAACTGTGGCGAGGTATTTGGTGAAGAATCACTTCTACTTTTCGGAAATCCCTGTGATCAGAAACGACAAGATTCCAGTACAGATTCGGACAGCATGCACAGTGTTTTGAGCATGCCCGACTCCAGCAGTAAGTATCTTGTGATAAAGTGTAATAGTGAAATTCTATATAACTGGAACCTCATTTACCTTATCAGGAGACTATTATCTTTGTTCTAATATCACTACTAAGTCATGTAACATAAAAGTGAGTAACAATGATACACCTTATATCTCTGCCGACATTGATAGTACACCTACATACAATTATTTTCTCAGCTTACATCATGTTGAATTTGTAGTTTGGCTTGATAGCCTAAAGCAAGATATCTCAGCTGATCAGACTGTAGATATTACTCATCCATACTAGGGGCAGTAGTTGATAAAAATAAATGACTAATTGTAAAACTGAATGGTCAATCCAGCCCCAATCAGTGGAAATTGGACACCACATGTTTGAGTTGAGTTGACAGTGTGGGCGGTATATGTACATGGACAGTGTGTGCTGTTATCACAAAATCTATCACATTATCCACCTTTTAAAGCACATCAAAGTATGTGTTCATAAATATCTTTTTTTAACAATTTTGCTTTAATTGTAAGAGAAATATTTGATGCACTGTATACAATATATATTCAAATATTTTAAACTTTGAAATTGAAAATTAAAAAAAATGAATGTAACAGGAATCAATTTTTTTTTTTTAATTTTGAAGTCTATGTAACACACACTTAATAAACTCTTAGCTGATTGGCCACCCAGCACAATATCTTCCTTAAGTTTAATTGTACACTAATTGTGATATAAACAATTTTTGCTTCATTAGATTTAAATGTCAGTCCTAGAGAATTGACTGGTGTAGAGGTAGCATAGACAATGAGATTGGCCCCTGGATTAACAGCCTTTGTTTTAGCGGGCCTTTAACAGAGGGGATCACACATTAGTTGGAAATGCCATTTGTACAGTGATAACCACATATTATATTTCATATTAAGGCCTGAATCCATTGAACATGACATTATGGAGTTTATATTTGTCCCGTTCAAGAACCTCAATTTAGTCAATCTTGTGTCAAATCACTGTTAAATATAATAATTGCCATCTCAGGTCTAGGGCTGATTGCCAGCAAGTCACAATTGGTGTCAGAAATTTATCTGATTCAATAGGAAGCTTGTAACTTATAGTTGAACTACTTAGGTGGTCAACATGACCTACCTAGTCAAATCTAACATCATTAAATTATCATTAACCTAGAAAAAGCCTTATCATTGCCAGTATAATCAACATGAACCCTCTCTTTTGTATTAAAATGACCTAATGACACATTTCACAGAATTGAGTTTCGCAAACAATTTACAAATAGATTCCTTTTAACTTTTGATATTAAAAAAATTCTTAGAATGAAATTGATAACACAAATTACAAACATATAACACACTTGCTCAAAATGCATCTTTTGTCATTTCAGGTGGTGGTACAAATCGTCGTGATGACTCGTCTATAGACAGTCTAGAACGAGAAGTTTACATAGGACCAGACATGGATTCAAGTCCCAATCTGGCTAAAAGTCACCTTTCACCATCTAACCTGAGTCGTGACTCAGGACTGATGCTGAGCGACAACCAGTTATATGATGATGACAACAGCAGTGTGGAAATGCTGGTGGACAGAAAAGGTTATGGTCGCAGTGTGTCACAGTACATTGATAGAGACAATGAGAAAAGTGGACGTTTTGACAATGTGTGTAGCCAAAGCTGTGAAAACGTCTATGAATATGGACATCACAATCCTAAACCGCCTCCAAGAAAAAGCAAACGGAAGGAAAACGAGGTGTCAGACCCATCACCTAATATGGAAATGCATCGTCATCAGACAATTTACTCTCGGTCAGGTGATAACAGATATGACAATAGTCCTAAATCCCCTTTATCACAAAGTCTTAGTGCTGACGCGTACCACCAGTACAATCATGACAGCTCATCTGAATCGCTCAGGAGCATTGAAGATCGTGTTAATATTGCTAGTGAACAATTTGGAAATTGGCAAAGACTGCAACGGTCAGAGCAGACTCTGATTAAGTCAGCCAGTGGGATGCATCTTTATATAGACAATGAGGATTCTCGTTTAGACATTAAATCTGCTGGGCGATCTAACCGTGACAAGCTTACTCGCCAGGCATCTGTGACAAGTACACCTCCTATGTCACCACAATCAAAATACTCATTTAGTGAGAGTGTGGACAGTGTATTGACTGATTCCTCAAGTTCCTATCTGCCACACCAGTCAAGTCATGATACAGACTTCAGTGACATGAGCATGTCTTGGTATGGTGGGGATGATTACCACAGCAGCATGGATTCACATCGTCTGCAACATAGCTTTGATGACTCGTCTGTGGACTTCAACAACTCGTCACAAAGGAAACGCTCAAGTGGTGCAAAGTCTGTGTCAAGTCCACGCTTCTATCATAATTCCCCTAGTTCAACCTACCAAAGTCCTAGAGCTCATACCAGTTTGTCTGTGTGTCGGTCTTTCCCATTGGAATCAGGAAATCTGTCCAAGGGGTCTGGATCTACAACATCTAAGGAAGCAGAGGATATCATCAGCAAGCCCAAACTTCCATTTTCGTCTTATGCTTCAGAGGAGGTACTTCACAGGCCGAGGTCAACTGAGCCAGCTATCTCTGTGGTTCCACCAAAGGGAGAGGCATACTCCTCAAACATGCCATTGAAACAGATTAGCAGGTACAGTTCTGGTCTTGGTACATCTCCTCCTCCACGCATTGTCCTTCAAAGCATGCGCCAAGGACAGGGTCAGAAGAACACTCCTGTTAGGGCAAGTTATGATAGTGCTATAGTTTCTCAGGTACGCAAGAGTAGTTTTGATATTGAATCAAGAAGAGACGTAGATCACGTATCAGACTTTCCTACCGTGATATCAAAACATCCTACATCATCTCCTAATACACTTCGTAGGAGTGAAAGTGACAGCGAGATTAACAAAACACTCACCAATACTCCAGATAAAGTACGACCAGACCACCCTCCATCATATGACATGGCTCTTCAGAGGAACTTCATGCTTTCACAAGGCATTCCCATTGAAATCACAGAAAGTGATGAAAAGAAACAGAAAGAAGCCAGTGCTAAAGCCAAATCGCTGTATGAGGATTCTCTGAGGAAATACATGGAGGAACACCTCAACAGTCCTAGTACTCAGCGTTTCCTACCTCAGGCATCACCAGCAAGGAAAGTGGAGGAAGATAGTGTTGAGGAATATGAGGGTAAAACAGAGGAAGATATTTATGTTGAGCTAAAAAAACCTGAGAAAGATCCCAAAAAATTGTATGAGGAGTCAAGAAAAGCATATGAGAGATCTGTACAAGGTGACGTAAAGAGCAACAACTCTAAGACAGGCCATTCCTCAGGTAGCATGTCACCAGTTAGAGACAGTCAAACGTTGGCTGTACCAGTATGTAACCTTCACCGAAGTTATAGTGACTCAGCTGACCACATGTTGAGGAAAAGTCCTAAGCGTGAACGGTCACCTTTAGCAACAGAAACTGTGAGGAGGGACTCGCGTACAAACACACGAGGGGGCTCCCCTCATCACAGAGGACTTTCCCCAGACAATATGGGAATATCCCCTCACAATAGGTCTGCTTCTCCTAACAACAACAGCAGACTGAGTTATTCCTCTTCTAGTGTTTCCAACAGTTCCTCGGACACTGTAACAGACACCCAGTTGGCAGCCTCTCCCAGTTATAGGGAGAGGGCTGAGTCAAGTCCAGTCATCACCAGACATGTGTTCCCTACGGCTGAATCTTACTCAACCAACTATGCTCAAAACAGTGCTAAATCAAGAGACATATCCCCAGCCTTCAGGACCCCCCAGGGGTATGAGAAAACAGTGTATAGTACCAGTTCTAGTCGGGATTCCTCACGGGATTCTAGATACTCAACAGAGAGTAGTAGAGACAATGTTAGCCAAAATCTCTCAAAAGAACTGGAAAATGTGACTATTTCAGCCAAGGACTCCCCTCAGCATCATGTGTCAAATAAAGACTTAACTGATAAGGTTGTTCTAAGAAAACATTCAGGTTCACGAGTGGTGAGTGGTAATCGTGGTGATGGAAGAATGTCACAACATCGGACTAGTATTGCAACCACAACAGGCACGGATTTGAGAAAATTTAGCAATTCTCCAGGAAGGAGAAATGAGGAAGTGAGACACTCTTCTGAACTTCCCTGGAGTGTAAAACATCTCAGGACAATCTACCAGAAGCAGGGTAAAAGTGGAGAGGCCACTACGGAGACCTCCGTAGCTGGACCTCCTCCATACCAACCTCCTCCACCCTTTCGTAGAAACATTGACAACACTCGAATGAGTACCTCAAGTAGTAGTAGTGCTGGAAGTACGGGTGGTAGGAGTACACCTCCTACGTGGCCCCATAGTGTTCACTCTCGAGTGCGAGGGGAGGGACCACAAACACACGACAGTTCTGCTGAGGATTCAGACACCTCTAGTCGCTACTCAGGGCAAAGTAGACGGGATACCACAAGTAGTTCAGATGAGCAGGACTCAGTCGTATCATATTCGAGGACCTACTACACAGACATCTCGTATGTGTGATGTATAGGTCTAAATGTGTGCCTTTGTGTTCCATGTTATGTGTTACCATGGAAAACTGACTACAGCAACACTGCCCCTGTGATATTTCCTAGATTCTACAGATCAATCTAATGGTTTGTACTATAAAATACTAACAAGGTTTATATGGAAAAAGACACTTGATTAAATACTTTGCTACCAAAATGCATAAGAATTTGGTCTTTAGGGTGCTCAGATTTTTGTATGAATTAGTAGCAATATTTGCTGATTTTTTAGCAAAAGGAACAGCTGATATACCTTTTTCTTTTTATACAAAATAAAAGTTATGTTTGTATTAAATGATATTCAAAACCAGTAAGAGATTACGCTGTTGTATTGTGTCTGTGTTTGGAGAACAAGAATGTGTGTTTGTATGTTTGTATTAATGACTTCTGTGTGTGTAAGCGTATGTATGGCTAATGGTTATGAATCTGTACAAACACAAAAGGCAGCAACTTGTTTAAGAAATATTACTAACTTTCAAGGAAATAGACATTAAAAAAATGAAATAATTATAGCCAGACTGAAATTTACAGTGCTTTCTGAAAGATGTCATAACTGACTAAAATTGTCATGAGTTGTTTTCCTAAGTAATGTGCTATAACTGTAGAAATACCTTTATCAAAGTACATAACCTTGTATTTTATCTACATATGAATACCTCTGAGCTGACCTCAAGTTGGGCGTGAATTTGTAAATTTGTAATTATTCTTGTATATCTGATTGGAGAAAATCCCATGATGCAATGTAATGTATATTTTGAGCATGACGGGTTATTTATATCTGTACATACAAGACTCCCTGGGAGCTACATGTATAAAACATTCGTGCCAATATTACTGATTTTTCAAATTACCTCTGTACACGTTATTATAAATAACTTGTTGCCTCTTTGATATACAAGAACTGGTGCAAGATTTTAGACAACATTCTGCTTATTTTAACACTAAAGCTTGCATAATATTGATTGAAACCAAAACAATTTTGATAAGCAGTTTACATACTAACAATAAAGCAACTGTAATTCCTGTGAGAGTTCGAATTGATGCTTTTAGATTCACAGGGAAGAAATGTAACTAAAGCTGAAATTAGCGTTACATTGTTAAATGTTTTCTCAATATAAAGCAAATCAAAAAATCATCAAAATGGCAAAACATTATTAATTCTCAGCTTTTTTTTAAACTTTTTAATTTGAAATTTACAAGTGTTTTGATAATGCTGATAATTCCCAAATATTAAGTTTTAAATAAAAGGACAAGAGATAAAGTGACTGGTTGCCATGATGACCTTGTTGTATTGGGCAAGAGGTTTGGGTATGGATGTATGTAGTGTACCAGTGAACAGCATTTTATCTTGTACAAATACTGGAGCAAAAGTAGCATATCCACTAAGCAATCCATATGAACAAACAATAATAAAATATAATATACTATAAATCTTGAATTTGTTGTGTTTTCTACAGAATCGGCAAAGTTTGGTACTATAAAGAGTGTAGTGCCAAATATCCATTTGGTATAAAAAAGGGTCATAACTCTCTTTGAGATGTCCTACTCTGCCATGCAAGAAATACTTATAATTGGCAGATTGTGATAATATCACAAGTCTAGTGCCCAACATCCATCTGTTGTTATAAAAATGAAAAAGGGACCATAACTCTCTATATGACAGCCACACTCTGCCATCCCTTAGAAATACTTACAGAAGTATTTGTGACATAACATTTAAAGTACAAGTATGGGTTTTAAGATTCCAGTACCAATTACTCCTTAGAGATGCTGGATAGCATATGAAAGTATACCAGATACTAATGCCTGGTCACATTACAACAGATTATCATCAAGATAAACCTGACTGAAGAAAATACCATCATCCTATCTACAGCCAAGATGAACTGATGAAAGAACTTCGACCTGGAGCATCGAAAATGAACTATAGAGAGGAGATTCATATAATGGCCGACTGTTGAGGGGAACCAAGTTTCTGACAACAATAAGCCACTCTGATACACAAAAAACGAGTACCCTATCTAGCATCTCCCCTGTATGTTGAAGGTAGGTTGGGTTTGTGTATGGCCCATTTAACCAGTTTGTCCAGAGATGTTGGAATATGAACTGTTGATGTTACTCTATCAAATATCAACAACATTACTGCTCTGCTAGAGATCACATCTGTTACGAGGTCCTGATTTGATCCTTACAGAAAAGTATTGGAGGCATATTAAATGAAAAGACCTCTTGCATTTCCAACAATATGCTTTTTTTCTGGGTTCCATTTGAAACCATCTCAATATTCAAAGTTATGTAAAACCAATTCATATTTAGGTTTAAAATCCCATGCAGAGATTTTAGAGGTTGGGATTACCAAACTAGAAACTGGAAAAGAGACCTTCTGAAAAAGGAAAACTGAGAACCTGATTGAATAAGAAGGGCCAGTGAAGGGAAAGATACCCAATCAGGACAGATAGGATTTCTTTGAACTGACCCGATCGGGTTTGAATGGCTTCGGGGTCTATTTAATGCCTCGAGTAATTGCAAAGCAATAACTTTCATGTATTGATGCTAGTACTGGACACCAATCCTCAAAGCAATTACCAGTTGGCCATACTAGGAAACGCTGGACTGGTCAGGTCATGGTCAGTATGATGACAGTACCGGTTGTGTACCTTACCTTTCACGTCACCAATCTGATAACACCTGACTCGGGGCCAGGTAAGGCGGAAATGGACGCATAATTAGTACGTGGGTAGCGGCTGTGAACCTAGGGCGGGTGTGTGGTGGACATTTTATGGGCAGTTTGTGTAGGTCATTTGGTACAATCTCGATAACCAATACAAATGTTATAAAGTGTTGGCTTGCAATTTAGCAATAACTCAAATGTAACAATTAGATCGCTGAATTGATTCTGAAAAGATATCTTTATGTTGGAATTTCAGCGGCGATTGTAAGTGAACCGGATTTCAACATCCGTTTCCTGGTAACAAACTGCCAGCATAAGATTGAAAACTATTAAATGACGGATTTATAAATTAGGTTTTTTTTTACACCATACAACTTATTCAAACGCGTAATAGACACCACTTTCATTTGACAAGATTTAGATACGTTTGCAATAAGTCACTTCGATTTTTGAGATATTCAAATACGCCAAATTGGTTGCCAAGTCAGCGACGCACTAGACGGCTGCAGAGCTGGACACAACATACCGAATGAAAACTTTCAAAAGACAAAAAATACTGATATGTACATGAACATTGACAGATTCCAAGACAAAATATGAACAAAAGAAGACTAACACAGAGACCCTTGAAAAAGATCCAGGGAAATAAGACCAGAACAAGAAAGACTGAGGTTTACATACCCTACCGACTTTGTCGTCTCTGAACTCACACTAATGAAATCATAATGGCAAGTCCTTGGATGGCATTTATTGTGAATTATAAGTGACATAACATTGTAAATGCAAATATAAGTCTCTATTTAGTCAGAAAGACTTGGGATTTAAGGTATGATATATGTCATCTAGCGCGAGATAATTACAACGCCATTATTAAACATGGGCATAGAAACACTGGTAGTGAACAACGTATTTTTGCACAGGCTTAGAATATATTTTTTTCTAAATACGTGATTCTTTTTTTCAATTGAAAACGTTGTGACCTATATCACACAAAAACAACATGTTTATCAGTCAGAACCGTATGTTTAATTATATAAAATTGCGCATTGTCCAATTTAGTTTGCTTTTCGAAGATATTACAATGCGTATATATCATTTTCAAAGATATCTCAAACTGGTTATTGTTTTTTCCGGTTATTTTGAAGGGTCTAGGGGTCAACACGCGGCCATGATTAAGTATGCAGAGGTACTCCTCAGTAATTCTGACTTGCGGTTCACAGAAATACGCACACGGAGTAATGGGTCATAACGCAATGATGTTTGTGATAGGGTGTGTGATGAAGAGGTGAAGGTCAGGCGGATGACAGATCAGTGTCACGTGACTGTGACGTACGCTCGATGACAGATTAATGATGAAACATTACTTAGATATCATATACGTCGTCATAATGTAACGTAGCAATCTGTCCTGTCGCGAGCTCTACAAAATACAAAACATGTCCGTCAGAAGTACCAAAATACAATAGCCAAGGGTGTAGAGATAATGGCCTGTATTAGTACATTACGTTCACGCCGAGATATTGAAATATAATAATTTAATGATTAAAAAGACAGAGAGAGAGCGAATTAATCAATAATTAAATAGATTTGCATTCTATAAAATATGTGGTATTGGCGCATTTGTTTAATCGGCGTTAATTCTATCACGTGTGCTTTAACGGTAAGCAATGATATGATGGACTTCGGCTTTAGTCCGTGATGGCATTAACTACAGAATGAACAACACGTTTAATGGCGACCTACTGTAATTGACACAATCTGCGATACCACAAAGCAGCCATGTAGTGTTCAGGGTACAAAGAGAGATAACTCTAGTTTTGATTTTAATGCTATAGTAAAGTTGTGAGTTATAACTCAGAATTTTAAAAATAAACTAATGGTGACAAAAAGCCTTTTTGATTGGAAAATGATCGTTTTATATTCATCATCCCAATAATTCACACTACATCAGCCGCTTACTAAGCTATAGATATGATAAACGTGATGATTTCAATTTCCCTATTGCGAATTTTCAATTCCGGATAGTAACATTCTTCCGTCCCCATCCTTTAGTGTTCTGTGTCACAGTTGATTCGTGATTAGTTTCAAATATCACGATATTTATTATGATCCTGGCTATTGTACTGTATAACATGTGTAAAATTTTATCAGTGTAGAATAGGGACTGGATGTAATATAGACTGGAATTATGACCAATGACATTCCTGTTGCTTAATTCTAATATCCTTGGTGAGGTGTATTACTGCTTGCTTCACAACTGCAAAGAAGTGAATCTTGTAATCAATTAAATTTATTGTATTATAGTACTGAAATAAAAACGGCAAAACAAAAGACACATGCCACCAGGAGCAGCGAGGTTGTATTTTGCTGAAGAATAAATGATAAAGCTGTTCCGTACAGCTGTTGTTAGAGGCCAAAAAATGCTGAACTCAAGAAAGTATCATTGTAAAACATAGAAGGGATATACACCGATAACAGAACTTATCTATTTGACAGTGTTGAGGAAAATTGAATAATATACGGGGACAACAATACGTCAGCGGCACGATGTAAGGGAGACAACTCTTAACTATACCTCTATCACGTCTGACATTTCACACCGCGCTAGTCCGAAGTCAATTCACTGACTAATGTCTTCAAATAACAAGAGATTAATTAATTGTCAATCGTTTAAACACCGCCAAAGCTGGAAATCACGCGCAAAGCAGACT
This sequence comes from Ylistrum balloti, assembly GCF_031769215.1. NCBI lineage: Eukaryota > Metazoa > Mollusca > Bivalvia > Pectinida > Pectinidae > Ylistrum > Ylistrum balloti. The sequence goes on from NW_026782073.1 coordinate 355,931, forward strand.
CTTATATTTTTATATTCCAAATAATACTGACGTTTTGTATACTTTAATATTTTGGTGTTCATCATCCCAATAATTCACACTACATCAGCCGCTTACTAAGCTATAGATATGATAAACGTGATGCTTTCAATTTCCCTATTGCGAATTTTTCATTTCCGGATAGTAACATTCTTCCGTCCTTATCCTTTAGTGTTCTATGTTGATTCGTGATTAGTTTCAAATATCACGTTTTTCGTGTAAATGTCACAACTACTAGAAAAAACCCTGGTTTCGAGAGATGCAGGCTGATGAAGATTATGGGAAAGTGTTACGGTCGTCATAATCATCTCATTGGGAATTGTTCTGTTTCGATGTGCGGTATGAAATTGGACGTGTTTGATGCATGTTAGAGTGTCTTGCAGTTCTGTTGTTATATATACTCGAGAACATGACGTAACATACTTGATTTGACCAAGATTTACGTGGCGGATATCGATGAACAAACGCAAATTTCAAATGCATAAAAATAAACATCATGACTTTTTACTAACATTACATTATTAACATAGTGAATATGGACACAAGTGAATAGCACGTCAGTACAAATTTATAAATAGACACAGTAGAGACAAATCGTGAAATAACTACACCATACAACTGTCTTTAAAATCATAAGCACGCGTACTGGGAAGCTAGTCATCTGCCTGGTAGGATTTATTTTAAATGTGAAAAATACATCGGGAGTTACTGTACAGACTGACGTCATTTTTCACTTGGTAATGGCAGAGACGTATATGTGTTATATACGTCTCTGGTAATGGTAACACAAATCTATCTAATGACTATTTGATAATAACAGGTGTCGTTAATATTCACATTTCATACAAATCAATTCTATGGACACATACTTACAGGCCTAAAATTTGACCAGTCTTTCTTTCTCTCTTTTGAAAGTATTCACACTCTACCGGAATATTACATTACACTCTCAAGTTTGCCCAAAGCTATCCTATATACCGTGCCTTTCACATTAGAGAGTTATGTCCCTTTAAAGTCGTGCACTTTGACGCCATATTTGTTCAGTTTCGGAATCGGTCTGGTTTGAAAGTGAAACTGGTTGTGTTTGACAATGAACTGGACAATATGGAAGGAACAGAAACAATGAAACTACACGACGATTCCACTAAAGAAGAAGGCGAATTATCAGACGACGATGATATCGTGGAACCGAGTAAAAGCTTATCAAGTCGTTACTTCAGTAATCGTGGAGATGTCGACAGAAACACTAATAGTAGACCCAGGTCTAATGACAGCTTTGACAAGCGAGAAACGAACATGTCTGGGAGGTTTCCTGTGCATTCATACGGGGCAAAGGAATACCGACCAATGCATAATACTAACTGGAAGGAGAAAGAAATGCACATGAATTCCAGTCAGGGTGGAGCTCGTGGGCATGTTCAGGTTTTTGACTATAGTCATGGCCATGGGCCTCATCCTGTAGCTAATCTACCTCATTACGACAGAATCCATCCGAATAGTAATCACGTGACAAGATATCCACCGCCACTTCCTCCCGGGCCACCTCCTCTAACAGCTCGGAAGATGCCTACCCCGTTGTTGCGAGCTAGAGGAATGAGAGAGTGGCACGAATGTAATAAGTGGGTGGATCCAAGGCCCAGGGAGCCTGACACACCAATACCACATGCATCACCAGGATGTATCCTTGATAATTATATTATCTCTCTCAGACTAGCCTGACTTCTCATAAATTTTACCTGGTTTGACGCTCACTTGGAAAGTCATCTTTCTATTTTTGTTATGTTTCATTGATGTGTGTTATGAACTTATTTTTTCTTTGTGTAGAATACATATATATATAAAACAAAGCAACAACTTACATAAAAAACATCAAATATTTTAATTAGTAAATTCAAAGACAATTTCAAAGTTCCCAACCTGCTAAGAATTATACAATTCACTTTTCTTATGAATTTATCTTTTTAAGTTGACATACTTGACCTGGGTATTTTACAAATATTTGCAGCAAAAATTGAAGATGAAGAATTGTAGTCATTTTCCAGATATTCACGACGTGTATAGATTTATAAACTCCCAAGATTTTAACATACTTGGTATATGATCTGTTATATCAATGGATAATACGGTGATTGCCCTTAACCAAAATTTCAGTCTGGGATAAAAGAAAGTTGAAGACATCTCGTCAAAATACAAAGAAAAATGAAGAATCCAAAGATGAATATGATAGTTTGTTAGAAAGCTATAAAATGGAACAGAAGAATATACGTGACAAATTAGCAAAATTTGATAAACCACAAGTTAAGAAATCTGAGTTGCCAAAAGAAGACAAAAAAGTGCCTGCCTCAGCTACTATTGCTAAAGAGTCAATCCCTATTGTAGCAGAGAAAGATGAAGTGGCAGTAGATTTAGTCAAACAGCCGGAGCCGAAGACTGATGTGAAGATGGCTGGACAAGTACCTGATGAGCCAATCAATAGTTTGGTGTCAGATGAAAAGGCAGAGATAGAAAGTAAACCTGTATCTTCTGACAACTCAAACTTTAAGGAACATAAGAGTGATGAACCAACTGTCAGTAATGGGACAGTAATGGACAAATCAAATGTAAGTTTAGGTATATAAATATATACAGTTAACAACTGGAGGTGTTACATGTATAATTTTATATTGGATGTGATTCATAGATTATCAGGCAGGGAATTAACTAAAATTATCAATTCAGAATTTGTACAGTTTAAAGGTCTTTTTAACCAAAAAAAAAAATCCTGTTCCAGTGTTTGGCACATACTTACCATATTACTACAGGCTATGTCAAGCTAGATCTTATTAATGCAATATTTAATTGTGAATTGTTCAGTTAAGAAATTCCCAACAGTTATGAAACAAGATTTATGGACTTTTTCCAGAAAGTCTATTCAAATATTTATACTCCTTTTAGAATAGTTTTGTGTTAATTCTGTTTGTGCTCACAACAGTAATTGGATTGTTGTTTAATATTATTTTTTGTCTGTCATATGAAGGAGAAAAGCGAGGACTTGGATGATGACTTAGATGAGCTAATGCTTCGACGGATGGCTTTAGAGTCATCATTGAAAAAAGAAGCTGATTTAGAGGAAAAAACATCAGAACCTAAAGCAAGCAAATCTCCAGCATCAAAATCTTCTCCAAGAAAAAGCAGACATCGTTCCAAAACTAATCTCCCACGCAAGGGAGACAATCGCAGTATAAGTAATGATAAAAGTAGGTCAAGATTTGAAATTTTTCTAGTGTTACTTTAGCTTACTTATTTAACCCCTGTAATAAATATAATTTCATATCAGATAACTTCAGGTAACTTCTTGCAAAGTTGTGGCTAGATTTGAAGTTTCTTTGTTTTAAATGTCATTTTGGCAACATAGACATTTGAGGCTTACAGTCACTGTATTATTCTGCTGACCATATAAACAAACACTGTGATGAAATTTTGTCATTTTCTCTGGTTATACGAAAACTTTTAAACATGTCACTTATCCTGAGAAAATAAATGTTCTTTTCAGCAGAATAATACATTTGATTCTATTTCTTGTTATGTTCATGAAATGGTTGCATTTAAACACTTATCATATGAATGGAAACTCCAGCAGGTCCTCTTCATACAAAATATAGAATAACAAAACTCTGACATCTAACAACGATGCTCTTGTAAAGATAACCTGTGATGATATGTGTAGAATTATCAGTGGAATCTTTATTGTTTTGTAGAAAAAGAAGACTATCGAAGCGGTCCTACCACTGGTGTAAGGTCCAGGCCCACGACAGGCAGAGCTGGGACTAGTTATACCCAGTCAAGGTCAAGGCCACATAAACCTAGCAGTGATAGCCATCGGAAACAAGAACCTCAACGAAGAAGGAGAGACGAAGACAAGCGACATCAGGAAGAAGAACGACGAAAAGCAGAACGCCAACGTGAAGATCAGACAAGACAAATTCAGAAAATATTAACATTAGATGATGCTGAGGAGCAAGTTTCAAGATTTTTGGCACTTCTTGACAAAAAATACCCAAACAAAATGAATAAGCAATCTCCTACTTCTGTCAAAAGTACCAAGGTAATTACCTATCTAGATTATTACTTTGGAAGTCCTTGTTAATCTGACATAGGAAAACCTAGTAACATGAAAATAATGACAATTTAAGCTATGCGGTAATTGGTATTTCACAGATCTGCTATTTTCTGTTCTTTTAACTACGGTCAGAGGGAATGCTGTGTTTTATAGTTTAAGTAAAATTCATCTGAGTTAGGATTTCAAGGAGTTATCGAACTTATATCTAAGTTACACAACGTTTAACTGGTTGTGCACTTAACAGAAATCATTGGATATATTTAAAATTGTTTTATAGTCACCCACAGACAAGAAAGGCACAGGACATCTCTCAGAGAAGCCTACCCTACAGGACAATTATGATGAGGTGGCCATGGACATAGACAGTGACCCAGGGTCTCCAGGTACTAATTAATCTACCAGATATAAGTGATTGTCATTAAATTGATTGCTTTGAATAAGAATCTGATCACATGCAATATAAAAACATGCCAGGAGAACAGTTTTGGGTAGTATGATAATCTGAAATTCATCGTAACACACACAGCAATAATGAATTTATTAACTGATTTGGTGTATATGACTATGTCTATTTTCATTACTGCAGCTATATCAACGGACCGCATGACAGCCTATGAGGACTACCAGCTTGTCCCGGATACAGATACAGTACAACAATCCACACAGTATATGGTAACTATCTCCGTATCTAAGATACATGCTATTTATACTTCAATCAATATATTCAGCACTATAGCGTATAATTTGAAGAGCTTCCATATTTATCTGTATTGCCAGCTGTCTAGTCTGCCTCAAATAAATCTCAAAGTAGCTTTCCCTTATACCTGGTGTTATGGTACATTGAATAATTTGGTTAAATTTCGATGTTAATGTGGTCTGTCTTACAAGTATAACAGTTTTAATATTGGTTGTTTATTTTATGTTGACAGACACAACCCCTCGACATGCACAGTAATCTGCTACTAGACTCAGAAAACATCTGGGACTTAGCTTTAGGCTATCCAGCAGTGATGGCCTTCCCTGCTACAGATCCTGTACTACCTTACCCACTGCTTCCACCCCCTCCCCCTCCACCCTTACCCTTAGAGGAAGCAGCCCCACCCCCTCCTTTGCCTGAAGAACCCCCTCCACCTCTTCCCCTTGAACCCCCTCCTGACATGGCTCCTCCTCCTCCTCCAAAACATATGCCAGAGGATGAAGATGAAGAAATCTTTGGAGATGAAGCAGCCATGTTACGAGCTGAGCTTTTAAGGTCGATGGCCATCAAAAAGAAGGAACAACAGGAGAGAAAGAGAATCAAAGATGAGGTATATTTTGAGTGGTTAAATAGAAGTTAAATATTTTCCTCTACTGTATTATAGTTGTACGATAGATAGCCAGGTGTCTTCAAATTTCTCTAGATGGTACTGTATAAGGATGTATATGCAGTGTTCGATGATCACAAGAATTCTGTTCAATGTCTTGTCAGAAGTACTGCCTTGAAATAAGGTCATGCTTTCTGCCTAATCTTTGATTTGGTTGGAATTTAAAGTAGATATGTATCGATAAGTATTAAGTGTATAATTTGAAAATCTGTTTGTTGATAAGTATTGTTGTTTAATTTTAGTAGATATATATTGATAAGTATTTAGTGTTTGATTTGGTTTCCAGAGTAAATCTGAGGAAGTCTCTCCTGTGTCATCACGTAGTATATCTCCATCACCTATCACAAAGCCGGCTTCAGACACAGTACAGCAGGTCACCAGAGCTAAAGTTAAGGAGAGAAAGAAACAGCCTGAGTTAGTGACAATGGCCCAGGTATGTTATCAGTCCTACTTTTTATTATAACTGATGAGTTAGTAACATTGACTCAGGTATGTTATCAGTCCAACTTTTATTGTAACTGATGTGTAGCATTTACAAAAATATAGAAAATAATAGGAATTGTTGACTGTAATAGACAATAAAACAGGGTTGGTGGTATATTGTTTAGCTTGAAAAATTTTTATGTTTCTGTTTTTGCTATTTTTGAAGAACAGATAAAATAAGAGGAATATAGATACATAAATAGAATTCCATTCTTCTTGCTTTACATTTTTGGTGAAACTTCAAACAGTTGAAATATTAAAACAAAACAAATTTTGCATTATCAGACAGGATCAGCAAGGTTATACTGTAATATGTTATTGTAACAGTTGATGTTTCTATTTCTTACAACTTGCAACTGGAAATAATGAATGTAATAAAATACGAAAATAGATGATGTAACATGAGTGTTGATGTAATATCAAAATTTTTTAACAAGTTCAATAATTTGGTATGTCATGAGCATTTATGACATTGCTGTATGGCATAACACAACATGCCAGGTACAGTAAAATCATTTGGTGGTTTTACAAAACTATACATTTTTGTGGGCACTTTATTTCATGGATAAATCCATGTCAGTTTTAATCTGTTTATCAGTTAATGGATGTAAAAAAAATTGTGGAGTATGAAACCAGCACAAAAAATTATATAGTATGCATTTAGTAGTGATAAAATGGTTAGCATGACATTGTTTGTGTTTATTGGTGAAGGAAAGGGTTTACATGACATTGTATGTGTTTAATGGTGAAGGAAAGGGTTTACATGACATTGTATGTGTTTAATGGTGAAGGAAAGGGTTTACATGACATTGTATGTGTTTAATGGTGAAGGAAAGGGTTTACATGACATTGTATGTGTTTAATGGTGAAGGAAAGGGTTTACATGACATCGTATCTATGTATTGGTGAAGGAAAGGGTGTACATGACATTGTATCTGTTTATTGGTGAAGGAAAGGGTTTACATGACATCGTATCTATGTATTGGTGAAGGAAAGGGTTTACATGACATTGTATCTGTATATTGGTGAAGGAAAGGGTTTACATGACATTGTATCTGTTTATTGGTGAAGGAAAGGGTTTACATGACATTGTATCTGTTTAATGGTGAAGGAAAGGGTTTACATGACATTGTATCTGTATATTGGGGAAGGAAAGTGTTTACATGACATTGTATCTGTTTAATGGTAACAGAAACAGTTTACCTGATTTTTTAATTTTTTTAACAGGTTCCTATACAAGCCCCAGTTGTCATTAACTTGAATGAGGATTCTACAGATGAAGAAGATAATACCCCATCTCCTGCCAAAGGGGTACAGGGCCTTCTAGGGCGTCTGGATTCTTTCCTGAATGAAGCTCGGATGTCTGTTGATGTAAGTCTGGCATGTAGGATTCAGGAACTTTCAAGTGGCATTTTCTCACACCTTAGTGAGACTAGTCGTAGCATGTCTGTTTGGTCCTATTGGATAAACTCTTCTGTATTTCAAATGGGGCTTAAATACTGTTCAGTTGTCAAATTTCACAGGGACTAATATTTTGCTGTTTTCCCTGTTTTTGATCGTACATGATTAAAATTCATAAAGGCATATAGCACATTTTCTGAGTCATTTGCTGGGTATTTCATTTATGCTATCATTAATGATTGCAAAAATAGTGGAACAGGTCCTTGTGAGTATTACTAACTCTACAGTAAGTGTAGAAAGACAGTAAGTTTAATATAATGGTGGACATATCCAGGAGCTCATTGCTGATAAAACTTGAAGATAGGGATGTTTGAAATCTTAACTTATGACTCTCACATGGACATTTATTTTATTACAGAATAATCAAAAGCGTGAAAGTGCTGCAAAAGACAATGGTTCAGAAGAATTGGAGGTTAGGAAGTACGAAGAAGAGATGAATAAACAAAGGTCATTATTGGTGCTTGTATACTGAACTTTTAAACACCAGTGAATAAGGCTTTGCTTTGTTCATCAGCTATACATAATAAAGCAAAAAGGAAACTCAACACTTCAGGATGTTTTGTGGAATATGTCTACATGTTTAGGCCGATATGCGGTATACAGTCCTGATGATGGCCACATAGCAACCGAAACATGTAGATATATTCCACAAAACATCGTTGTAGTGTTGACTTTCCTTTTTACTGTATTATGTTTTCTTGTTAAGGAATTCTGTTGAATCCTATATGGATCCACCCGAGGACGCTACCACAAAGTTCCTCATGAGGAGTATTATTTATTTACTATCAGTTACAGGCGTAACATGTTCAAGAATTAATGTTGGGCACACCTTCAAATATTAACTTCTGTATACAAATTTGTTTGCTTCACTGTTATTTTTCAGGTTTCTTGCATTCAAGCTTGTCTGAAATTTCAACAATGTGGCAATAATATAAATTTCTGAGCGGTTAGAATTCTAAACTAAACCAGCCCTAGTTAGAGATTATTCAATAACAGTTCGTTGTTAAACACTGTGTAAAAAGTTTACTGTATGAAAAGGTGACATTATAAAACAGTTTTAAGTTCTGATTTCCAAACGTTTTATCTGGAAGTTTTAAATTGTTACGCCGTTACATACAAGAGTTTTAAATATTTCAAGTCATTTTGTATATGATGATGGAAAAATCTCTTTATACTTTTAAATAATGTCTGTTGTAAACTGTTTAACAAGTATTTCAAATGAAGAAATGACATGTATCATGATGAAGACATATCTTTTGATAACATACAAAACTTTGCCCAGTTAGTTATGTGATGTATTATGTTTTACAGGATCAGTATTCTACAGGATCAGGCTATGTTTAAAGGATTGTTAAGTAAGGCCTCAAAATACCACAAGAGCACCAGCCTGGCCCAGGATAACGTTCTCAAACTCAAGGAACAGCTGGTGGCTGCTGAAAAAGTAGCTAATGCTCACAGGGAACAGTTTGAAAAAGTCCGTAAACATGTAAGTGAGGACCAGAATTAACTAGTTCATATCTGTATAACAGAGTTCTGATTTATAATTTGTCATGTCACTAATATTGATTTGAATAATGACTGATGAAGATTTGAGTCTTCATTACTACAAATGCAGATTATTTTGTTTAAAATTTTATGAATTGTTGAACTACTTTTAATTTGAATTTCTGTAATCATTGGTAAAGACTTCCTTCATAAGCCTGATATGTGATCGTTCATGATAACTTTTGATAGCAGTTTAGATATTTCAAAAAATAAACAAACAAAACTTTAGAGAAATCACTGTTCTTATGGGAAAAATAAATCAAATTACAAATTTCTTGTCAAAGAAACTTCTGAATCCTTCCTATGAACATTTTACAGGCACGAGCTTTCAGAGCCAATATCTACAAAAAGCAGGAAGCCTTTAAACAACTAGAACAGAAAGCGTTACACGTTGGACAGAGTGTTTACGGAGCCTCATACAAACCCCGCACTGTGGTGGCCGTGAAGGCCTCCGAGAAAAATAAAGTAGAAAATATCTCTGTTACACTGGTCAATGAGGTAAAGTTACAACAGTCATTATCTCCCTTGTCTAGTACAGCTGTTGAAACCGATAGCACTCAAACTTAATTTGATTTCCTTTGTTAACATTATGTTGAATTTATGGGGCCCTCTTGTTGTATTTGTGAATTAGATTACTCACTTGGTTAATCATTTTTTGCAATATAATGTTTCCATTTTTTTTTCATTTGCATTAACAATTCAAATGGCATCATTCAATGATGTTGGTGACAATTTACTGCTAAAGTTGGTTGGTGCATGAAATTGACATTGTGAACAAAAGCATTATCTGCTTTCATAGAAGGTTGAATGATCTTGAAAGGAACTCAGTTCTCCTCTTAACTTGTTTTCCAGTTGTCAACAACTTTTCCATAAAAGTCATCATATCCAATCTGCTTTGTAAATATCCCTGATCTCAATGATGTATTTTTGGTTGAAGTTTTTTGTTATTTAGTATGAAATATTTCCTTTTGTGATATTGAACATTTTATATTACAGAAAGCAGTGAAGAAAACTTTGAAAGGTAAAGAAAACAAAAACATTCCTTCAGAGAATGCTGATAAAGAAAAAGAAAAGTTACAAAGACTAGCTGATGAATATGCCAAGAAAATACAGATGTTGAAACAAGCCCAAGCCATGAAAAAAGCTGAGGCTGAAGCTGCACGAAAAGCAGCTATTGTAGCACATAATCAAAGAAAAAATGCAATACCTAGGATAGAGAAAATTGAAATAGATGTTACTGAAAGTACGTCAGAGAGTGAAGCAGAGGAACGGCCGAACAAAAGACGTCGGTCACTGATGGAATTGAATACAAGTACAAAACCAAACCTGTCCCCTCAGAATAGTGATGGTCAGAGGAAATTATCCCAGGGTGATTCTGAGGTGAAACAGGAAACATCTAACAATATCTGTGATAACACGGCTAGTGCCTTCTCTCTACCTGGTGCTCTGCGGATCAAACGACTCGCCAAACTACAGGTAAAGAAATTGTCACAAACAAAAGCTATGACACTGATCATAACAGATAGAACTTTCTATGTATTGATGACCTCAGTTGAAATCAATTTGAACAATTTATTTTAATAAAAAAAATTTTTGAATATCTTGGTCTATGCTTTTGTTTCAGTTCAATGTTAGATAAACTTTATGGTAAATATATCAGTTTACTGTCACATAAACCAGCATGGACCACCATTTTATGAAATATGATTATACTAATAAGACAATTTCTGTCATATTAAGATGATAACAAATAAAATGACTCCAGTATAGTAATTTACAATGTTTGTATATTGAAAGTTAGGTACATATAAAATGATAAAGATTATGGGTATTGATAATGTGAACGAAAAAGGTATAGACAGGAGGCTGTGATACCTTAGTCAGTAGAATATTAGCCATTATAACTTCAGATTAAGATCTGAAGTTCAAGGCTCAACGTTCGATGGTGACTTGTGTTTTATCAGGAAGCTTAGAAACAGACTAGGTCTGTGCCATCTTTGTAGTGTCTTTTGGTAAGATGCTTAACCCTAATTGGATAGCATGTTATGGGCCTCTCAAATGTTGTTGAGTTAGGTAGTCACCAGCCACTGAAAGGAGACTCCACCTCAAAATGACACAGATTGTTCACAGAGTGATAGACACAGCAGCCAATAACACATAATTCTGCTTTTCAGGAGGACCACTTCCAAGCAGTGCTGTCTAATTGTGCCAAAACCCTGATCTCAGCCCAGTCTTCATTAGTGTCACATTCTGTCTTGCTACCACAATGTCAACAGGTAGTGTATCATTAGAAAGTCTATTAAGATATATAATTACACATTGGGAAGAAATCATTACTGTAATACATCCTTTTTTGTAATAAATACCAAACTTACACATGGTTACTGTGATTTAACTGAATTGTTTTCACTCCAATGCTAACTTTGATTTTTTTTAACAGATTCCTTCCTTCCAAACACCAAAACGTGATACAAAGACGAAAGTCAGCCACACACCCTGGGAGGCATCTCCTCTAGTCTATAAAAGTCCACTCCAACACTTCAGATCCTATAGGTATGTATTTATCTGGTATCAAGCATACTTAATGTAATGCCATTCAGAAAAATTATAAACCATGAGTAAGGAGTAATGTGTTGCCTCCCTTGGCTACACCCTGTCTGAGTAAGGAATAATGTGTTGCCTCCTTTGGCTACACCCTGACTGAGTAAGGTGTAATGTGTTGCCCCCCCCCCCCCCCCCCCAAGCTACACACCTGACTGAGTAAGGAATAATGTGTTGCCTCCTTGGCTACACCCTGACTGAATACAGAGTAATGTGTTGCCCTCCTGGGCTACACCCTGACTGTGTAAGGAGTAATGTGTTGCCTCCTGGGCTACACACCTGTCTGAGTAATTAGTAATGTGTTGCCCTCCTTGGCTACACCTTGACTGAGTAAGGGGTTATTGAGTTGCCCCCTCACCTGGGCTACACCCTGACTAAGAAGTAATGGGTTGGCCCCCTCCTGGCTACCCCCTGACTAAGAAGTAATGGATTGGCCCCCTCCGGGCTACACCCTGACTAAGAAGTAATGGGTTAGCCCCCTCTGGGCAACATCTTGAATAAGAAGTAATGTGTTGGTCCTTGTGCTAACCTTGACTATGAAGTAATGAGTTGCCCCCTGGACTACACCCTGACTAAGAAGTAATGAGTTGCCCCCTTGGCTACACCCTGACTAAGAAGTAATGGGTTAGCCCCCTGAGCTACACCCTGACTAAGAAGTAATGGGTTAGCCCCCTCTGGGCTACACCCTGACTGAGTAAGGAGTAATGTGTTGGTCCTTGTGCTAACCTTGACTATGAAGTAATGTGTTGACCCTATGATATAGAAATTTGATATAGATAGCCTGTCTGATTTTTGTTTTCAAAAATGCTAGTGGTAGTTTTGAACTTTTGTTGTAAAAAATGAGGGTCTTAATTTTTGATTATCTCAAAATCCTGATTTTTTTCCATGAAAAAATAAGTTATATTTTAAAATTTTCCTTTATATTTGATGAAAAATAGAAATATCTCACTTCATTCCATTCCAATTGTAATAAAATTACCCACCTGTTACTTCAAGGCTGGAAGTTCAACCATTCAGTTTGATTAATGTCTTTGACCTGTATTCATTGACTGGATGAAAAAATCACACTCACCCTACATTTTTGTAAAGTATACTTTTAATATTTGATTGCAGATTCAGTCCATATTATCGCACCAGAGCCAACCTTACTTTGTCTTCCTTTACATTTTCCAACAAAATCAATCCAAAGAAAGTTCTATGCAAATATGATCTCCAAGGAACCTGTCACGATGAGGAGTGTGGGGGGTAAGTACTACAAAAATCATGTTTTACTTACAGTAGATAAACACTATATCTCTGATTCAGACAAACGAGGAGCAAAAGGGATAAATAGTACAAATATTTTGCTATAGTAGATAAACACTGTTGATTATCTCTGATTCAGATGGACGAGGAGCATCAGGGATAAATTGTACAAATATCATGTTTTACTAACAATAAATAAATACTGTTAATCATCTCTGGTTCTGATAAAGATTGGGGATGAGGGGTTAGTAATGATGACTATGTTAGCTTCCAGTAAATACATTTGGTATATCTGGTTGAGGAGTAATTGATTGGTTGTTGGGGTGGGGGTGAGTTACCATTACTAATGTCACAGTAGAATATACTGCTGAAATAATGCTATCCCTGGTTATGATTGAAATGGAAATTATAATCATAAAGGTATCTCATCCCTACATCCCACAAAAGTTTCTGTATAATGTGTAAAGCCTACAATGACACGACCTTATATAAACACAGGAATTTCTTTTGACCCTTAACTAACAAGAGTCAAATTACATTTTACTCTAAATGTGGAGAATTAATTTAAGGACATGCCAATTGAAAGCCTTGAATGAAATTTTAGGATGCCGAAAATAGTTTCAGGAGTCAAATGGAAACTCTAAAATGCACTGAGGGTTCAAATGGAATCTCTGAAACACACTGAGGGTCCAAATGGAATCTCTGAAACACACTGAGGGTTCAAATGGGAAGTTATACAACACAATGAGGGCTAAAATGGAAGCTCTGAAACACACTTAAGGCTCAACTGGAATCTCCCAAACACAATGAAGGATCAGATTGAAGTTCTTTTATACACGTATGGTAATCTGTTTAGATATCACCCTCATAATCACACACAGACACTTATCTAGAAACATATAAAGTTCGCCTTTTTAATGTGTGACTTAGTGACACTGTTAACTTCCTTGGTGTTTGGCAGGAGAGTTCACTTTACGCTGTTTCTGGTGATTTGTCCAGGTGGAAACATAAAAGTTCAGGGAAAAAACCTGATTCAACTAATTCTTAAGTAACTATTTGTAGGATGAAGTGTAACACAATAGACCTCAGAAAGAATTAATTACTATTTGAATATATATTTATTATCAACACTTCCACTTCTGCTTTAATTCTGTCTTCTATATATCATTATTCATATTCACAAACATGCTAAAGAACCAATGTTAACACTGTTAGATATTGGTCAGTAATCATGTAATAGCCAAGCTGATTAAATTATCAGCCTTGTACTAAGTTTGACCACTTGTTTGTAAAAACAAACTCAGCGTTGTTAGTTTCAGGGTTCTGTGGTATTTCGGTCAACACATACTTACCTTTTGGTTTGTTTAATGTCATTTCTTTTTGGATCGCTGTGTGTTTTACCATTTGATGGCCCTAATGACCTTTTATGTGTTGACGGGCCGTTAAGAATGTAATAATAATAATAACGTACTGGACAAAGTCAAATTTGGTCGTGCTTCAGTTAAGTAGCCTGACATGTAATTAAGATATGATATAGTACTGGGAGGGCAGGTTCTAAGTCAGTTCTAAGGATAGCGATGGGCCTATCAACATCTCTTAGTGCTTGTCCCATCAGTACTCACCATTCCGACCGGAACCCTTAAATGTGTTTATTGTATTTGTGGAAACTCTTATCAAACTTTTCATATTAGTTTATGATATGGTGCTGGAGTAACTGGTACTTACTACCTACTGGTGCTGTATGCTGTTGAAATGTTTTTGAACTGGGTGTAAATGTTTAAGTTGGCAGTAATTTAGAACCTGGGTTGGAACTTTATTTGCTACAACTTCAGCACATATTTCCACCTTAAGTGTTATAGAAGACCATATACAGTCAAAGCTGCTTAATGCTCCAGGGACCATTAGAACTTGGTTAATTAGCGATGTGGGTTCTCTATAACTGTATGATCATCCTTTATTACTGTAAGTTGTCATTTTAGAACTATATATGTGGTAAAATAAGATGGAAAAACCAAAAATACACAAAAATATTCTGTTTAATGCAGTAATTTTTGTAGGATTTTTTTTCAGGCAAGTCTAGAACTCCTATCCAAAATTTTGATGAGTTCCGTTACTAAGAAATATAGTAATTCCTCAAAATTTGAGGGAGTCCCACAGGAAGTTTAGGAGTCCATGACTTACATACCTGAATCCCAAAAATCACTGTTAATGGATAAATTAATTTTTGTAAAGATCTGGGATATGAAACCCAAATACAATACTTTTCATTAAGTTCTAAAACTAATCTGTTTTGGAGTAGATCAGCTGTGCTCTCTTACAGATGCATTGCTTTTCATATTGCCAAATTTGGCTACTCAGAACTACATTTTGGGCTCAGATATCAAAATGTAATTGTGAATATTGTTCTGCCATACCTCCTTGTTGATGTACATCATGCATGCTATTCCACAGATAAAACAATGGCACATCAAAAAGGAAGGATATTATTGATTTTCTTTCTCATTGTTTTTTGTTTTTGTAAAAGTTTCTAATGTGATATGAATTTTAATTTTAAAATGGTGATGTTCCCTTAGATAATATCATAATGTACTATCTTCAGGGATCTTATTAAAGTAGATCTCTGTACTTGTGCCGAGCCTGGAGCCTTGACTACATAATTGTTTTATCAATAGTAAATATGCTATGTTGATATTTTATTTCTTATGGAGAAACAGAACCCCAAGATTAGTAATTAAAACAATAGTTTGTCATTGTGATCTTATCAATGACTTGATACATCTATTTTGGAGGTATTCTGGTATTGGTGGAGGATTGCAAGGATATGTAGACCTTAAGTAGTACTGTGGATTGTATTTATCCCGTCTATAGACCAACATATACTAAAAGGATAAAGAAACGCAGGGTGAACTTTAAACCAGAAATTAAGTATGATATCGGGCTTCATTTAAAACAAAATTTTGTATACTTACAGATAAATTAAAGCTTAAAAATTTCCAAAGTCTGTATTTTGCATTTGATAATTGGTTGAGAGGTACTAACGATTAAATTGAATGGACCCATAGGATTTTGAAATTGAAATTGAACTGAGTCATCAATATCTTGTGTGTCCGCCGTTTGCTGTAGTCACGGCCCTTATTCTTTTGGTCAGAGAGTTCATGAGAGCGTTAATCCATCTTATGGGGATGTTGTTCCATTCTTCAATCAGAGCTCTGGTCAACTGCTCTCGAATAGCAGGGGGTGGCTGGCACTTTCGAACCTGTCTATCCAACTGGTCCCAAAGATGCTCGATCGGGGACAAATCAGGGCTATATGGTGGCCAATCTAGTGGTTGAATGTTGTTGTTGGCCAAAAAGACTTGGCAAATCCTTGCTACGTGGGGCCTAGCATTATCCTGCTGGAGGGTTAGATTATGCTGCTGTAAGAAAGGGATAACATGGGGTCGGAGGATCTCATCTCTATACTTAGCTGCTGTTAAATTGCCATCAATAACAACCAATTGTGATTTTAACCTGTCTGAGATTCCTCCCCACACCATTACTGAACCACCCCCAAACCTATCCCTCTCTACAACGCAAGCGTCCGTAAAACGTTCGCCACAACATCGGTAGACACATTGATGGCCGTCAGATCGATAAAGCCAGAATCGACACTCGTCTGTGAAGAAAAATTGTCTCCACTGCCTCAGTGGTAACCGTCGTGGAGCATGTGCAGCGACCCAGGCCATACGATGCTGGCGTCAAGCAGGGGTAAGGTGTGGACCTACGTAGGGGCAACATGCTCTTACACCAACTTCTCGTAATCGATTCCTTACAGTTTTTGAACTTATAGGATGCCCATGATTTCCACGAACATTAATTGCACTCTCAACGGCAGTAAGGCACCGATTACGCACATGAAAGACGACGATATAGCGATCCTGATGTTGTGACGTTACGCGCGTACGTCCTGATCTAGGTCGATCGGCCAATCGCCCAGTTTCCCGAAGACGTCTTACAAGACGTCCTATGGTGGAAACATTAACACCAAAGTGCCTAGCAACCTGATTTTGCAGCTGTCCTTGCATTAGCATCTGAATGGCCTGACCCCTCTGAACTTCTGTGAGTCGTGTCATTCTTAAAACAAATCAAATTCTCAATTAATTTTAGGTAAGCAGTTGGTCTGTATAAAGACTAACGAAGAGTGACTTGACCAATGCTGCATGAGACCAGAACAACACGGTGCAAGAGATTCTTGTTTTTTCCTTCCTCCATTTACCAGAGCTGCGCACTGTACGGTGACTAAATTTTCGATACATGACAAGGTGTAATATGACCTAATTACTCAATCCACAAAGTTTCACTTTATTTGGAGAACGCGTTTTCAAAATATCGGAATAAATATTAGCCTGCGTTTCTTTATCCTATCAGTATATTATCTCTGAGACAGAGTTAGGGAATGGGCTTATGTAGATCATTAGGCATTATAGTAGTGTTTTTTGTGACTCAATTAGGTGCCACAGTAGTGGTTGAGGCATTTACAGCTTGTATTGACAATATCAGCATATAAGACTGTTAGCTGTTGTCAAAAAATGACATCAACCATTGTAGTGACACCTTAAGACCTCAGCTGTTGTAGGGATACATTTATGCTACAACCCTAGATGTTGTAGGGACAAAGTTTTCATATAACTTAAGCTGTCCAATAGACACAGATGCCATATGACCTAGGCTGTTTTAGGACAGTTTTCATTATATCAGCTGTTGTAGGGAAACAGTTTTTGTATGACATCAACTGTTGTTGGAACACAGGTGTCATATGACCTTAACTCTTGTAGAGACACAGTTGTCATATGACCTTAACTCTTGTAGAGACACAGATGTCATATGACATCAGCTGTTGTAGGGAAACAGTTGTTGTATGGCTTCAGGTGTTGTAGGGACACAGGTGTCATATGACTTAAGCAGTTTTAGGGACACAGTTGTCATGACTTCAGCTGTTGTAGGGAGGGACACACCTTCAGCTGTTGTAGGGACAGAGTTATAATGTTTGTTTGATTTTGAAAAAAATATGCACTTATTTCACCACAAACTCAATTGGGACTAGTCCTTATGTCTTTAAGTGGGAAGTCACAATAAAGGTTATATTTATTACTTTTTAATTGATGGAATATCACATGAATGGTAATTCTGTAGTTTAAATCAAGTTGACCAACATTTCTTGTAAAGATGTTTAGTTTTCTAACCAACATAGACTGGTTTGTCATTTCTGATGTATCATGGGTGATATGTCATCTGTTATCTAGTAAACACTTGGTACCAAATGTGCTGAGTTAGCCGACAGGACAAGTTTATGATATAATTTATGACCAGCCCAGCTGCTGACGTTATTGTAAGATAAGTGACAAGTACAGCTTGTGTAAGGTTATAGTGCAAGTATACAGTTTGTCATGTATTGGAATGGAGTTGGTACATTAGCAGAACACCTGCAAATTTAGATATTTCAGGGAGGAAAAAACTTTGTGTTAGTGTTTAGTTGGAACAAAAATACATTAAAAAGTATACATGAAGTGAGGAATAGCTGTATCACGGCAGTAGGAGATATATCCTTGATCTGATATAATGAATTTATGTGCTGTAATCTTTAGTTAGAATGATAAACAGAAAGTATTCACTCTATACAATGGGGCACCAGACCTAACTTAAACACACTTCCACCCAATCCCAAGCCCCATCCTGACCCCAAATAAAACAGGAAAAAAGGAGGATAACTCTTTACTCTTGGCTACCACACCCAACTTTCCTGTTAAACACATATCTCCCATCCCAAACGTGAACGAAGGGGGATAACTCAATATATAAAGTATCACATGACAATGGTCACTTGTAGGGAATGTGGCTATATAAAGTTAAATACTCATATTGCCCTTTTATAGTTTACAGGGGATATGTATTGTTTATTAATTAAGTTTTTTCCGTCACAAATTTGAAAGAAATCAACAGGATCAATGATTTAAACAGACTACTGTGACATCATTAATTTTCATTGAGGTTTTATTTTTATTCATTTTATGGGTGTTTTTAATCCATGAATTGTTGATGTGACCATAATTTTACTTATTGGACTATGATTATCTAAGAAATCAAGTGCCAATGAAATATCAATTATTTGAAAAACTTTGAAAATTGAGCGTCGTAGAAATATGTGATTTAATAGTACATGGTTGATAGAGTATTCCAGATTATAGAAGGTCTCTTTTTAATGGGATAGCTGATACATATCTAGGAAACAAATATTAGGATGACATCTTAGAGTTATCAGAATTTTGGGATATATACCTTATAACAGGAAGAATAAGATTCCATTCAAAAATTCCATGGGTATAGACATAGAATTAACCTATGATGTAGGCTGTCAGCAGCCCATGTGTGACACCACCTCATATGTGTGGTAGGTGACCAATACATGTGATGACAGTAATGTGATCAGCATTATCAGGTGGTCTGTGTGTACAGGTGTACAGGTGTTCAGGGCAGACTTCCTCTACTCCTGTCATTCGTCTCCCTGTACAACTAGTAACATGTGTTTCCTTCATCCCACTCTCAGTGATGTGGTTTTTACCCGCTTTATGGCCATATCATAGCCTCAGTCTTTTAAAAGATTAACACAGCAAAAAAAAAAAAAACTTGAGTGAAATCTGCTGATGAAAAGAACTTTGTTTCTATGTCTTCTTCATAAGTTGTGTTTGTTTGTTTTGGTTGTTAAGGAATTATCTAGACTGTAGGACAGATGTAAAGTGGAATCTGTGAGAACAATCCCTGTTTTGTCTCTGGTCCTGTTGATGGACAGGTAATGTTATTGTGGGTGGTCTTCGACTAGATGAGATTACCTGTCTGAGTGTATTGGTGTCACTGTATCTTATAGCATATTCTGGTCACTTCACATAGCTGCCAAGTCATGCAGCTAAAGATTATGAATGAAAATATTGTTGTATGTGCTTGAGTGTTGCCAGCTATGTATAGCATTAGAGATTATAACACTGCCTTGACTTTTGGTTTACAATAATCTACATGCAGTTTTATCACGCCATAAATATACAATATACTGTATTTCTTAATCACATATAAGATGTGACATTATCACTCAGAAGATTTAGATCACAAATTTTAGAATAGACTATTTCTAACCATTACCATGACCTTACAAAATCAAAAATTTTAGTCCTTGTTATATTTTTGTCACTAATAAATGGGAGAGCAAATTGTAATGGAATTACATGGCCAATACTGAATACCTGTACATAATCAGAAAATACTGGTATTTCAACAAAATCTTACTTCCAACTCAAAGCTAATAAAACTTGTGTAAAATATGACCTAACAAAAAAATTAAAGGGAGACTATCGTAAAAAGTACACAAATAATCAGACCAGGGGTTCCAGAAGAGTGTGTTCTGCTTCATCAGTGACACACACCATGTATATCTTGGTCTATTCAGGTAAGCAATGTCATGCTTGCAAATGAGAACAAGATAAACAACAATGGAACAACTGGGCTTACTAACAAGTATCCAACACAGCCAACTTCATATTGTACAAGAAATAGAATATATCTCAATGAAATCATTGTGACAATTGTAAAACTTCCCCGTTATTTTTAAAGTACAAGATAATGAAATATTGTGAAAAGTACAGGACATTGAAATATTGTGAAAAGTACAGGATATTGAAATATTGTGAGAAGTACAAGATAAGGAAATATTCTTAGAAGTACAAAATAAACTATTATGAGTTTCAGCAATATTATTCTCAGTATTCAGTAAAATCAAACTGAAGTTCATAAAGTTTTACTTCAACTTCCAGTTATGTGTCAAAACAATATTTTATCAAATAATGCAAGTTCTATAAAATTCCATGTTGATATAATCTTGATGTGAATAGATGTATATCCATAAAACTCTGTGTGTTTGCAGATTATGATATGATGCATCACTAACACTGGTGATACATTACATCTCATTAGTGTTATAAATGACGCGACTGAGTTATTATACAAATGTATTTTGTTTTGGAAGAATTTATAAATCATACTCAAGTGGAAAAGTTGACACTTTTTTACTTATACACTTATATATTTCTTTTGATGTTATTTTGACATGCAAATGATTTCATAAATAGATCTTAGACTGTTTTAAAGAATCCGATAAAGTCATCCATTACTGTAAAGATTTCCACCTGTATATTGACAATTAACAGACATGTCTACATAACTGACATGCTTTCATAGCTTTGTTTGTAACTTTTATTGCTATGGAAATTAAAAACATTCAAAGCTGTTTGATTAATTGACCTGTCAATCATCAGAAACACTGTATACATGCAATAGATGTATAATTATAGACCTGTTAGAATGTTTGTATGAATTAGTATACTCAGTCGGTTTTTCATTTTACTTCCTAAAACAGTTTCCCCTAGTTAAACTTTTGGCTATTTCCCCACAAAAAGGGAAAAAAACAAGAGTATCCTCCCAACTTTAAAGATACCATTACTGTATATTCCTAATTGTATAGACATAATGATTTATTTTTCAGACAGAGTAGAGCCAACACCAGATCAAAGTTAGGGGGTTGATATAATTATAGTACTGCCTGTATACCCATGCATCACCATTGAGTTGGCTGTTAGGCTCATTGGTGGACTAGTTCAAACTCTACAGGGCTTCATCAGAACAATTTTGTTTTTGATTCTAAAAGTTTAGTACTAAAAGGTTGGGCTTTCAAATCAGCTAGGGGCAGGTAAAGCCTCACCTTCAAATAAAAAATTGTGGGTTGCTATGATTAAAACTATCATGATAATGTAAGACAATATTGTATCAGATGTGTAGTTTATCATACTTTTGAATGCAGGATGATGTTTTGGTCTTTATTGAAGAAAACTCCAGTAAGATTCTCTGTTGGTGGAGGACAAAAACATTTCAGTATATCCATTGTTTGATTGTCATATGATGGGAATATGTTTCAGACTACACAGTGGTGACATTAAGATGTCTGAGGCAGAGGTGTTACAGGATATAATATCTTATCATCCAGCAGTGGCAGGGATTAGTTCTAATACACCAACCAACAACTACCCACAGATCTTAGGTAAGCAAACAACAACTACCCACAGATCTTAGGTAAGTAAACAACAACTACCCACAGATCTTAGGTAAGTAAACAACAGCTACCCACAGATCTTAGGTAAGGAAACAACAAACAACAACTACCCACAGATCTTAGGTAAGGAAACAACAAACAACAACTACCCACAGATCTTAGGTAAGCAAACAACAAACAACAACTACCCACAGATCTTAGGTAAGGAAACAACAAACAACAACTACCCACAGATCTTAGGTAAGCAAACAACAACCAGCCACAGATCTTAGGTAAGGAAACAACAAACAACAACTACCCACAGATCTTAGGTAAGGAAACAACAAACAACAACTACCCACAGATCTTAGGTAAGTAAACAACAACTACCCACAGATCTTAGGTAAGGAAACAACAAACAACAACTACCCACAGATCTTAGGTAAGGAAACAACAAACAACAACTACCCACAGATCTTAGGTAAGCAAACAACAACCAGCCACAGATCTTAGGTAAGTAAACAACAACTACCCACAGATCTTAGGTAAGGAAACAACAAACAACAACTACCCACAGATCTTAGGTAAGCAAACAACAACTACCCACAGATCTTAAGTAAGGAAACAACAAACAACAACTACCCACAGATCTAAGGTAAGGAAACAACAAACAACAACTACCCACAGATCTTAGGTAAGGAAACAACAAACAACTACCCACAGATCTTAGGAAAGCAAACAACAACCAGAACTATCCATAGACCATAGATAAGGAAACTTATCAACAGGCTAGGACACACAAATAGTAGATACATGCAGTTTTCCTATAATTTGTAAGATCACTATCATGTGCTTACGTTCAAAGAGCATTAGTATATTCTTTAAGTATGATGAATGAAACTACTAGAGATCAGCATTTTTCTCTTCATTACAGGAAAATTTGTGAGTAACACTCTAAAACAACACCAGGGAAAACTGACCAGTGACCAGTTGATGTTGCTAATGGCCAGTCAAGTGTCAGAGAAAAGTGGACACAGTAAGTTAGTGGTAATCAAGACAATAAACGTATGCATATGCATCAATCGAACCCATAGTTTAGATTTAATCCTACAAAATTATTGCTGATAAGTAAACCAGGAACTCAACTTGGCTTCAACCTTTCAACTTTTTCATCACAAGGCTTAGTGCCTGAAGACTGAAGAATGTAAGAAATCAGTGCATTCTTGTTCTTAATGACCTGTTGTAAAAGATTTAAAGTTTATTTAGCTATACTTATTGGTATTAATGTGTTTAGGAATAACTTTAATAAGTAAAGTTGTGGTATGGATAAAATTCATGTTTTTGTGTTAACAGCAAAGCCACACAACCTGTTCCTTGAGGCACGAAAGTGGAGACAGCTGTGTGAAGACAGAAGGGACGAAATCCAAGACTTCACTTCTGATAACACATTTGATAGTATAGGTAAGGAAATATGGAACTGGTCTTTGTCATTACTATGTTTGACAGTATAGATAAGATAATATAGAATTGGTCTTTGTCATTACTATGTTTGACAGTATAGGTAAGATAATATAGAATTGGTCTTTGTCATTACTATGTTTGACAGTATAGGTAAGATAATATAGAATTGGTCTTTGTCATTACTATGTTTGACAGTATAGGTAAGATAATATATAATTGATCTTTGTCATTACTATGTTTGACAGTATAGGTAAGATAATATATAATTGGTCTTTGTCATTACTATGTTTGACAGTATAGGTAAGATAATATATAATTGATCTTTGTCATTACTATGTTTGACAGTATAGGTAAGATAATATATAATTGGTCTTTGTCATTACTATGTTTGACAGTATAGGTAAGATAATATATAATTGATCTTGCTGGATGTTAAAAAGGTTCCTTGACAAGTTGTTGTTGTTTGACTTCAAGCATATTTAATTGTGCTGGTGCATTTTAGGAATTGAACAACAGGCGAAATTTATGAGATTGCTCTTCTAAATTTCTTCAGAAACTTCTTCAGCTCTTCCAGCAGAGTATAAATATTCAGTATAAAATAGGATTAAGTAAAGACATAACATTGTAAATGTAATTTTATGAAAACCATTTTACATTCCTGCACAAACCTTTATCAATTTGTGGTAATTGGTTGCAGAATGGCAGCGTCCAATTGACAGACAGGAACTGGACAATGTGATAGGTGACCAGGACCTTCGTTACTTTGTGTCTGACTCCTCAAACATTCAAGACATGGAGACTGCTGTACTAGACAATCCACACAACATTCAGATCTGGCTCAAATTGGCTCACAAAAAACTCCACGACCCCAACAGGTAGGTCATCAACTTCTAGCAAATTCTTTTTATGATCTTCCAGAAATCATACTTTGGCTATATGTATTATTAAAAAGCAGATTTACTCATAATCAGATTTCTGGTAAAAAATACAACTAAAAAATGGAGAGAATCAGGAAGGCACCTCAAGGTTTCCATACTACCTAAATTAACTGACCTAAACAGTCAGCAAAATATTACAATAAATTTTTACAGAACTTTTACAATAGAATGACAGTCAACTGTCAAGATTAACATTGACTTAAGTGTCAGTTTGTGTCACATTCTTATAGTGTTGTGTGACCCTATTTGTTTGTCCTGTGTTAAAGTGGAAGCGAGACATGTCTTGACCATGCCCTCAATGTGTTGGCACGGGGCCTGGAGGAAAACAAGGATAGTGCAGAACTATGGCAAAACTACCTTAGTCTGTATGCCAAACACAAGGAATCAAATGATCTGCAACAGCTGTGTGAAACTGCTCTGGAATACACCCAAAGCTACACACTTTGGTGGCAGGTTAGTAGGAGTTGTCTCCCTTAGTACATTTCTGTTTATAAGTTGAGAGGAAAAAATTATAAAATGAACATGCAAATAGAAAACTAATGAAAAGAGTTAGTTGTGATTGAGAGTGGTGTATAAAATAAATGCAAGGAAGCAAAAGAAGAAAATAAATGATTTATTTTTTGTTTCAGTACCTCAATGTATGCACCTCCAGTCAGCAGAAGCAGGAGGTTTGTGATCAGATGCTGGAGTATGTGAGACTAGCTGAAGACCACTTTCCTCAAGATGTACGTTCCCACTGGGTTCTGGAAGTCATCCTATATAAAACAGCGCTCTATGTGTGGACTGGCAAGTTCAAAGCTGCCATTAAACAGCTACAGGTGAGTGGAAAGTCAAGTGTTCAAAAGCTGATATTGAGCAAGATTCCTCTGGCTTTGTAAAAGTGTTGAACCTGCTTCTGACCCTTGCATGATCAAGGCAGATTGGCTACCCAATCAGTTGATGTGGTATCCTCCTAATGCTCATCAAGACAATACAAAATTATGGTGGCACTAAGTATGGTCAAAATCCATGTGATAGAAAAAAGAAAAATTAAGGTTCTTACATTTTGTAGAATTTCTGTGGTTTGATATGTAGGAAATGATAAAAGCAATGATGCAACAACAGACAAAACAGGTTTATTGTAAAATATAAAAGAAATGAGAATTATTCATCATAAAATACAGAGATCAGAATGATTCATCATAAAATACAGAGATTGGAATGATTCATCATAAAATATAGAGAACAGAATGATTCATCATAAAATACAGAGATCAGAATGATTCATCATAAAATATAGAGATCAGAATGATTCATCATAAAATATAGAGATTAGAATGATTCATCATAAAATACAGAGATCAGAATGATTCATCATAAAATACAGAGATCAGAATGATTCATAAAATCATAAAATACAGAGATTGGAATGATTCATCATAAAATACAGAGATTGGAATGATTCATCATAAAATACAGAGATCAGAATGATTCATCATAAAATACAGAGATCTGAATGATTCACTATAAAATACAGAGATCTGAATGATTCATCATAAAATACAGAGATCAGAATGATTCATCATAAAATACAGAGATCAGAATGATTCATCATAAAATACAGAGGTTAGAATGATTCATCATAAAATACAGAGATCAGAATGATTCATCATAAAATACAGAGATCAGAATGATTCATCATAAAATACAGAGATCAAAATGATTCATCATAAAATCAGAATGATTCATCATAAAATATAGAGATTGGAATGATTCATCATAAAATACAGAGATCAGAATGATTCATCATAACATATAGAGATTAGAATGGTTCATCAGAAAATACAGAGAGAATGATTCATCATATGATACAGAGATCAGAATGATTCATCATAAAATACAGAGATCAGAATGATTCATCATAAAATACAGAGATCAGAATGATTCATCATAAAATACAGAGATCAGAATGATTCATCATAAAATATAGAGATTAAAATGATTCATCATAAAATATAGAGATTAGAATGAATCACGAAAAAATATCAATAGGTTAGAATTATTCATCATCATATAGATATTAAACAGTGATACTGAAAAGGTTGATCAACAAGGAAGAGACGGAAGTAGAAATGAAAGGAAATAATGTTAATGTGTTATGTACTTTTCAAACTCTCCTTTATAAAGCATGTAAAATGTCCTCATTATTTGTGGTATGATTTACGACTTGTGAGTTTAAAAGTCAATTCAGTTTGTCGGAAATGAAAAACCAAACGATGTGTGTGATATTTGATTCCCTGGTGATTTATTCAAAGTAAATGTGAAATTTTTGGAAGCAGAAAAATAATTCTGAAAGAAAAAACAATTTGGATAAAAACTAGGAGATCTGTAGGAATCAAAGAAATTAGATATTCAAAGCATACAGAGCTTCTTCCATTCTCAGCAGAGTTGTTGTTCTCTATGGGATGGAGGTAGAGATAACAAATCGTGATGTTATGTAGTAGGTGTCCACCTGTGTGATAGGTGGTGCACCACAGACAAAGCTTACACAACATTATACCTTGTTTACATACACAAAATGGAAACCAGATACTCAGCCACAATCAAACTTACCTACCAAGCCCGGAATCTTTGTCTCCAGTGTCGGTATCAAAATATACTACATATTATTAGGTGTTACAATGTTTTGTTATCCTTGCTTGCAGGGATGGTAGTTTTTTGTTAATAAGACATATCAAGTTTATACGGATATTAAAATGATATTACACAAGAGAATATTTGTGTAACTGTCATCTTTATGTAATGAAAGAAGGTCACGGTGAATGAACTTGTTGATGTTTATGAAAATTAAAATAAAAAGCTCCGGTTTCTATTTGGTCTACAAGCATGAATGTAGGTATGGTTGATATAGCATCTCATTTAAGGACTTTCAAAAGTGGGTATATCTGAAAGAGTGCTGTCTGCTACTGGATAAAAACAGAAACTGACAAAAGTGTGGCCCTATACAGTGGAACTTCTCCAAATCAACCATGCAAAGGACATGAGTAGTTGGCCAGTTTATAGAGGGTTCGGTTTGTAGAAGTGAAGCAAGTTGACTGGTCGGGATTTTGATATAATTGAATGGATTCTGTTCTGTACACTACATTAACCATTCCATTTGCTTTCAGCATTTATACTGCACATGCTGAACCGAATACAGAAAAAATGTGTTATAGAGTAAAAAAACATTTCAGTAAAGAGGGAAAACAGTGATACTTGTTTACTGTTTGCAACAGTAGGTGAAAAGAAATCTCTGCATTGCCTAGCGATCTCAGAAATATCTTTGCATACGTCAGCCCCCGTTGTATGGCTGGCTTGTCTGAAAGGGTTACCAACTTATGTATTTCATGAATATGTGTTTTTGTTTATCAGTCTGAAAACTTATCTACTCTGTGTTAAAATAACATTGTTCAATTACCCAAGATTTAAATGCAAACTGCAGCTTTCTAACTTTGCATCGTACTTATTTTCATGTTATCTGCAGCCATTTCTCACTTCGGTGGAACAGTTGACTCATTCAATATGATTTCAATTTGTCATAAGAGATAACTTTGTCAAAGCTTGAAACTGTCACCACAGGTGTTGATTTCATAGTCCGCTGGTCGCTGGTCGGAATTTAGATCTTAATTGTTTAGGTAAGACCAGTTTTCAGTATTAATTTTCATTTTGCATTATGTATTTCAATCTTTTCGGAGACAAAATCAGTTCAGTATTTGGAATGGAGAGGGATCAGCATTTGGATAGTCTTTATCACTATAATAAAGTGGACGGCATTCTGTACGTGGCCATTTCATTCATTTCGAGAGGTGGTCAGATTTGTAGAAGGATTGGTTTAGGGGATGTTGCACAGTACTTGTTAAGAACAGCCTTATAAAGGCACTGCATTCTATTGGGTGTAAACAGACACTAACAAACAGACTCTGACAAAATTGTACCATCTACTGAATGCAATCAGACAGGAACAGGGATGTTGCTTTCATGCTCATTAGTAGTACCAACTACTTTGTGCCAACAGAGGTTGTTGAGGGTATATAGGACCTTTGCTGAATATTTGAAAAGTAGAAAATGGTCCCATTTGATGGTTAACAGAAAGCGGTACCTTCTTTGCTGTCCGAAGGGAAAGCATGTAGTTGCTGCTTTGTCCGTCCTTCTGTTTGGCTGTCAGTTGTCCGTTCATCCATCTGTCCATCTGTCATAATTTTGTCTGGAGCATAACAGGGAAAAAACTATATATGAAGTATCAATATAAAACTCCTTTGAAAGAGAAAATTAAACTGGTGACCTGTACTGGTCGTTTTTAGGGACAGACAAAATGAAACTGGTGACCTGTACTGGTCGTTTTTAGGGACAGACAAAATGAAA
This sequence comes from Ylistrum balloti, assembly GCF_031769215.1. Taxonomy (NCBI): domain Eukaryota; kingdom Metazoa; phylum Mollusca; class Bivalvia; order Pectinida; family Pectinidae; genus Ylistrum; species Ylistrum balloti. Next base: position 384,634 of record NW_026782073.1, read on the forward strand.
ATGGTGACCTGTACTGGTCGTTTTTAGGGACAGACAAAATGAAAATGGTGACCTGTACTGGTCGTTTTTTAGGGACAGACAAAATGAAAATGGTGACCTGTACTGGTCGTTTTTAGGGACAGACAAAATGAAACTGGTGACCTGTACTGGTCATTTTTAGGGACAGACAAAATGAAACTGGTGACCTGTACTGGTCGTTTTTAGGGACAGACAAAATGAAAATGGTGACCTGTACTGGTCGTTTTTAGGGACAGACAAAATGAAACTGGTGACCTGTACTGGTCGTTTTTAGGGACAGACAAAATGAAAATGGTGACCTGTACTGGTCGTTTTTAGGAACAGACAAAATGAAACTGGTGACCTGTACTGGTCGTTTTTAGGGACAGACAAAATGAAACTGGTGACCTGTACTGGTCGTTTTTAGGGACAGACAAAATGAAAATGGTGACCTGTACTGGTCGTTTTTAGGGACAGACAAAATGAAATTGGTGACCTGTACTGGTCGTTTTTAGGGACAGACAAAATGAAAATGGTGACCTGTACTGGTCGTTTTTTAGGGACAGACAAAATGAAAATGGTGACCTGTACTGGTCGTTTTTAGGGACAGACAAAATGAAACTGGTGACCTGTACTGGTCATTTTTAGGGACAGACAGAAATGAAACTGGTGACCTGTACTGGTCGTTTTTAGGGACAGACAAAATGAAAATGGTGACCTGTACTGGTCGTTTTTAGGGACAGACAAAATGAAACTGGTGACCTGTACAGGTTGTTTTTAGAGACAGACAAAATAACACTGGTGGTTTGTATGGGTTGTTTTTAGGGACAGACAAAATGAAATTGTTGACCCTGTGCTTGGTGACAAAATGTTCATGGTCGTTTTTAGGGACAGACAAAATGAAACTGGTGACACTGGTCGTTTTTAGGGACAGTGTAGTGTCGTTTTACAAAATGAAACTGGTGACCTGTACTGGTCGTTTTTAGGGACAGACAAAATGAAACTGGTGACCTGTGCAGGTTGTTTTTAGAGACAGACAAAATAACACTGGTGGTTTGTATGGGTTGTTTTTAGGGACAGACAAAAAATTGTTGCCCTGTGCTTGGTGCAGTTCATGTCGTCACTCTGTCGTTGTGTAGTGATTTCATTGGTGATTAGAGTAAAATATTCACATGCTTTCCAAATAATGTCATCATGCAAAAAAGATCATTTGGTGATAATGATTATCAAATTTTGAGACTAATTTACCTTAAAATGCAATTCAGTTTTAAGTGCCATTAACTATATACAGAATTGTTTACGGTGGTTCAGGAACTCTTAAACTGTCTCTTGAAATCTAGTTAAATACTGTGAAGTTTTATTAATGTTGATAAATGGCTTTTAAATATGAAAAGAAAAAAATTGGAATGTCAAGATTTTGTGTCAACTGTCAACAGTAGGCTCCCAGGGTAATATAATTATCAATTAAGTCATTGAGAAAACCTAACGACTCAGTGTCATGCATGAAGGGCCCCCACTAGAGTTTTCCTACCATGCAATGCTGAAATTGTGTAAAAAATAGCAAAATTATAAATGTCCTGGTTGATTTGGGGTCAGATATACAGGCTCATATTTAAAGAAAAGGCTAATCAGCTTGCACAAGCTGTATTAGAATGAAATTTTTCATTACCATTTAAACTCATGAAATGAAAATAATCAAGTTGAATTTGCATATATCAGTGAATCATTAGATTCTTGCTTAAAGATTAACCTATTAGTACAATTAATCACAATATGAATACTTGGACACGCCTCTCTTTTTCCCTAAGTTGTTTTAAGGGAGACATTGTCATGACTATGACCCTTAAATCAGGAGAGTCCAAAACCTAATGTATAGCTGTCATTATTGTAAACCTGACATTTCTGCCTCTTGATTAGATTGTGTTGCAGACTTGATTTAACATTAAGATACATTAAGATTAACATACAAGAGGTGTATGATGTTTGGTTTCTTACATGTTTAGGTAGTGAGATATTATAATTAACTTGGAAAAAAAAGATGTGTTCTTTGCTAATTGAAATTTTAGATACCACAGCAGCCAGTGACCAATCTGCCATCTGCAGAATGTGGACTGGAAAATGTTAATGTGGAGGTACAATTTTGAGTGTTTGATTATAGGTCAAATGGTCTGTTAATAATACTTCTAAAGCTGGTTGGGTATATATAAAAGAAAATTGGTCTTAGATTGAATACCAGAAAATCAAGTCTGATTTTATAAGTGAGTGGACACATTTAACTTGCTTGATGGGACAAGTAAATTCACTGTAAAATTATTATTGGAAGTGACATTAAAATCTGCCTGTTACAGGTAGGAGTGGAGAGTCTGACCTTGATATTATAACACTAGAGATAATAATGGAGATCACGACAATATGTGATCAGTTCTACATGATTACAAAAACATCTGGTCTTAAAGAGAAATTCTTAGTGGTCATTATAAAAGCTGATAGTTGGTTTTAGGTAATCCTGTTCCAAAAGGAGTATATAAAACTAGGGTTTCCACTTGTGAAACAAGTCAAACACAATGTTAATTTGTAATTTGGGTTAGGATGAGGGAAGAAAAAAAGATATTGATTAATACATGATTTTCTGACCTTGATAAATACATGGTTTTCTGACCTTGATAAATACATGGTTAACTGACCTTGATTAAACTTTATTTACTGACCCTGATAAATACATGATTTACTGACCCTGATAAATACATGGTTTTCTGACCCTGATAAATACATGGTTTTCTGACCCTGATAAATACATGGTTTACTGACCCTGATAAATACATGATTTACTGACCCTGAAAAATACATGATTTACTGACCCTGATAAATACATGGTTTTCTGACCCTGATAAATACATGGTTTACTGACCCTAAAAAATGCATGGTTTACTGACCTTGATAAATACATGATTTACTGACCCTGATAAATACATGGTTTACTGACCTTGATAAATACATGATTTACTGACCCTGATAAAAACATGGTTTACTGACCTTGATAAATACATGATTTGCTGACCCTAATAAATACATGGTTTGCTGACCTTTATAAATACATGATTTACTGACCCTGATAAATACATGGTTTTCTGACCCAGATAAATACATGGTTTATTAACCTTGATAAATGCATAATTTACAGACCCTGATAAATAATTCACAGACCCTGATAAATAATAATTTACAGACCCTGATAAATAATTATTTATCTATGTTGCTAAATACGTGTTTATGAACCCTGATAAATGACAGATGACACCTGATTTGTTGATCTTTGTTATTGTATTGTCTTTTGATCCCTGGGAGATATCAGATCCCTGGGAGATATCAGATCCCTAGGAGATATCAGATCCCTGGGAGATATCAGATCCCTGGGAGATATCAGATCCCTGGGAGATATCAGTATCTTGGAAAGGATCACTTTGTCTTTAAGTCCTATTTTCTTTACCATTTAAGGAATGTTGTTTTACATTGTAGTTGGTTGTTATTTTGACCAATTAGGTAGATTGATGTAGCTACCATTGTCATTTCAGAGTGTTCTAAAAACAGAAGAGAAGTTAAGATGGATAAACAAGTGCCTTGTGACAGATGATCAGTGTATTCTTTGGGTGTCATATGTACACCTCAAGGAAATGAAAGTTCTTCCTCCCCAGCTGTATGATCCGCTTAACCAAATGTCTGGACGTATTGTCAATAAGGTATGTAGTTCCACACTTCAAAATTTTTCTACAGCATAATAAATTATTTATATTAAACTTCATTACATTGGAATTAATTATGCTGTTATTTAATGGTCAACTTCTTCTGTTTGTAGATCTGTTAACAAAAACTATATTATTGTTTACCTTTCTGTTTTTTTATGTCCCTGCCTTTGAAAATTGGGGACATGTAGTGCTACCCATGTCCATCCTGCCATATGTCCATATGTCTGTCCATTCGGATTTGTTTTATGCTTTATATCTTTAGAATGCCTCAATGGAATTGAATAATATTTTGCATGTATTTTGAAGTTCAGTATTTTAAGCAAATTTTACCAGTTATGACTCTTTCTTAACTTAGAACCCATTAAAAATTTGGTTTCCATTCTTTAACTTTAGAATGCCAAAATAGAATTAAAAAACATTTTCCATGTATGTTGAAATATTGAAAATCTAGACCAAATTCTTTGTAAGTTCAAAATCTCAAGTGACCTATTGCGATCACCTTTTGTCCACCGTCATGCGTCATATATAGAATTTACATTTATGACTTCTTGTTAATTGTGCCACTAACATTTTTGGATTAAGGGCTATCAAGTTTGTTCAAATGAATTACCTTGACCCACTTTCAAGATCACAGGGGTCAAATGTGTTAAAATCTTTAATCAACTTCTTCTCAATAACTTAGTTCCCCAGGGTCATGATATTAGGCCAGTAGCATGCCAATATTATCTGTTCCTATATATTTGGAAGAAGAGGTACAAACCAACTTACCTTCTGTATTATTGATATACATAGTCATGTTGGCTGTAACACACATCCATCCAAATACAATGTGAATACCTGCATTTTTTATAGAATACTTCCTTACAAAATGCTGAAACAAAAGACAGTGTTATCAATTCTGTTTAATTGAAAATCAAAAATCAAGCCTTCAAATTAGAAGCAATCACAGCTTTGTAAGTTTGCATATATCAGTTCTGTTCTGTCTGCCCCAACGCTGGGACTGCTGGACAGGTTCTAAAAATTGTCAAAAGACCTGAAGACCTCAGGTGACTGTGAAGGCCCATGGACCTCTTGTTCTCCATATACATTGTATACTCTTCTAAGATTTAACATAAAATTCCTCATTGCAATCCTTGAAATCAGGTTTCAGTGCAGTAAAATTCCTAAACAGGGTTTTGCAATCCTTGAAATCATTTGGTTACACCAATCCAGTTGCAGTAACTTCTAAACACAGCAGTAGCCTCCTACTTTCACTACACAGCCTACTACTAACAAAATTATGGAAAACCCTGATTAAATGTATTTTTTTAATGTCACTAATAAAAATCTGCATAAGGTTTTATTTTGCACTAATTTCAAGATTATTCACTACAAGCTGAATTAATTTTGTTAGAGTTCAGACAATTCACATTTTCAGATTTGTCCCCCCACTCCCCTGTAGCATTCATGTCATACTGATATATCTGGGTTTTTTTTGTTGTTTTTTAATACAGACTGACATTATGATCGAGTGGTCCAGCAAAGAGAGCTTATCAACTGCAGTGACCATTCTGATTGACCTACTACATAAGGCCATCAACTGCTGTATAGGTCGTATTGAGGTCAACAATCCTAGAGTTGGTCAGGGAGGGATCCTCTATCTCAACCTCTTCAACCTCCTCAAGAGTCAAGAAAGGTAAAGATTACCAGTATTAATTTGCCTAGAATTTTTCTGCTTAAAATTGCAAAGGAAACATTGAACACTTTATGTGAATACCAGGTATGGAAAATTGTTAATTTTTTTAATTCCATACAGTCTATTTGCTATGTGTATTCTGAAAAGGGACACTGTTGGCTTAAGCCTTCGCCATCTTACTAGTTGTGTCTGTTATGAAGGTAACATAAAGGGATCACTCTGTTGGCTTTAGCCTCGGCTTATCTACTAGTTGTGTCTGTTATTAAGGTAACATAAAGGGATCACTCTGTTGGCTTTAACCTTGGCCTATCTACTAGTTGTGTCTGTTACGAAGGTAACATAAAGGGATCACTCTGTTGTCTTTAGCCTTGGCTTATCTACTAGTTGTGTCTGTTATGAAGGTAACATAGAGGGATCACTCTGTTGGCTTTAGCCTTGGCCTATCTACTAGTTGTGTCTGTCATGAAGGTAACATAAAGAGATCACTCTGTTGGCTTTAACCTTGGCTTATCTACTAGTTGTGTCTGTTATGAAGGTAACATAAAGGGATCACTCTGTTGGCTTTAGCCTTGGCTTATCTACTAGTTGTGTCTGTTATGAAGGTAACATAAAGGGATCACTCTGTTGGCTTTAACCTTGGCCTATCTACTAGTTGTGTCTGTCATGAAGGTAACATAAAGAGATCACTCTGTTGGCTTTAGCCTTGGCTTATCTACTAGTTGTGTCTGTTATGAAGGTAACATAGAGGGATCACTCTGTTGGCTTTAGCCTCGACATATCTACTAGTTGTGTCTGTTATGAAGGTAACATAAAGGGATCACTCTGTTGGCTTTAGCCTCGACCTATCTACTAGTTGTGTCTGTTATTAAGGTAACATAGAGGGATCAGTCTGTTGGCTTTAGCCTTGGCTTATCTACTAGTTGTGTCTGTTATGAAGGTAACATAGAGGGATCACTCTGTTGGCTTTTTAACCTTGGCTTATCCACTAGTTGTGTCTGTTATGAAGGTAATATAAAGGGATCACTCTGTTGGCTTTAGCCTTGGCTTATCTACTAGTTGTGTCTGTTATGAAGGTAACATAAAGGGATCACTCTGTTGGCTTTAACCTTGGCTTATCTACTAGTTGTGTCTGTTATTAAGGTAACATAAAGGGATCACTCTGTTGGCTTTAGCCTTGGCTTATCTACTAGTTGTGTCTGTTATTAAGGTAACATAAAGTACTCTGTTGGCTTTAGCCTTGGCTTATCTACTAGTTGTGTCTGTTATTAAGGTAACATAAAGGGATCACTCTGTTGTCTTTAGCCTTGGCTTATCTACTAGTTGTGTCTGTTATGAAGGTAACATAAAGGGATCACTCTGTTGTCTTTAGCCTTGTCTTATCTACTAGTTGTGTCTGTTATGAAGGTAACATAGAGGGATCACTCTGTTGGCTTTAACCTTGGCCTATCTACTAGTTGTGTCTGTCATGAAGGTAACATAAAGAGATCACTCTGTTGGCTTTAGCCTTGTCTTATCTACTAGTTGTGTCTGTTATGAAGGTAACATAAAGGGATCACTCTGTTGGCTTTAACCTTGGCCTATCTACTAGTTGTGTCTGTTATGAAGGTAACATAAAGAGATCACTCTGTTGGCTTTAGCCTTGGCTTATCTACTAGTTGTGTCTGTTATTAAGGTAACATAAAGTACTCTGTTGGCTTTAGCCTTGGCCTATCTACTAGTTGTGACTTCTGTGAAGGTAAGCTAGAGGGATCACCCTGTTGAGTCTTTGCAGATTAATTTTAGAAGGAACGGTTTTGATTTTCATGAAACTCACCAGAAGTACTGGTCAAATCAATAAACAGCCCTAGCTTGATAGAGGTTGGATTTGAAATTCAATATGGACATCGTTTCCTTACTGTGATTTTGCACCTGAGAGATCTCTATATAATCTTTTTATATGCACTGTTCACTGTGGAGGACCCCATTTACTTACATAGAACATAGGAGTAGATTCATATTGCTAGTGTCCACTGACTGGTTTTAGTCGTTAGAAATTCAATATGAATATAATTTTGATTTCTGAATCAATATACTGAGGACTGTAAAACAGCTTCTGTCATCCCAATAACTGCTATGGTATTTGTTGCTTCACAACAGTGTTAATTAACATTTGGATAACTGTGTTGTTTTTTTATGCAAGATTAAATGATGAGTCCAACTTTTGACATTTTTTAAGGATAAGTCTGTAGGCTACTATGTAATGAGGTCAGGTATGCAGTGTTACTCCCTAGGCCTATTACAGATTCACTCCCTGTGTCTGACCTCTACCAAGGTCAAATTTAAATCTAACATTTAACACTAGATTTAAAGAAATGAAAGCCATAGAAAGACAAAGTGTGATAGGGGTTTCTATACACCAATTATCATCATTACATTTGTTGTTTTGTAAGAAAGCGTGGTTTGTGCAGATGTGTTTTCGTGCCCCATTACCCAAACACAAGTGGACAGATTTGTGAAGTAATGTTATCCACCGGCTACCTGTGAGGTCATGCAGAATTAGCTCACTTTTATGTCATCGGAGACGCTTTGTGTGATGTAGAGTAATATATAAGTTGATTTATGTAAGAATTACCAGCCTAATAAAGGGAACATCAAATTAGATTTAAGTGTTGTATGTGGTGGTTGGGAGAGACCACAGCTCTGTATACTAGTAAACATATCATCAGCATCATGGACACTATGTAACTATGATCTAATTACATTTCTCCACCTGTTTAACAGATGTCCTATCTCCATGTAGATAAGGATTATGATTACATGGTCAAATTAAAACTTCTCTGCTATATAAAGCTACAATAGGTTTTTTCACTCCTGATGTAAAGATTTAAGACATGGAAAAGTTGGCATACTATCCTTATTGTCACTACATTGACCAGTATCCTAATAATAATGTCTAATTAGGTTTTGTAGCATTATCATCAAATGTGGCATCCCAAGTTATGTCCCAGTGTTAAATATAGACTAACAGGACAGTCACTGTGTTAACTGTTGACCTACAGGACAGTCACCATGTTAACTGTAGACCTACAGGACAGTCACTGTGTTAACTGTAAACCTACAGGATAGTCACTATGTCAACTGTAGACCTACAGGACAGTCACTGTGTTAACTGTAAACCTACAGGAAAGTCACTGTGTTAACTGTAAACCTACAGGACAGTCACGACGTTAACTGTAGACCTACAGGACAGTCACTGTGTTAACTGTAAACCTACAGGACAGTCACGACGTTAACTGTAGACCTACAGGACAGACACTGTGTTAACTGTAAACCTACAGGACAGTCAATATGTTAACTGTAGACCTACAGGACAGTCACGATGTTAACTGTAAACCTACAGGACAGTCAATATGTTAACTGTAGACCTACAGGACAGTCACGATGTTAACTGTAAACCTACAGGACAGTCAATATGTTAACTGTAGACCTACAGGACAGTCACGATGTTAACTGTAAACCTACAGGACAGTCACTGTCACTGTGTTAACTGTAGACCTACAGAACAGTCACTGTGTTAACTGTAGACTTACAGGACAGTCACTGTGTTAACTGTAAACCTACAGGACAGTCACTATGTTAACTGTAAACCTACAGGACAGTCACTGCATTAACTGTAAACCTACAGGACAGTCACTATGTTAACTGTAAACCTACAGGACAGTCACTATGTTAACTGTAGACCTACAGGACAGTCACTGTGTTAACTGTAGACCTACAGGATAGGCACTATTTAACTGTAGACCTACATAACAATTATTCTATTAGGGAAAAGATAAATAGGAATTATGGATGTGTTATGAAAGGTGATCGGACACAAACAGGGCTAGATCGAATCAGAATGGATCACACATGAAATTTGAGATAGCTTCTAACGGGAACCAGCTAGAAAATGATTTTGTTAGCCTATAGGTAAATAAAATGATTATATATATTTCTATCGTGGCCTTTCCCTTATCATTACACAATTTTACTAACAGTGATATATTAAAGGATTTCAGCGATGATAGCTCCATAAATATACAGAAGTGTATCCCCCACACTAGAGTACATAAGGTTACAGGTATAATGATAACGATCACACGGGTGATTACCACAGGTAGTCCTTCAATAGATCCAACACCAGGGCTGGTACTTATAATACTTAAATTTCCCATGAATGAAGTGCTGACAAAATAAAGGAGAACTCCGTTGGAAGCTATTTGTATCAGTTAGCAACTGTACTTTTAGATTCAATGGAAAGTTTGAAGTTGAATTAAATATTATACAGTATTCACTATTAAAAAATTCCTGATTAAATCACAGCATTTGTATGTATGATATATAGATTTATTACCACGTTTATTTCTGTTTGACAAGAGAAATCAATTATTCCGTCTTTAAACTTTTTGAATCAAATTTTCATTAAGCATGGAAACTCATGTCTGGTATATATGTATTATTTATAAACCTATAAAATGATTTTAACTTTTTAAAATCTATTAACAGGATATCTTACCATAACTCAGAAGAGTTATTTTATCATATTCATCTTTAAATGTAATTTTCCCTGTACTTAAAATATCTCAAAACTTGTTAAACTTACTTTGATTCAAAATATTCTGTGAATGAAAACTGGAAATGAACACCTAGATAGCAAAACTCTCAAATGCCAGTATTAACACTTACAAAATTATTTTAATTTGTTCAAAACAAATTTCCACATATACATACAATTGTGTCATTATTTATCTGTGTAATGTAACGTGTTCATAATTATTTTGGAAAATTGATGAGGTAAATTGTTGGCAAGTCCTTGTTGGTTTATCTTACAAAGTATAACAAGTTCGGAGGAAGAAAATATTACAGTAGCTTCAATTTCTAAATTATTCCCAGGAAACTACATTTGCAGGGGATACTTAATTGGGCTCTGTCCATCCATTTTAGAGGCTTTTCCAGGCTACAATTTAATAACTTGCAGGGGATACTTAATTGGGCTCTGTCCATCCATTTTAGAGGCTTTTCCTGACTACAATTTAATAACTTGTCAAATGATTTTAACAAAACTGTGTATGATATGTTAGACTAGTGCCCTATGTTATTGGCAAGATTTCATTTTTGATTATTTTCCTGTTACCATGGAAACATTGTCAAAAATGAAAAATTTCCTGTTTGTAAGTTTTTTCTGGGCTACAACTTGAAAACTGTTCAGCTGCTCGCTACACAAGTTTAAAGAAAAATAAGATTTGATATACATCACAATACATATATAGTGACTTACCATAAGGTAGATTTATATATGTCTGTTAAATGTTTATACAAACAGTTGGGTACAGGGGATAATTACATGTTTTGTGTCTCCTTGTCAGAATATTTAAGCTCCTCTTACCCGAGACTGTCTGGTTGTTGCTGTATTTACCTGGCATTAAGCCCACGTCTTGTAATAAGCCCACCAATTTATATTGCTGATCCATAAAAACATGCACTGATGCTACTTTATAAACCCACCCCTTGACTTTGTGTGAGAAGAGAAAACACTGGATGATGTTACTCTGAAAATAGTCAACATCTTAAAGAAGTTTGCACTGTATGATAAATGTTACCAAACATAATATTTAAGAAACAAAACTCAACACAAAAACAGCAATTAAGAAAACTTAATAGGAAAAAGTAGACATTTAATTCTGTTCCTGATAAAATTCTGTTCCTAAAATTCAAAAAAAATCTTAAAATTTATTTATTTTATTTATGAAATTTATAAAAATCTTAAAATTTATAGCAATTAACAAATTACAAAGACAAAAGCATAGTCATGAAGCTTTTATGATATTAAAACAATTTAGCCCATTTAAAGGATTCCGACAATATCTTGTTTTTGTATAATAAAAGAGACAAAAAGTACCAGCCAGTTCAGATCACAAGGATATGATTTATTAAATGTAAGAAACTTCAAAAACTGTTGCATCTGACCTTTTTTCTTTGTTTTACAAATTTTGCCCTTAAAGGTGAGAAGCAATTAAGAAGATAAGGTGTGAACTTAGAAATGTTGAACGGTCATGTTAAAGGTGGCTACGGCGTTTAGCCCGTCCTTTAGAAGTGGTATCGACACTATCACACCCAATGCATCAGTCTGTCTGATCTGCCACAGATACAGAATGTCAGGGCAAACTTCTCTTTACCTTAAAAATTTATTGATATCACAGATAAACCAAATTAATTTTGAAATATACCTGCCACTAAGGTATTGGAGCGTGACACAACTAAAGAGCAACAAGTCACTATAGGTGTTAAACATGTGCCTGACTCAATAACCATAAAAGGAAAGACGTGATTAGTAGGAGGTAAACAATAAAACAGCTGGCTAATCAACAATACTCAACGTTTTTATCTTTTCATTTTATTTTGTGTGGAAATTATCAGTCTTCAGACTCCCTGATACAATAGAGTCCTACAAGTAGGTGGCTGGGCAGGTGACCCCATACCTTTTCAGGTCTGTTCAGGGAATCATACCCCAGATATCAAGTTGGAAGATTTGTGCATCAATATCCAAAAGGCAAATAAAATAAGACTGATTATTAGAGACAATCATTCTATCTAAAACCCTGAGAAAACTCATTTGGTGATTTGTTCTAGTTATGTCTGGCTGGTTTATTTCCTAGCTAGTATCAAACATATAACATCCAATATTTAAGTTGGCTCTGACTTTAGGGACCCTCCCTAACATAATAGATAATTCTGACTTTGTAACTAGTACATACCAAGGGGACTCTCCCTAAGTTAGATAATTCTGACTTTGTAACTAGTACATACCCAGGGGACTCTCCCTAAGTTAGATAAATCTGACCAGGTAACTACTACAGACCCCAGGGACCCTCCCTAAGTTAGATAAATCTGACCAGGTAACTAGTACAGATCCCAGGGACCCTCGCTAACATGATAGATAATCTGACATAGTAACTGGTACAGACCCCGGGGACCCTCCCTTATATAGATAATCTGACCAGGTAACTGGTACAGACCCCAGGGACCCTCCCTTTTATAGATAAACTGACCAGGTAACTGGTACAGACCCCGGGGACCCTCCCTTATATAGATAATCTGACCAGGTAACTGGTACAGACCCCAGGGACCCTCCCTTTTATAGATAAACTGACCAGGTAACTTGTACTGACCCTAGGGACCCTCCCTTATATAGATAATGTGACCAGATAACTAGTACAGACCCTAGGGACCCTCTCTAACCTGATAGATAATCTGATACAGTAACTGGTACAGACCCCGGGGACCCTCCCTTATATAGATAATTTGACCAGGTAACTAGTACAGACCCTAGGGACCCTCTCTAACCTGATAGATAATCTGACTAGGTAACTGGTACAGACCCCAGGGACCCTCCCTAATATAGATAATCTGACCAGGTAACTAGTACAGACCCTTGGGACCCTCCCTAACATGATAGATAATCTGATACAGTAACTGGTACAAACCCCAGGGACCCTCCCTTATATAGATAATCTGACTAGGTAACTGGTACAGACCCCAGGGACCCTCTCTAATATAGATAATCTGACATAGTAACTGGTACAGACCCAGGGACTCTCCCTAATAAGATAATCTGACCAGATATAGTACAGACCCTGACCCTCCACCTGATAGATAATCTGACATAGTAACTGGTACAGACCCAGGGACTCTCCCTAATAAGATAATCTGACCAGATAACTAGTACAGACCCTAGGGACCCTCTCTAACCTGATAGATAATCTGACATAGTAACTGGTACAGACCCAGGGACTCTCCCTTATATAGATAATCTGACCAGGTAACTAGTACAGACCCTAGGGACCCTCTCTAACATGATAGATAATCTGACATAGTAACTGGTACAGACCCCAGGGACCCTCCCTAATAAGATAATCTGACCAGGTTACTAGTACAGACCCTTGGAACCCTCTCTAACATGATAGATAATCTGATACAGTAACTGGTACAAACCCCAGGGACCCTCCCTTATATAGATTATCTGACCAGGTAACTAGACATGACCTTTGGTATCCTCCCTTAAGATTAATTTGAGGGGGAAGTTTTCTTGGGTTTAGTAGAGCAACTGTCCCTTATCAAAAGAGGTGTATTATAAGGGAGGTAAGTCTGTAATCTATGTAATAATGATGTCATTATGTTGGGATGGCTAGTTATGAACCTTGTAAACAATACTTGTGTCAACAATCCAACACGGTCCAGTGAACATTGTAATGTGACCATTACCCATATCATGGTATTTTTTATTTTGGAACAAGGATAATTGAATGGGGTGTTTACTCATGAATGTGACACACTCATTATCTGATTTTAAAATAGTAGTAAATTTGTGTGAAATGACAGATAGTTTTCACCAAAGTCAATCCTGTGTTAAATTATCTGGGCTATTAGTGACTCTGGCCTTCATACAGTTCAGGACCCTGTTGAAGAGAGCTTCCTTTTTACTGGTCCAGGCTTGGAGAGCTGAAACCATCAAAGGTTTCTAAACAAATAAACTTTGTTCATGTTAGTTTTTTTTGTTTGCTGGCAGTTTGGATAAATATCTCCAAAAACCATCAATTTCCATTGTTTGACAGTGGTATCACATTTAGAATGCCTTGCAATTCCTGTATCATTGGCTAACAGTAATACCCATGCATCCTGTTCCAAATCTCTCTGGTTACTTCACTCTTTAGGGACTTACAACCTTATAACAATGTCAACTACAACAATACCTTGCATGAGATCATATTTTAGGATTCTAAGGTCAAAGTCACATTCACTATTAAAGGAAATTAGTCAAATATTGAACATTATTACTATGGTAATTTGAAGAGATCATTGGTATTCATGTCTTATAGACATATTCTAATGTGAAAAAAAAATTTGGTATCATAATTTTATAGGTATTCTTCTGTTTCTTTTTAGAAATTAGGAATTTGATATATCAACAACTTATAGATTGTGTTGTTTATCATGTTTGTTGACAGGTATGAAGAGGCTGCAGAGTTATGTCGTCCAATATTAGAGGCCAAGCCGTCCATGGTGGAGGTCTGGTTGTGTGTGGCTGAGCTCTATGCCCTGTATGATGACGAACAGACTCGACAGGTACTCTCATAATATTTTGGATATATAGGAATGCTTAGAAAATTATGGACTTTAAAGATAGACTCAAAATAATGAAAAGTGTCCTTGAAATATTGCAGAGTTGACAAATACCATTAAAAACTTGCAGACTTGCCAAGGACTGTTTAAAATACTGTAGACACAAAAAGGGACTTTAGGATGGGAGAGATTTACTACATACTCTGAAAATGTAACATATCGGACAAGTATGCTCTGTATCTGTACAGTTGCTATCAAAAAGTACCTATGATTTGACAAGAATGCTCAATACGGTTTCCATAGAGGAGCACCTGTTCACTCTGAAGTATATCTGCCTTGTAAACTGTTCCCTGCCTCAGAAACACTTATCTGCCGCAGAAACTGCTCTTTGCCTCAGAAACTGCTCTTTGCCTTAAAGAGTAGTCTCTACCTCGGAAACTGAGCTCAGGAAACAGGCAAGTTTTAAAGTAAAAGATGAATTGTGTAAATGATGAATTGTGTAGATGTATTCATAATGGTAGCCTGCCAATAAATTACTAAATATCCAACAAAGGAGTTTCTTCTGCAGTTTTAAAGGATATTTTCAGAATGTAATGTCATTTGAAAAGATAGTAAAACATGTAGTAAAAAGCCTCAAAGAAAAGGGCCTTTTGAACATTTTCTTTTAAATTGTTTGTAGTTGAAAAAGATGACATGATTGTTTCAGAAATAAAATTGGCCCTATCTTTTAAGTCTCATTTTTATAAAAAAAAATTCTTTAACATTCATATGGACAATCAAATTTTTGTATGTTGAAAATTTAAATTTATTCGAACAGATTTTATTTCATGGTTGAAAATGGATCCATTTGTGTGAAGATTGTCAAAACTTAGAAAAATTTATTTTGATATTCATGGTTAATTAATTCCTTTGCGGATTAAAATGGAACTATACCAGTACAGGTAAAAAGATCAAAAGAAACATCTCTAACCTTGCAAGGTCAAAAGGTTAAAGGTTAGGGGAAATCGCCCATGAATTTATATATGTATGATATAAGATTGCATCCCAAAATTTAACAGCTAGCTTGATATTTTAAAAAACTCGGAAGATTAGATAAATGTTTATTAAAGCTTCTGCTGACAGGGAAAACACTTTGATCAGAGATACTAGTACCAGGAGTCATGACAATTACACTTTTTGTGGAAAAATTGACACGTCAACTATAATTACAGCCCAAAAAAAGGAACATATAGGAGCAGTAAACATGTCACGGTGTAGGACACTAAAGGTGGAGGGTTTTAAAATCAGATTTAGGGGGCTTTATTTTAGAAAGAAAATGTGTTTTCAAAGAGGAATGAAAGTCAGGTAGATAAATGATAATGGAAACTGGAGTACTTGTGTAATAATTCATCCGGTAAGTGGGAATAATATATACCAGGACCTAAACGCTTTAAAGTGTTACATCACCGCCTTGGAAATTTCAAAGTTCAAAAAGGAAAATAAATGTAGCCAAAAAATGCAATTTCTTTGTCTAAATATCCTCCTCCTAAAATAAGAAATAATGAAGAAATTGGAGTTATGCTTGAAAAGTGAAATATCGCTATTTAACATGGTTTTGTTTGCTTTTATTTTCTTAAGGCTATTCATTTCATTGTGACTGCTGTATCTGAGTACCACAACACGCTTTTCAAATATCTTGTCTCAGTACTATTTTGCTTCCATATATGGTTGTGTGTATTTTTCATGTGCGATGTGATAATGTTTTTGATGCTGTCCTTAACAGATTTATTTCGTATTGTTCAGGTGTTCGCGGATGCCCTAGCAGCTAATGAGTTCTGTGCCAAATTGTATCACTATGCAGCCAATTTTGAACTTTCACAGGTAAGCTGCTCTATTTTAATCACCAGTTTTTACCTGTCACAGTCACTGCATCATCAGGCCTACTAGTTTTTGTCCTGTGACCACATCAAAGTGCTGCGATGGTGAGAAATAGAAGATGACTTGTGAAGGTCCCTCTGTGTATAAATATGACACCTACTTGTGAACTATGTAGTCCTGTCATTCTTGTCAATCACCAACCCAGGCTCATGAAGGCATTGACAGACATCAGATCCAAATCAGGATCATTGAAATTACACTGTATGTTGTACAATATTGATAGCTTGCTTTATATTCTATATACACATTGTTTAGTGCTCAACAAATGTTATACTTTTGTAGCGTGGGTTTTTTTCCATAGATCAAATTTTGTTTGAAGATTATTCAAAAGCAATACAACCATTTCTAGAGCTTTTCACAATGTGCCCTGTAAGTCACCTGAAACTGATGTTAGACCTACATAAATGATGGGTGACTTGTGACTGTGTAAGACCTACAGAAATGACTGTGTAAGACCTACAGAAATGACTGAGTTAGAACTACTGAAATGAAGACTCACTGTGATTGGTGTTAAACTCACAGAGATAAAGGGTCTCTTGTAACCGGTGTTAAACCTACAGAGATAAAGGGTCTCTTGTAACCGGTGTTAAACCTACAGAGATAAAGGGTCTCTTGTAACCGGTGTTAAACCTACAGAGATAAAGGGTCTCTTGTAACCGGTGTTAAACCTACAGAGATGAAGGGTCACTTGTGACCGGTGTTAAACCTATAGAGATGAAGGGTCACTTGTGAACGGTGTTAAACCTACAGAGATGAAGGGTCACTTGTGACCGGTGTTAAACCTACAGAGATGAAGGGTCACTTGTAACAAGTGTTAAACCTACAGAGATAAAGGGTATCTTGTGACTAGTGTTAATCCTACAGAGATGAAGGGTCACTTGTGACCGATGTTAAACCTACAGAGATGAAGGGTCACTTGTGACCGGTGTTAAACCTACAGAGATGAAGGGTCACTTGTGACCGGTGTTAAACCTACAGAGATGAAGGGTCACTTGTGACTGGTGTTAAACCTACAGAGATGAAGGGTCACTTGTGACTGGTGTTAAACCTACAGAGATGAAGGGTAACTAGTGACTTGGGATAGGTATGAAGGGTCTCTTGTGACTGATGTTAAATCCCACAGAGATGAAGGGTAACTAGTGACTTGGGATAGGTATACAGAGATGACGGGTCTCTTGCGACTGATGTTAAATCCCACAGAGATGAAGGGTAACTAGTGACATGGGATAGGTATACAGAGATGAAGGGTTACTTGGAAAGTGGTGTTAGACCTGCAGAGGTGAAAGGTTACTTGGAAAGTGGTACTAGACCTACAGAAATGAAGAATCACTTGTAACTTATATCAGACCTCTTATATCAGACCTACAAGGATGAAGGATTCCTTGTAACTTATATCAGACCTACAAGGACGAAGGATTCCTTGTAACTTATATCAGACCTACAAGGACGAAGGATTCCTTGTAACTTATATCAGACCTACAAGGATGAAGGATTCCTTGTAACTTATATCAGACCTACAAGGATGAAGGATTCCTTGTAACTTATATCAGACCTACAAGGATGAAGGATTCCTTGTAACTTATATCAGACCTACAAGGATGAAGGATTCCTTGTAACTTGTATTAGACCTACAAGGATGAAGGATTTCTTTAGCTGGGGTCAGCTACCCTCACAGTAATGCATCTTTCATAATATTCCAGTCTTCATTGCGTTTGTAATCCAGTATCAGACAGAACATGAAATACAGAGAATTACTGGCCCTCTTTGATGACTGTCTGTTACCTCAGGGCAGCAGTGTATCCTCTACACCAGCCAAAACAGCAGGTATCAATGACCTTTTACGGACATTTGACAGATGAACAGGTCAAAGACCACTAAATTGTTGCTTCAAATATTAACCCACGGTCTTTCAAAATATGCCTTGAGGATTGATGTTTTGAAAGCACAAGTAGTTAAGTGAAAGTGTTGCCACATCTAAACAGGCTGAGATCTGCTCCTTGGTACATATGTACTAATTACTTTTTCAGAAGTCATTAGAAATACCATCTGATCTTCTGGCTTTTTGTGAAAATTTCATTCACAAAAACTTTATGAAGTTCTTGGTAATACCTGACCATTCATCAGTGTTTTCAAAACTCCTGATAAATTTGTTCAGCCACAAATTTCTTTCCTTAGCTTCAATCAAGGTTTAATATTTATTTTAAAATACACAACTTTTCTGATAAAGCTCGGACAACATCATGTGACATTTACACACTGTCATCACAGATTATCGAGAGAGCTTAACCTTTTTAACATTTTTGATCTTGTTCGTGACTTGATTTGTTGGTGGACTTTTGTACTTTAGTATGGAATATGTGTATAAATGAGTTTGTCACAAACTAAAAGCTGGCAGAGTCCTTTCTTTATGATCTATGATAAGACCTGTAACATTTTACATTTATAACACAAAGCCAGCTTTCATTTCCATTGCTTTAACAACAATGATTGATGCAAAGATAAAGAAAATTTGTAAATCATTTCACTTTGAGAGAAAGAAAAGTATTTGTGTCCTGAACATTACCAGGGATTCCTGTGTATCATAAGTTGACATGTTTAGTTGCCTGTTTTGCTAGAAAAGTGTCAAAATTACCCAGGAATATTTATGAAGATGAGGAATGTAGATGAGAAGGAAATGTAGATGGATAAAAAGTAAGTGGATCTCCTGGCCAGCGAGCTATATGTTTTTTGCACATTGTGTAATAGTGAAACTGACATGCAATTCATCTCTGCTGTACTACAGGTGACTTGAAAGAACTGTTCGTGTTTAATGTGAAATGTGTGAATTCACATGATTTAAGATCTTTTCTCATCAATACAACAAGAAATTTGTTTGAATTCATTTGCTGCAAAAGATGCAGAACAGAAAGTGCCCTAAGGTGTTATAGTGTCAGGTTAGTGTAAGGGTAAAATTTGTCACCCCCAAGCACCTGGTACAGTGATTTGTAACTTAATGTCAACCCCATTATTCCTGGTCCACTCAGCAGGAGGAAGGTCGAAGCAACTTGTCATCTCAATTAACATTAAACCTGTCTGAAGCTGGTAGTCAGACTGTTCTTCCATGTCTTACTGTTTGGTGAAGTTAACATCAGAATTTGAAAAGAAACAAGAAAAGTATTCAATCGTGCTATAACAGAGGGTAAATAGATCGCTTCTAGATGATTTCTATTTAACAAAGAAGACTTAAGGTGAAAGATAACAAACTTCACACTAAATTATCCTTCACTCTGAAATAGAAAATTTGTCATCTGTAAAAATTTTCACCTTGAACTTGAAATCATACGATCACAAAGTTCAGTCGCCTATCTCTTACTGTGAACTGAAATTTTGCATATCTGATTTCAGGTTTCAGATTTACTGTATGCTTCAAGATTTAACATTCCAAATCATATAATGTCTCACTTTAAACTTCAAATTATGTTACATCTCACTTTACCCTTCATATTATGTTACTTCTCACTTTACCCTTCATATTATGTT
Source organism: Ylistrum balloti (assembly GCF_031769215.1). Taxonomy (NCBI): domain Eukaryota; kingdom Metazoa; phylum Mollusca; class Bivalvia; order Pectinida; family Pectinidae; genus Ylistrum; species Ylistrum balloti. The sequence goes on from NW_026782073.1 coordinate 404,623, forward strand.
ACTTCTCACTTTATACTTCAAATCATGTTACGTCTTATTTATACTTCAAATCATGTTATGTCTTATTTACACTTCAGATCATGTTACATCTCACTTTACACTTCAAATCATATTATGTCTCACTTTACACTTCAAATCATGTTACTTCTCACTTTACACTTCAAATCATGTTACGTCTCACTTTACACTTCAAATCATGTTACGTCTTATTTACACTTCAAATCATGTTACATCTCACTTTACACTTCAAATCATATTATGTCTCACTTTACACTTCAAATCATGTTACTTCTTATCCATACTTCAAATCATGTTACATCTCACTTTACACTTCAAATCATGTTACATCTCACTTTACACTTCAAATCATGTTACGTCTCACTTTATACTTCAAATCATGTTACGTCTCACTTTACACTTCAAATCATGTTACGTCTCACTTTACACTTCAAATCATGTTACGTCTCACTTTACACTTCAAATTATGTTATGTCTCACTTTACACTTCAAATCATGTTATGTCTCACTTTACACTTCAAATTATGTTACGTCTCACTTTATACTTCAAATCAAGTTATGTTTCACTTTACGTTTCAAATTTTGTCATCTCAATCTTAATACTTTAAATCTTTATTCACTACTTCAAATCCGGTTATCCCTAACTTTACTCTTTAAATCAGATCATCTCACTGGTTACACTTCAAATCACTTCATCAATCAGTTCACACTTTAAATCAGGTCATCTCGCAGTTCACACTTTAAATCAGGTCATCTAGCAGTTCACACTTTAAATCAGGTCATCTAGCAGTTCACACTTTAAATCAGGTCATCTCACTGGTTACACTTCAAATCACTTCATCAATCAGTTCACACTTTAAATCAGGTCATCTAGCAGTTCACACTTTAAATCAGGTCATCTCGCAGTTCACACTTTAAATCAGGTCATCTAGCAGTTCACACTTTAAATCAGGTCATCTCGCAGTTCACACTTTAAATCAGGTCATCTAGCAGTTCATACTTTAAATCAGGTCATTTAGCAGTTCACACTTTAAATCAGGTCATCTAGCAGTTCACACTTTAAATCAGGTCATCTCGCAGTTCACACTTCAAATCAGGTCTCACTTTATAATTTAAATCATACTTCGCAGTTCATACTTTAAATCAGGTCACTTTACACTTCAAATCAGTTCATACTTTAAATCAGGTCATCTCGCAGTTCACACTTCAAATCAGGTCATCTCGCAGTTCATACTTTAAATCAGGTCATCTCGCAGTTCATACTTTAAATCAGGTCATCTAGCAGTTCACACTTTAAATCAGGTCATCTCGCAGTTCACACTTTAAATCAGGTCATCTCGCAGTTCACACTTCAAATCAGGTCATCACGCAGTTCATACTTCAAATCAGGTCATCTCGCAGTTCACACCTTAAATCAGGTCATCTCGCAGTTCACACTTTAAATCAGGTCATCTCGCAGTTCACACTTCAAATCAGGTCATCTCGTAGTTCACACTTTAAATCAGGTCATCTCACAGTTCACACTTTAAATCAGGTCATCTCGCAGTTCATACTTCAAATCAGGTCATCTCGCAGTTCACACTTTAAATCAGGTCATCTCGCAGTTCACACTTTAAATCAGGTCATCTCGTAGTTCACACTTTAAATCAGGTCATCTCACAGTTCACACTTTAAATCAGGTCATCTCGCAGTTCACACTTTAAATCAGGTCATCTCGCAGTTCACACTTCAAATCAGGTCATCTCGCAGTTCACACTTTAAATCAGGTCATCTCGCAGTCCACACTTTAAATCAGGTCATCTTGCGATTCATACTTTAACACATTATAATTCAGATCACAGTTATAGGTGAGACTAACATTGACATAGTTTTGATCATAAAGAAGCTGGGGGTTGAGGTCAGTACATTATATTACACAAATTATTTAACTGAAATTTGTTTATATTTATAACAGGGATATTTTGTGGATACTTTATCAGCTACCTGATGGTGCTAACGGCTCTATTCTGCAAAGTTCTGGTGCATGTTTGTTACAGAGGGAAGAGGATAAAGCACTCGTGTGTCTGGAGCAAAGCATTATCAGTTACTATGATGTGTCCACCACAGAGACGCGATTTGTTGACCCCAACCAGCTTTTCTGGTCTGTATACGCACTCACTCTATCTTGTTTTGGGGTCGTTTGTCGGGAAGTCAATAAATGGTTTCTACTCAAGAGTTCACTTAAATGTTTTCTTTATCAACTCAGCAAGTGACAGAAATAGCTTTAAATGGTTGTTGGACTGATGCCTTATTTTGAAGGTCATTGAAAGGTTCCTTACAGGTGCAATTTAAAAATAATTTTTATTAATTAGAAAAAGGACTGACTGTTATTATCTGCTAAATGTAATTGGGCATTATCTGTTTAAATTTATAGTTTAGTTAGTGTGAATTAAAAAAGTTGTTTTAGTGGCTCACTGAGAGAAAATAAACAATAAAACAGAAACTGTAGCTGCTTATTTTTGGAATGTTGTTCCTAGACAAAAAAAACATGGCCATAGGGTGACAGAGTTATATTTGCTGAAAATTTGGCAAACAAAGGAAATGAAAGCAATAATAATGTAATTTTATGAACCCTGTGGGTCTTTTGTAACAGCCTACTTTTAGATGAAGCTGTTCCATTGAACTTCCAACCTCCCCCCTATAAAGAAGGTGTGACAGAAGAAGTTATAAAGGCTGACCTACCTTACCTATGGCTTAATTACTGGTAAGTATGCTGCTGATGTCATCAGTCTGTGGTAATAGACCTGTACATATACATATCTGACAATAGTATCATCTCCAAGGACGTTCAGTCTTTTTCTTAGAATAAAGGAAAATTAGAAGTAAAAATTTGATACCTGAGAGTATAAAAATATGGGATAACTTTTTATATAAGTTATGAGTATTCATTTGCCATTAACTCATTTAAACTGTTGTGTGTTTCTGCAATACGCCATGCAAATCTATGTACAAATTTTGACTTGAGTCAAGTATTGGGCTTATTACAGGACTATGATACAATGTTTGTTTGTAATTCTACAGAACAGAATAGGTACGGGTTGGCTATTACCAGGCAATGGTCTTATTACCAGGCAATGGGCTTATTACTGGAATGGGCTTATTTTCTAGATAAATATAATAATAAATAAAGAAACAGCATGTTATGAAAATATTAAAAGATCACAAGTTTATTTTATCATAAAGAAGATGAATTGATAAAAATACGATTCATCCAAGCTAGAATGTATTTTATACGACGGTGTCTGACAAAGTCATGTGACAGTAGTGAGAGTGAAAACATCTGGTATATAAAGTGACAAGTAAGTGGCTAGTCAATGATGACAATAAAATAGGTATATAGGTGTCCTTACATCAAACAGAGGGGGAAGTGTTAACTCTCACACAATAATACCTAACACTGATATCTAGGTTATGGTCAAACTTGATGGATAACGTTTGACAGTTTCTCAAGAAAACAGGTGTCAAAATATTCCGTGATCGTGACAATAGAATAATAGATTAGATATTGACAGTTTATTAAAAACAGGTATGTGTAGTTGGTTTGTTAAAGATGAATTATACAGTGTTTTCTCTGTGTTAACTGGTGCTGGCACTGTTTAATATTGATCATATATCTAGAGAGATCTGTTAACATTTGACATCTACTGAATACAGATCTATTGATATGATTGGTAGATGTTCAACGGTCATTGTTAGGACAAGATGGATTATGGGTAGACGTCATCACTGAAACTTATGAAATATTTATAATCACACCAGTGATAATCATAACTGCAAATAGATGGAATACGACAAATTATTTACATAAAACTCAAGAACACATGAAGACTTTTTTTATTGGCAAGCAAAACAGATTTGTTGAATGAAAGATCAACTGATGTCACAAAAAATGTGAAACAAGTGGTTAGAATTATGCAAGGGGTTTTATGGTAGGAGGAAACCTCATCACATGTTGTCAGGCAGGTGATCTCATATCCTATTCCATGTTATTTGAAAAGCAAACCCATGATCACCTTTGCGAAAGGTGCATGGAAACAAGTTTTCTTAAAAAATTGTGAATATTTAAAGAAATGAAAGATTAAATTTGATTTCAAAACTCAATTCCTAAATGTTTTATGTTATCATAATTATAAAAAAGTTACAATTTTGTGCTGAAAAATATATATTGTTGTCAGTAACAACTTAAATTAAGTAAATTATCCTGTGTACGTTTTGTTTTGTTTTGTTTTTTTTAGGTGATAAGGTTTCTCATTGTTTTGGCCAGCATATATCTTTTAATTATCAGATTTTTGTGCCCAACTTACATTTTACAACTAATGGGGTTGTCTGAATCTTCTCTGTCAAGGAATAACACTTACAATATTGTTGAGTTTCAACAGGTTATTTACATGTGCAATTAATTGCTCTGGTCAGTGCTGTCGGTTGGACACCATCCATACCTTCAGGGCTACAGAATGTAACCTTTCTCAGATACAGCAACTTTCTATTTGTCATCAGATTATATACATCCTCGAGATCACTTGTGGTCTGATATTCCTGCGCTCTATTCTGGACTGCTGAAGTATACAGAGATAATTGTATACCTGAATTCTCAGATGATGCTGTTGAAACACTTCAAACAATGTCCCAATCATTCTTGTTTTTTAAAATTAAATTTCTGGTGAAACTGACCATGAAAAAAACTTTGAAAACAAACTTATTAATAGTTTTTTACTTTATTCCAAATTTTTATCAGGAAACACCAAATTTTTCTTAATTGAGTTAATCCAGAACCTGTATGTCGTTTATAAAGAGGGTTTATATCCTTCTGACAATTAGTTTGTCTTCTAATAAATTGGTTTATCATTCTTTGGTTTAGTTTGTCTTTAAATAAAGTAGTGTATCTTTCTGGAGTTTCGTTTGTGTTTAAATGAATTGGTTTACCATCTTTTGTTTACTCTGGTCACTGTACCAGGTAAAGTTCTGTGATAATCTGGACTGATAAATTTCAAAAACAAAGCAAACTTACTTCCAGGAACTACAAATTTTCAATTGACATTTTTGTTTGGTCATTTACATATGTGTTTTATTGTATAAGATTGTTCATATTTTTACACTGTTGTATAGCCATATTAAAAGGCTGTTTTGAAAAATATTTTCACTTTTATTGGTAGGTAGTAAAAAAAAATTCCATACTTTATAATAAGGCTTTTTAGCGAACAGGTTTATCCAGTATGTATTTCTACACCACAGATATTTTCACTAAGCTTCTGTTTTACCACAGAAACCCAAACATGTTAGGTTTTTAAATAGAGACCTTGATCATAGGTGTAATATTTCTGTGTTTGCCCTAATCTTTGCTGTAAATATCAGATTTAGGTGCAGTTCATCTTAATTCCATCAGATTGTGTCCCTGAATGCAGCAGGAAATGGTGTAGAAGTAACCAATGTCCTCAGAATGCTATGAATAGTGTAGTAGATGATTTCCTTTGAACTTAATTCAGACATCAACATTTTTTCGTCTTAATCTGACGTGCAATCTTTGATATGGAGAAGAAAATGTGGGGACTACTTTCTGTGGTGGAGGCATTGTAGTGTAAAGAAATGCCGTATCAGATATTAGCCTACCACACACCTGTAGGTATATCATTAGCTGGTAAATCATGGCTTGGCAGGAACAAAATCGTGTGTAGGAAGTAGTGGGACAATCCAATCTTATCATTATCCATGTGTCAACCACAACAACTTTTACTGTTTGTGGAAGTCGGTTCAGAAATGGAAAAAGCTAATGATATTTCACATGATTGTTGGTGTCTTCTTTGAATGCTGTACACCCATTTGTCTATGTTACCGGTTTTTGGCTTTTTACATGAAGTCCTTTTAGATTACATCAAACAGAATACTGAAAACTGTTTGAAGTTTGTAATTAAGTGGGGAAAATTGTCAATACCACAAAATCCATTTCATCCCATTAATGACAATTATCTAAAATCTTCAGCTGAAGTTAACAAGTTTTTATTTTTATGATCGAGTGAAATTTGATAGAACAATTTTAAATGTAGTTTTATACTGTTTATTGTCTATAGATTTTTGAAGTTATGTAAATTATAGACACAAAAGTTTGACTTGTGTTATAACCAGATTCCATCCCAACACACATTTAATGCTTTCCACCCCAAGATATTTTGTCCCTTTTCAAATCAGGTGCAGGATCTGTTACGATAAGCTGTATATTTGAAAGATCTTAAGATAACAAAAAATTTAGTCAAATATATGTGTTTGTATCTAGAGGCAATGCAGATACATATATGTCTAGATCTCTTGTCCTGATATAGCAAATCCATGTTAATTCTTCAACAAGCAGGAGAACAGGTTAACTCAATGAGACATCAAATCCTGTGCATGTCCATGTTCTGTATTCTTTAAGTGTTAAAAATAATAGCAAGTGATAAACAAAACTGTGCATGACAACACCAGGTTTTTGTGAACATGTGTGAATAATTACGATAAAGATAGACATAATTTCTATAATCCAGCTCCCTGTCAGAATATAACATAATCTGTCACTTATCCTCTCCTGGGTGTTGTATATGTTGTGAACAAGATGATTATTGTTGTATGTACCTTTGATGTCTTATGTTTGACATAACATTAAATCTTCATATCAAGTGTATTCAATATAGATATAGTACTACAGAAAGTAACCACAAACAAATTTTTTTTTTTTCACTTCTGCAAATTTTTTCTGTCATTATTGTCGTTTAAGTAAGGTTAGGAGTGGACTTTTGATCTGCCAACATCTTGTTCACGTCTATTTGCTGTATCCCCCTGGAGGTAGCGGACCAGAGTACTGGAACGTGACACCGCCTTCATAATTAATAACTAGTCCCTGACATGCGTGGATGTAGTCGACTGTTTCTCACCTTAACCCCTGGGGCCCTGTCACCTGCTCTCATCTGCATCCTTTATCTTTATACAACAGTTTACCTTGAAGTTCTGTCACCATACAGATGGAAAATGTTACTGAGGATTTTTAAAGACTTTTTTTATTTGTCTCTTTGAATTACTCTGATGTGTTTTGTTAATAAGAATGGGTGATCATCTGAAGGGACAAAGGTGATATTTTCTTGACCACTGGTACTATTTATAACTCTTAACTCTGCATACTGACATGGTTTTGTGGTCAACTCCTAACTCCCCATGATCAATAAACTTTGAAAACTTGGTCTCATCTCAAAAGATTACCATTTAGGATAAGACAAAGAAAAAATTACGTTGAATCTGACTGAACACTTCTGAGTGAACACCACTCTTTTATTGAAGTGTTTGTTGTCCCAGCCTTTATTAGGGCTAACTCACTATTGTTGGCCCTCCATTACTACTAGGTGTTTGTGGTCCCAGCCTTTATTAGGGCTATCTCACTATTGTTGGCCCTCCATTACTACTAGGTGTTTGTGGTCCCAGCCTTTATTAGGGCTATCTCACTATTGTTGGCCCTCCATTACTACTAGGTGTTTGTGGTCCCAGCCTTTATTAGGGCTAACTCACTATTGTTGGCCCTCCATTACTACTAGGTGTTTGTGGTCCCAGCCTTTATTAGGGCTATCTCACTATTGTTGGCCCTCCATTACTACTAGGTGTTTGTGGTCCCAGCCTTTAATAGAGCTATCACACTATTGTTGGCCCTCCATTACTACTAGGTGTTTGTGGTCCCAGCCTTTATTAGGGCTATCTCACTATTGTTGGCCCTCCCTCCATTACTACTAGGTGTTTGTGGTCCCAGCCTTTATTAGGGCTATCTCACTATTGTTGGCCCTCCCTCCATTACTACTAGGTGTTTGTGGTCCCAGCCTTTATTAGGGCTATCTCACTATTGTTGGCCCTCCATTACTACTAGGTGTTTGTGGTCCCAGCCTTTATTAGGGCTATCTCACTATTGTTGGCCCTCCATTACTACTAGGTGTTTGTGGTCCCAGCCTTTATTAGGGCTATCTCACTATTGTTAACCCTCCATTACTACTAGGTGTTATGGAGTAACCTGTATGTTCTAGTATGACAGAACTCATTACAAACTTTTTTTCACTGTGATCTATGTTCATACTTTAAAAAGCTACTATCTAGTATAAAAAGCACAAATTAATGATGAAAACGTTGTAACACATTTTAATGTTGGTTTCTCAGGATAGGTCAAGAACCACAATAACACGAAGTTTGTAGCCATATTTCAAATGAATGTATATCCCTAAAAAAACACCTATAACAAACTGGAGATCTTGTCCTCGTTATTATGAATATCAGAAATGTATGTTTCCAAGCCTGGTGACTGTAAAATTACTGTCTCTGTTTCAGAGTAGTGTTAAAAATTGAGATGAGAATGGATATGATCTATATTCAGGATTTGTTCTCCTCACCAAAATAAGTAAAATAGAATAGATATATTGTGTTATCTGTTTGATTTCTTTTGTATTTTCTCCTATATACAGGATAACATAAAAACTTCATTGTTCACATGAAAAAAAATCTTTCTAAAACAAAATGTGTCAGATAAAGATCAGGAAAACAGAGAATGAAAGAAAGGGGGATTACACTCCAAATGTGAAAGGAGTAGGTTGGTGTGGCTTGTACATAGGGAGAGAAAGAAAGGGGATTACACTCCAAATGTGAAAGGAATAGGTTGGTGTGACTTGTACATAGAGAGAGAAAGGGGATTACACTCCAAATGTGAAAGGAATAGGTTGGTGTGACTTGTACATAGAGAGAGAAAGAAAGGGGATTACACTCCAAATGTGAAAGGAATAGGTTGGTGTGACTTGTACATAGAGAGAGAAAGAAAGGGGATTACACTCCAAATGTGAAAGGAATAGGTTGGTGTGACTTGTACATAGAGAGAGAAAGGGGATTACACTCCAAATGTGAAAGGAATAGGTTGGTGTGACTTGTACATAGAGAGAGAAAGGGGATTACACTCCAAATGTGAAAGGAATAGGTTGGTGTGACTTGTACATAGAGAGAGAAAGGGGATTACACTCCAAATGTGAAAGGAATAGGTTGGTGTGACTTGTACATAGAGAGAGAAAGAAAGGGGATTACACTCCAAATGTGAAAGGAATAGGTTGGTGTGGCTTGTACATAGAGAGAGAAAGGGGATTACACTCCAAATGTGAAAGGAATAGGTTGGTGCGTCTTGTACATAGAGAGAGAAAGAAAGGTGATTACACTCCAAATGTGAAAGGAGTAGGTTGGTGTGGCTTGTACATAGAGAGAGAAAGGGGATTACACTCCAAATGTGAAAGGAATAGGTTGGTGTGGCTTGTACATAGAGAGAGAAAGAAAGGGGATTACACTCCAAATGTGAAAGGAATAGGTTGGTGCGTCTTGTACATACTATTAAATATGGCCTTTGTCACTCAGCTGACAGAGCATGTTTCTTTATCTATGTTGGTAGAGTATGCATTATCATCTTGGAGAGCAGGGTTTGATTCCTGTCAAGATAATCAACATGTGTTTTTCCCTGTTCCATCATACTAGTGTGTACTGTTAATGTTACATGTTAATGTCCTGTTCCATGTTACAGCATACTGTTGTGTACTGTTAATGCTACATGTTAATGTCCTGTTCCATGTTACAGCATACTGTTGTGTACTGTTAATGCTACATGTTAATGTCCTGTTCTGTGTTATCTGTGTTACAGCATACTGTTGTGTACTGTTAATGCTACACGTTAATGTCCTGTTCTGTGTTACAGCATACTGTTGTGTACTGTTGATGCTACACGTTAATGTCCTGTTCTGTGTTACAGCATACTGTTGTGTACTGTTAATGCTACACGTTAATGTCCTGTTCTGTGTTACAGCATACTGTTGTGTACTGTTGATGCTACACGTTAATGTCCTGTTCTGTGTTACAGCATACTGTTGTGTACTGTTGATGCTACACGTTAATGTCCTGTTCTGTGTTACAGCATACTGTTGTGTACTGTTGATGCTACACGTTAATGTCCTGTTCTGTGTTACAGCATACTGTTGTGTACTGTTGATGCTACACGTTAATGTCCTGTTCTGTGTTACAGCATACTGTTGTGTACTGTTAATGCTACATGTTAATGTCCTGTTCTGTGTTACAGCATACTGTTGTGTACTGTTAATGCTACATGTTAATGTCCTGTTCTGTGTTACAGCATACTGTTGGAGCTACAAGGGGATGATAGTCAGGCAGTGGAAGCTTACGAAACCGCTCTCAGTACTCTTACCAACGTAGTGGACATCACCCGTGTGTGGTCAAGGTCAGTACCCCAACAAACATAATGATCTAACTGTAAGTGGTCAAGGTCAGTACCTCAACAAACATAATGACCTATCTGTGAGTGGTCAAGGTCAGTACCTCAACAAACATAATGATCTATCTGAGAGTGGTCAAAGTTACTACCAGTTATTGTGTGGTCAAGGGTAATACTCGCATGACTTTGATGATATATTTCTGTGTGTGGTCAAGGTCAATACTCACTTTTTTTGGTGTGGTCAAGGTCATCCCTCAGACCATATTTAGGTGTGGACATGGTCATTCCTCAGACCATTTATTGTGTGATGAGAGTTAAAACTCGGATGAGGCCAATGATATACATTATGGGGTCAAGGTCATTACTCATGACATTTTGTGTGTGGTCAAGCTCAATCCTTGTACAGGAATGGTTTTTTATATCGTGTGAGGTCAAGATAATAGTGTGTGTGATGAAGGTTAGTACAGAACGTTTGTCCTTCAGATGTCCTTACATCTGTATTGATCTTACTAAGTGTTAAAATGTTGTATCATTTGTTTCCTTGTCATGCTATTTTTTCCAGTTACATTGGCTTCCACAACCGTAGACTGAAGCTGCAGCGCACTGTGACCCCGGACATAGCTCGCAGTTTCTTTGACCTAGTCCGACGGGCAGTGAGTTGTATGCCAACCAAGTATGAGGTGCCTTACAACGAAGGGATATACTGGTTTAATTATCGACATGTCAACAAAGTGATCCAGCAGTATATGGCTTGCCTGCCTCCGGACCAGAAGTCTTCTAGCTACAACATGTTTGTCTCGTACTTCCCCGACAACATGGACCTCCTACTTCAGTAAGACCATGGCTCATGTCTGTATTGTATCTTATTAAACGTATATAAACATATCGAACAAATTCCTGTCTGTCCATTTTACTCATTATTCTGAATTTATCACAGTTGTTATTGTTATTTATGTTGTAAGGTTATGAGTCTCTTTACAGTGTTGTTTTTTGTTGCTATGACATGTAGGGCTTGTGGCCATGCTATAGGCCAAGATGACCTTCAGACTGCCCGGGGTCTCTGTACCACAGCTACCTTCACCCACACTCAAAACCTTCACCTATGGAACATGTGAGTGATGTCATCTAGGGGAGCTTGATTTCTGGCAGTACTGGGCCAAACTCTAAACATGACTTATAAATAATAAAAACTGAAAAAGAAATTGTTACGTTAAGGCTGGCTCAGTTCTTTTTACAGCTGAGTATTAAAATTATAAATTTCATAATAACAAAAAATTATCTACATTTAGTTTTACAATGAGATAATTGATGGCATTCATGTATGTATGAATGCCTTTGTATGCAATAACAATATGAAAGTGGTACTATCTGTACAGAAAAATGATCCCAAATTGTCAACATTCAACATATTATTAGATAGTCACTGAAATTGTGACAAACATGGTGGTTGGTTTAATTGTATACATAGTACCAAATATATAAATTTGGGACAATTTTCCTGTAACAAATTATTGTTAATATTAGATATTTAACAAAAGAAAAAGAATCCAGTATTTTATGTAAACAATTTATTTCCATCAAAATAAAACTTCTTACCTAAGTGAAAATGAAGAAAGAAAAAGAAACTAGGGAAAAAATATGTTGATACATATATGTAAGCTTATAGAAGTTTGTCCACAGCTTAGGTTTGTTCACAGATTTTCAGGTGTCGGGTAAGTTTCATAATTAGTACAATAACTACACCAGGTACTGTTCACCTACACTGAATTCTGGTATTTTTTGTTCTTTTTTTTTTTGTTTTTTCTGTTTTACGACATTTTTACTGCAAGCTATTGGTAAAGTGGGGGAAGTATGAACCATTATAAAAGTGACCTTTACAATATTCCAACACCATCTTTATATGTTTAGTGAGACAAGTGTTAGTGTTCTTGATGTTGTTGTTTTAGCTGGAATTATTGTAGGTGTGAATGTCTAGGTATTTTGATGTAAACACTTACATTGGTGTTGTAGTTGGCCCTCTATCAGACTTCTGTCGTATTAAAATGTGAAGGTGAATGTTGTGTAATTGTCTTATTTCCAGGCTAATATCACTGACCAGTCAGTTAGAGGGAAGAAAGGAGGTATGTAGACCTTAAAACACAACATTTTGCCAGACAATAATAGGATTGCTGCATATTTCCTCACTGCTTTCTTCAATCTGTTATAGTTTTAAGTAACTAAACTCAATATACAATATATTGAGTCAGTCTCTGTTCATTTAGTGTCTTTGATCAGGGTTTCAAGGTCAAGGTCACCATTACTATTTATGGACATTTGCCAAACATTGGTACTGTTATGCATGAAAGCAAGGACATTCATATCCAGTATGGTTGTGATTTTCATTGATATAGATATTTCTAGTATTTCATCATGAAACATTATCAGATCCTGCCTGTGGTTTTCTTCTCCTCATGTAGTGTAGTTGTCGACATCCTATTTCTTTTACAGGTCCGACAGATATTCCACAGAGCAGTTCAAGCCTTGCCGTATTCTGCCTCACTATGGAAAGATGTACTGACACAATACCATGATTCCTCTGTTCATCAACATTGTCTTCTAAATGTCTTAACTATTGTGTATAGGGAAAATTAGAAGTAAATAAATGGTGAAAGAACAGAAGTGTTAAATAATAAAGCTGATTTCAATGTCTTCTTGTATAACTTTTCTTAGTTGTATCTGTTAAATCATACCAGACCATTGTTACAATTGTTATGTGTGATAAGTAGAAAATGTCTTGTATTTACAGTTTCTGCTGTTTGAGATCACCCAGAGGTCATCAGAGGTTGTGCCAAAAATCCTTCATAAGTGTCGAGACATTGGAATACCTATCCAGGAATATGCTGACGTCCTAACCAAGCCTTCCTAAGATCGACCCTAAATACTTTCTAGGTGCTCTAAGTTTAGTTATTAGTTTCTTTAAATTTTATGGTATAGCCTTCATCAAGTGCAATAGACATTTAAAACCATTAAATATTTATAAATCATCTATTAGTTTATCCAGACATGTGGACTGTGATTATGATTGGACAATCAGGAGGTTTGGATACAGACAACTTGGCTCGTTGGGCCTGTGATTGAGGAAGGTCCCGTAAGTATGCTACACTTTCAGCCCTTAATATGATCACAAACATTTGTAACCATGTATCATCTACTTTAAATACATCACTGTGGTGGTAGAAAACCAAACTTTTTTGATCTATTTTAATTTTGTTTATATCCGAGACATATTAAGGGCTGTACTTTCACTGTATGTAGTGTGTACTTGTTTTTGTCGTCTGTGTTGGTGTGAGAGTGTGAGAAAACCTAACCAGCTTTGGTTCCACAGCTACTGACCAGCCATGTTCCCTGACATCCAAACAAAATGGAGTTTAAACTTGAAGATTTCATCACAGTAAATGTTTAAGGAAACAGTTTGAAATAAAGAAAAGTATTCTGCATTTGTGGATAACCACCGGAGAATGTTGACACAAGACACCAAAGATTTGAACGAAGATTCTATAGATATGAATTATGATTCAAATGAGCTGTACAAGATCAGGGTAAACCAAGGTCAAGGTCGTTTTATCATATAGCAATGGAACTGTCAAGGTCCACTTGACTCTGTTTCGAGATATCAAGGTCAGCTGTAAGAGACGTGTCCCTGGTGTTGATATGTACTGCTGTGTGTCACGTTATCTGCTATCATCAGAGAGGCTGAATCAAGACATCATATGGAATAACCAGGACTGAGACCATAAGGATAAGGACCAATGGATAGACACCAGAATTTAGGGAGAAGTCACACTTCAGCAAAGAACTTTAGTCACATAATGGTTGTCTTTTGTTCACTCGTCATAAGACCATATTCAAAGTTGTTCACTATATCCTGGTGGAGTTTTCTAGATATTTCAAGTTTTATATATACACATATTTACATTCACAATAAATTCCAGATTCAAGATAAAAACAACTTTTAATATGGTCACACTGTATGTACAAGTTATTTCAAGTAAAATGTTGATATCATAGTTTCAGTTCTGCAGATATAGAACAGTGAACCACATTGATTCTGAAACATAGGTATTGAACTATTGAAGACACTGCCTATGTATTTTAGACTGAAAGTATCAGTAAGAACAGTATTATGAAGACTTTTTTTTCTGTCTTGAGTCTTGAAATAACTTAAATTTGTCTCAATGAACTGTATGCACTTATAGATCTAGTAGAAAACAGCATAAATTTATTTTGTAGTGAATTAGATTTTGTAATTAAGATTTTATGGAAAAACAAATCTTTAGGTTGGAGCTTTTTGTTTATAAATGACACCATACATAACAACAAATAAAGTATATATTATGATTGCTTATACAAGTGTATTGAATTTGCTTTGTTCCTATGGTGTGTAATTTATTATTTGAAACTATTCTGCTGATACAGGTATATATTCATCCAAATCCATGTATTTGTTTATATTATTGACTGTTCCAAATCTTTACATCAGTATGTAATGTGTATACAAAATGTATGCTGTTTTCCTGGTTGTATTGATGTTGTTATTGATGTTGTTTACTCCCAAATAAATAATCTCAATTTAAATTATGGACTTTGTTATTGATTCCATCATAAGATGGAGGTTTTGTCAAAGTCATGTTTATCTGTCTTTCTGGTCCCATATTTACAAGCATCCAAAACTGATGACAAAGTATTAAACTGACATAAGTAAGTTAATTTTTAACTTTAAAACTTTAAATCATGGTCTGCTGCATACCATTGTGAAATCGAGAGGTAAACATGGGAGCCAGTCAAAGTGGAAGAAGAAACATGTTTGTCTCACTGCACACAGACATCTTTCAGAAAACAAATTAAAAAAGTATTCAAAAGTACCAATATATGATCGACAATTAATGAAAACAACAGAATCTTTTCATTCAAATATTGATTTCATAAAAGCTCTTTAAACTCAAAGTTAACACCAGACAGTAACACTGACTTTATTGCTATGTGTAGTAACACATGACATCTGACTTTATTACTATGTGTAGTAACACATGACATCTAACTTTATTGCTTTGTGTAGTAACACATGACATCTGACTTTATTGCTATGTACAGTAACACATGACATCTAACTTTATTGCTTTGTGTAGTAACACATGACATCTGACTTTATTGCTATGTGTAGTAATACATGACATCTCACTGACTTTATTACTATGTGTAGTAACACATGACATCTAACTTAATTGCTATGTGCAGTAACACATGACATCTAACTTTATTGCTTTGTGTAGTAACACATGACATCTAACTTAATTGCTATGTGTAGTAACACATGACATCTCACTGACTTTATTACTATGTGTAGTAACACATGACATCTAACTTAATTGCTATGTGCAGTAACACATGACATCTAACTTAATTGCTATGTGCAGTAACACATGACATCTAACTTTATTGCTTTGTGTAGTAACACATGACATCTAACTTAATTGCTATGTGCAGTAACACATGACATCTAACTTTATTGCCTTGTGTAGTAACACATGACATCTGACTTTATTGCTATGTGTAGTAACACATGACATCTGACTTCATTGCTATGTGTAGTAACACATGACATCTGACTTTATTGCTATGTGTAGTAACACATGACATCTCATTGACTTTATTACTATGTGTAGTAACACATGACATCTAACTTTATTGCTTTGTACAGTAACACATGACATTAAACTTTATTGCTATATGTAGTAACACATGACATCTGACTTTACTGCTATGTGTAGTAACGCATGACATGACATCATATTCTGTGAGTACATGTATCTGTACAGGAACACATGACATCTAACTTTATTGCTATGTACAGTAACACATGACATTTGACTTTATTGCTATGTGCAGTAACAAATAACATCTGACTTTATTGCTATGTGCAGTAACACATGACATCTGACTTTATTGCTATGTACCGTAACACATGACGTTTAACTTTATTGCTGTGTGCAGTAACACATAAGATCTGACTTTATTGCTTTGTGTAGTAACACATGACATCTCATTGACTTTATTACTATGTGTAGTAACACATGACATCTAACTTTATTGCTTTGTACAGTAACACATGACATTTAACTTTATTGCTATGTGTAGTAACACATGACATCTGACTTTACTGCTATGTGTAGTAATGCATGACATGACATGACATCATATTCTGTGACTACATGTATCTGTACAGGAACACATGACATCTAACTTTATTGCTATGTACAGTAACACATGACATTTGACTTTATTGCTATGTACAGTAACACATGACATCTGACTTTATTGCTATGTGTAGTAACACATGACATCTGACTTTATTGCTATGTGCAGTAACAAATGACATCTGACTTTATTGCTATGTGCAGTAACACATGACATCTGACTTTATTGCTATGTGTAGTAACACATGACATCTAACTTTATTGCTATGTGTAGTAACACATGACATCTGACTTTATTGCTATGTGTAGTAACACATGACATCTCATTGACTTTATTACTATGTGTAGTAACACATGACATCTAACTTTATTGCTTTGTACAGTAACACATGACATTTAACTTTATTGCTATGTGTAGTAACACATGACATCTGACTTTACTGCTATGTGTAGTAATGCATGACATGACATGACATCATATTCTGTGACTACATGTATCTGTACAGGAACACATGACATCTAACTTTATTGCTATGTACAGTAACACATGACATCTGACTTTATTGCTATGTGTAGTAACACATGACCTCTCTCTGACTTTGTTGCTATGTGCAGTAATACATGACATCTAACTTTATTGCTATGTGCAGTAACACATGACATCTGACTTTATTGCTATTTTAGTAACACATGACATCTGACTTTATTGCTATGTGTAGTAACACATGACATCTGATTGACTTGATCTCTACGTTCAGCAACGCCTGTCGGACTGACTTATTCCATACATGTATGCAAGGGAACACGTGACTTAATACTGATGATTGACATCCCTTATTAAACAAGGGAAGGTTGTGAAATATCCACAATTCGATGAATTTCAACTGTAACAAAAAGTCAATGGTCATTTTTCTGCAAACAGGAAAGATAAACACTAATGTGAGGCTAGTGTTTTGGAATAACAATGTATGATATGTGGGTTTTTTTTCGACCGTAGAAACATCAGTGAATTTGTAAATGCTTATTACGATGACCACGCTTGAAGTATCACGTGGGGTCAGCAAGGTTATCGGATATCTGCGGCCGATGGTCACATTTCACTGTCATAACTGAACAGATGTTTGTACAATTATTGTGGGTGCTGTTCACGAAGTTAATTGAATAATGACAATGAAAACCAATGAGGGATTAGTGGAATATCCGAAGTATACTGGTACGCTGCTTAGCAGTTTTGCTTTGCAAATATTCTGTAAAACAATCGAACTGCTGTGTTAAGTTTCCAATCTGGAAACACGTATTTTAAGTACAGCACCAGGTGTATGTTGGTGAAGGTTTGTGTAACGCCAAGTCTTTAGAATAATTGTTTCTAAGTAGGTGATTTGGCAAACCGTCGATGTGAAGGCATTAAGTCGTACATAGGATCCTCCCAAAGTGTGCGCTGTACAACTGGCCAGTAAACATTCAAAACTAGAACACAACAACAAGGCATTTTTAACACAATCGCCCAGTAAGTCATTAAACTACAACACAAGACGTGATATATAACAAAATGGCCCAGTAAACCATCAAACTACAACACAAGACGGGATATATAACACAATCGCCCAGTAAACCATCAAACTACAACACAAGACACGATATATAACACAATCGGCCAGTAAACCATCAAACTACAACACAAGACAGGATATATGACACAATCGCCCAGTAAACCATTAAGCTACAACACAAGACGAGATATACAACACAATAGCCCAGTAAACCATCAAACTACAACACAAGACGAGATATATAACACAATAGCCCAGTAAACCATCAAACTACAACACAAGGCGAGATATATAACACAATCGCCAAGTAAACCATCAAACTACAACACAAGGCGAGATATATAACACAATCGCCAAGTAAACCATCAAACTACAACACAAGGCGAGATATATAACACAATCGCCAAGTAAACCATCAAACTACAACACAAGACGAGATATATAACACAATCGGCCATTAAACCATCAAACTACAACACAAGACACGATATATAACACAATCGCCCAGTAAACCATCAAACTACAACACAAGACGGGATATATAACACAATAGCCCAGTAAACCATCAAACTACAACACAAGACAGGATATAGAACACAATCGGCCAGCAAACCATCAAACTACAACACAAGACAGGATATATAACATAATCGGCCATTAAACCATCAAACTACAACACAAGACACGATATATAACATAATCGGCCATTAAACCATCAAACTACAACACAAGACGGGATATATAACACAATAGCCCAGTAAACCATCAAACTACAACACAAGACAGGATATATGACACAATCGCCCAGTAAACCATCAAACTACAACACAAGACACGATATATAACACAATCGGCCAGTAAACCATCAAACTACAACACAAGACGGGATATATAACATAATCGGCCATTAAACCATCAAACTACAACACAAGACACGATATATAACATAATCGGCCATTAAACCATCAAACTACAACACAAGACAGGATATATGACACAATCGCCCAGTAAACCATCAAACTACAACACAAGACGAGATATACAACACAATCGCCCAGTAAACCATCAAACTACAACACAAGACACGATATATAACATAATCGGCCATTAAACCATCAAACTACAACACAAGACGGGATATATAACACAATCGCCCAGTAAACCATCAAACTACAACACAAGACGGGATATATAACACAATCGCCCAGTAAACCATCAAACTACAACACAAGACGGGATATATAACACAATCGGCCAGTAAACCATCAAACTACAACACAAGACGGGATATATAACACAATCGGCCAGTAAACCATCAAACTACAACACAAGACACGATATATAACACAATCGGCCAGTAAACCATCAAACTACAACACAAGACACGATATATAACACAATAGCCCAGTAAACCATCAAACTACAACACAAGACGAGATATACAACACAATAGCCCAGTAAACCATCAAGCTACAACACAAGGCGAGATATATAACACAATCGCCCAGTAAACCATCAAACTACAACACAAGACACGATATATAACACAATAGCCCAGTAAACCATCAAACTACAACACAAGACGAGATATACAACACAATAGCCCAGTAAACCATCAAACTACAACACAAGACGGGATATATAACACAATCGCCCAGTAAACCATCAAACTACAACACAAGGCGAGATATATAACACAATCGCCAAGTAAACCATCAAACTACAACACAAGACACGATATATAACACAATAGCCCAGTAAACCATCAAACTACAACACAAGACACGATATATAACACAATAGCCCAGTAAACCATCAAACTACAACACAAGACGGGATATATAACACAATAGCCCAGTAAACCATCAAACTACAACACAAGACGGGATATATAACACAATCGGCCAGTAAACCATCAAACTACAACACAAGACAGGATATATAACACAATCGCCCAGTAAACCATCAAGCTACAACACAAGGCGAGATATATAACACAATCGCCCAGTAAACCATCAAACTACAACACAAGACACGATATATAACACAATAGCCCAGTAAACCATCAAACTACAACACAAGACGGGATATATAACACAATAGCCCAGTAAACCATCAAACTACAACACAAGACGGGATATATAACACAATCGGCCAGTAAACCATCAAACTACAACACAAGACAGGATATATAACACAATCGCCCAGTAAACCATCAAGCTACAACACAAGGCGAGATATATAACACAATAGCCCAGTAAACCATCAAACTACAACACAAGACGTGATATATAACACAATAGCCCAGTAAACCATCAAACTACAACACAAGACACGATATATAACACAATAGCCCAGTAAACCATCAAACTACAACACAAAACGGGATATATAGCACTGATACAATGTCAACTGAAACAGCATGCCATCGGAAGAATGTCGGCACATGCTTTTTTCAAGCTGTCCTTTTTTCCTTTGTTTCTGTTACTGAATGGGGTTTCTTAGTTGAGAATGAGTGTTTTGGAGTTTCCACATTGGTACCCTCATACTGATGTATTAGTGTATATAACCAACTACAGAAATAAGGATTTCTTTTTAAACCAATGTAAACAAAATGTATATTGCTTAATTAAACGTGTCTTGTTAGATATAAGACACTTGAGATAAGAGACATTTTTAATTAAGCATGTCATTCGGATGTACTTATAACTGTGACACACAAAAACATTACGACATTAAACATTTCACATTAGTGACAAAAGTTTCCACTTGTCGTTTTAGATTAGCTGACACTCAAGTTATCGGGTCAGATTGGCCATAAGAGGAACCGCTGGCCTGTAGCTTTCGGCACTGTTCAGATACTGTAGTACCTGTCTGGAACGTGAGCGAAATACAATGTAGAACGGCTCCCCTCGGTCAGGACAACCTGGATGACAATACCACCCTCGGTGCTTATCGTTGGGGCGTTGAGGAAAGTCTTGTTTTCACACATTTAAAACAAGAAATCGGAACAACAAGTAGCTAGCACACCTGGTGATGAAGTGCTGCCACAGGTGATGTCCACATTCTCGCGAGATCTCAGTCGTTAATCAGTCCGCCATTACGCCTTACCTTACCCCAAGGCCACATACTGACTTAGTTTTTTTTGCTCGAAAGACATATATGAGATTGTTACGGAGGATCTATATATCACACTGACGCTCCTCGAGTTCTGATCACATCAACCATAAATCCGCATATATATCCATTTATAACAATTTCCAACTGTCCTCGGGTCATTTTTTGGCGATTAGTATTTTCAAGACATCGTATGTAAACAAGCAAGGTGCAACAGAGAACTCACGGCAATGGTATGAGGGATTGAAGTTACCGCAGAATTTCAATGATTTCCCTGTGGCCCATTCCCGTCTGTTTTTACTTGAAGTTGATTGTAGATGTCGTTACATAAAACACACATCGATGTATTAGTTTTGACGTTTGGTGATTCAGCCCTGAATGCAGGGCTAGTATATTTGGTGCATTTCAATGAGTGCAACAAGAATACCATTTATTAAATAATACTTTGGAAACAACTAATAAACACAGGAATGTGTCCACAATCACACTCCCTCCCGAGGAAACGGAAATGACGTCATTGCTTGCATTTTGATTTCTACATTGAAACTGTACTTGCTTTTTATGCCTTTTTGATGAAACCTTTTTTCTTAAATTTTATTTTGAATATGTTCAACCGTGTGCTTCGTATTTATTTCTCAATCTATACGAAAAACATTGTTTGGTAATATTTTACTCATTAAGAACTGAATTATTGCGACTTGACATCGTCCCACAAGGATGGGTACCGCGCCATTATCCAGCTTTTCAATGAAGGATTGTCGCGTCTTGACATCGTCCCGAAGGATGGGTACCGCGTCTTTATCCAGCTTTTCAATGAAGGATTGTCGCGTCTTGGCACCGTACCATAATGATGGGTACCGCGTCATTGTCGCGTCATGACATCGTCCCACAAGGATGGGTACCGCGTCATTATCCAGCTTTTCAATGAAGAATTGTCGCGTCTTGGCACCGTACCATAATGATGGGTACCGCGTCATTATCCAGCTTTTCAATGAAGGATTGTCACGTCATAACAACGTCCCACAAGGATGGGTACCGCGTCATTATCCAGCTTTTCAATGAAGGATTGTCGCGTCTTGACATCGTCCCGAAGGATGAGTACCGTGTCATTATCCAGCCTTTCAACGAAAGATTGTTGCGTATTGACATCGTTCGCGGTATAATAGTCCTGCGAAAGAGGACATCTTCCTTAGCAATAGTAAAAGTGGCCTAGGATGAATGAAGCCTCATCATGATCTAGCTCGCTATTCGGATCCTCGGTATGGGAATGCCGCGTCGTTATCTGGCTCCTCGGCTTAAGATTGCCGCGTCGTTATCCGGCTCCTCGGTATGGAATTACCGCGTCGATATCCGGATCCTCGGTATGGAATTGCCGCGTCTATATCCGGCTCCTCGGTATGGAATTGCCGCGTCTATATCCGGCTCCTCGGTATGGGATTGCCGCGTCGATATCTGGCTCCTCGGCTTAAGATTGCCGCGTCGTTATCCGGCTCCTCGGTATGGAATTACCGCGTCGATATCCGGATCCTCGGTATGGAATTGCCGCGTCTATATCCGGCTCCTCGGTATGGAATTGCCGCGTCTATATCCGGCTCCTCGGTATGGGATTGCCGCGTCGATATCTGGCTCCTCGGTATGGAACACAAAGTGGTCTAGGATGAATGAAGCTTCATCATAATCTAGCTCGTTATCCGGCTCCTCGATTTAAGATTACCGCGTCGATATCCGGATCCTCGGTATGGAATTGCCGCGTCGATATCCGGATCCTCGGTCTAAGATTGCCGCGTCGTTATCCTGCTCCTCGGTATGGGATTGGCGCGTCGTTATACGGCTCATCGGTTTAAGATTTCCGCGTCGTTAACTGGCTCCTCGGTATGGGATTGCCGCGTCGTTATCCGGCTCCCCGTTTTAAGATTGCCGCGTCGTTATCCGGCTCCTCGGTTTAAGATTACCGCGTCGTTATCCTGCTCCTCGTTATTGAATTGAGGCGTCGTTATCCGGCTCCTCGTTATGGGATTGACGTGTCGTTATCCGGCTCCTTGTTATGGGATTGACGCGTCGATATCCGGATCCTCGGTCTAAGATTGCCGCGTCGTTATCCAGCTCTTCGGTTTAAGATTGCCGCGTCGTTATCCGGCCAACAAGGTTTAAGATTACCGCGTCGTTAACTTGTTCGCAATTGTTATTGAAATAAAGTTTATATTTAGTTTATAAAGAATTGAGGCGTCGTTATCCGGCTCCTCGTTATGGGATTGACGCGTCGTTATCCGACTCCTCGGTATGGGATTACCGCGACGTTATTCGACTCCGCGGTAAGGGATTACCGCGTCGTTATCCGGCTATTCGGTTTAAGATTTACGCGTCGTTATCTGGCTCCTCGGTGTGGAATTGACGCGTCGTTATCCGGCGCCTCGTTATGGGATTGACGCGTCGTTATCCGGCTCCTCGGTTTAAGATTGCCGCGTCGTTATCCGACTCCTCGGTATGAGATTGCCGCGTCGTTATCCAACTCCTCGGTATGAGATTGTCGCGTCGTTATCCGACTCCTCAGCTTAAGATTGACGCGTCGTTATCCGGCTCCTCGGCTTAAGATTACCGCGTCGTTATCCGGCTCCTCGGTTTAAGATTACCGCGTCGTTATCCTGCTCCTCGGTGTGGAATTGCCGCGTCGTTATCCAGCTCCTCGTTATGGGATTGACGCGTCGTTATCCGACTCCTCGGTATGGGATTGCCGCGTTGTTATCCGACTCCTCGGTATGGGATTGCCGCGTTGTTATCCGACTCCTCGGTTTAAGATTGCCGCGTCGTTATCCTACTCCTCGGTATGGGATTGCCGGCTCTTCGGTTTAAGATTTGAAAATTGCATTGTTCTCTTGCCACGAAAACATGTGCAGTCGAAATATCTTACACTGTAATTATGGACTTGACAGAAGTAAGTTAAGATATTAACTGTCATATTTGTTAATCAAAATTTTCCTCTTTGCTTTCGTGGTGCAGTTCACTTTGCTGACTGAATATTTGACCATATAAAGGTTTCTTTACCGAGTTCACTGAGTACGGAATGGTTGGGGGTTGCGGTGGTATAACGTTTCAGGGGTCAGGGCCTCTGATTACGAGACATGCTATAAGGTTATTACGTATGTCAATATGACAGTAATTGTACACGAAATACACACCTTTAGAATGTAATGGTTTGTGCCAAAACGTCATGGATACAGGCTCGATAAACTCGCTCCGTTGTCAGCAAAGGTGGCGTCCTATTTAACCCGACTAAAGGAAGTGACGTGCCGGGTCAAGTTTGTGTTAATCAAAATCGCTTTCCTTTATAAACTATGGTAGACAGAATATGATTTTACACAGTGCGAACCTAGCGACATGATAATGACCTCAACCAACGTAAATACGGTTGATCTGTATGATAATGTTAATTGGTAAAAAAAAAAACCTACCACAGACTGTCATATCTGTAGGTTCAGCCTTTATTAACTGTTTATAAATGTACAGGGCACACACTTATGTGACATAAATTAACCTAAGACAAAGAGAGTAGACACGCTCGGGTCAAACTTGTAACATCATGATATGGAAATCTTCAAAATTATGATCGCTCGGGATTGTCTCAAAGTCTGAGGACGTCACTGCTGAAGTTTATGTGACACCATATCGGGAATGAGCACGGATTTTCTGGTAACAGGACATTGACGATATTCGTCACAACAAAATCTGGCTTGATGTAAAGATGAAATAAAGACAAACACAAACAATGTTATCTGGACCATGTTCTCTGATTCCCAGACCCCTGTTTCTAAGAACAGAATTAGGCTTATCTCTACCACCGAGTCCCTGTGTCTAAGAATAAACCCATAGCTAGAACTATACACTCCGACAGCTGGAATCATGTGTCTTAACATAAAATCATAGTCTTATTGTGTATTCCGACAGCTGGAATAATGTGTCTTAATATAAAAACCATTGCCTAGTTGTGTATTCCGACAGCTGGAATAATGTGTCTTAATATAAAAAAAACATTGCCAAGTTGTGTATTCCGACAGCTGGAATAATGTGTCTTAATATAAAAAAACCATTGCCAAGTTGTGTATTTCGACAGCTGGAATAATGTGTCTTAATATAAAAAAAACATTGCCAAGTTGTGTATTCCGACAGCTGGAATAATGTGTCTTAATATAAAAAAACCATTGCCAAGTTGTGTATTCCGACAGCTGGAATAATGTGTCTTCATATAAAAAAAAAACCATTGCCAAGTTGTGTATTCCGACTGCTGGAATAATGTGTCTTAATATAAAAAAAACATTGCCAAGTTGTGTATTCCGACTGCTGGAATAATGTGTCTTAATATAAAAAAACATTGCCTAGTTGTGTATTCCGACTGCTGGAATAATGTGTCTTAATATAAAAACCATTGCCTAGTTGTGTATTCCGACTGCTGGAATCATGTGTCTTAATATAAAGTCATAGCCAGAATTGTGTAATCCTACAGCCAGAACCATGTGTCTTATAAAACTATAACCTTATTGTGTATCCCGACAGCTGAACTCGTGTACTCGTGTATAAAATCACAACCAGGATTGTGTTTTCCGACAGCTGAAAACATGTGTCTTAATACCAAATCATAGCCAGGATTGTTTATTCCAACAAGCGGAACCTTATGCCTTACTCTAAAGCCATAACCTGAACTGTGTTTCGGACTATCAGATCCCTGTGACTAAATAATACAACCACACCAACTGTTGGGTCCCTGCGACTCAATTTCAGTCTGACTTCCGTGTCCATGTGACTACAGAAAACATTACTAGTAAATATCGGGGAGTGGTTTATATATTCCTCTCGAACGCTCAGTACGGTGTGTAGCATTTTCATTTGTGACCGTTTTTAGAAAATGCCACACGGGGCATTAAGCTGACGTATTACGACGTGCGTGCCAATTTTGTTCTAGAGGATCCAAACGTAACGTATCTGAAGATTAAGTGAATTCAATAGTGATGAAAATAGTTCAACTATAATGACATTACATAATCCGGACGTTCAAGTTAATTGCACTTCCAAACAAACCATGTTGCTTTAAATATCATAACTGATTTGCTTTACTTACAGGCAGAAAATTGGATCTGAGATATCACCGCGTCATAGTCCTGTGCCATTCAGTTCTTTCAATTACACATACCACGTTCTACTGATAATTGAAAAGTAATGAATATTCAACACATGGTGAAACTTTACTCAAAAACAGGAACATTCTAGAATTTAGTATTTCCATGTGATTTAAGTATGAGGAAAATAAAAAACTGGACTTTCTATCTTGAAATGTAGAAATGTATGGTATGCCTTTGAGCTCAGTGTAAATGTTCGTTCTGTCCGGCTTTTTTTCTGTAATGTTATAACATTTTACTTCAAATACTCACATTAACATATTCTTCAACAAAGCTGACATCGTTTTCAGGAACCTATCATTCAGAACAAATCTGAGAAATTGGTGGCTTGCACGAACACATCCTACAATGTTGATGGGTTTACCAATGAAATCGACAGCTGGTTATAAATAGGGGACTTGCCGTATGTATGCCAAGTGATGCCCACACAACATCACACTGCAGTCCTCTAACACCAGAACCCCAGGTATTTGGTTCGATTCCTACCCGGGATGGGTTTTGTTTTTAGGGAAGCTGAGATCACGTGCTGCTGTGTTATTGTCATTTGACATGCTACCCATTTGTTCTGATGTTGAGTGAGGTCAGAAGGAAGCCACTTGTAAGAACTATAATACCCGCCCAGTTGTTGACGGGGCGATACACACACGAAAAATAAAGTATGTTGAAAATGTGAAAATAATGTTCACTATCTTGATACACGTTCTGAATGTAAGAATTTCATTAAAAAACCTGACTTCACCATGACGTACCCGACTGATTTGAAAAAAAATTGTTTGACCCAAAATGACCTAGGGTGTTGACGGGCCGTTAACCATTAATACATATCTCCCTAGTAATAGTCTTACTGTCCATAAACAATATTGTTGACATCTCCCTAGTAATAGTCTTACTGTCATAAACAATATTGTTGATCTCTCCCTAGTAATAGTCCTATTGAGTAAACAATAGTATTGATCTCTCCCTAGTAATAGTCCTATTGTCATAAACAATATTGTTGATATCTCCCTAGTGATAGTCCTACTGTCATAAACAATATTGTTGATATCTCCCTAGTGATAGTCCTACTGTCATAAACAATATTGTTGATATCTCCCTAGTAATAGTCCTACTGTCATAAACAATATTGTTGATATCTCCCTAGTAATAGTCCTATTGTCATAAACAATATTGTTGATATCTCCCTAGTGATAGTCCTACTGTCATAAACAATATTGTTGATATCTCCCTAGTGATAGTCCTACTGTCATAAACAATATTGTTGATATCTCCCTAGTGATAGTCCTACTGTCATAAACAATATTGTTGATATCTCCCTAGTGATAGTCCTACTGTCATAAACAATATTGTTGATATCTCCCTAGTAATAGTCCTACTGTCATAAACAATATTGTTGATATCTCCCTAGTGATAGTCCTACTGTCATAAACAATATTGTTGATCTCTCCACATAGTAATATTCATACTGTCATAAACAGTATTGTTGATCGTCCACGGTAAAATTACTAAAATTCCTATTGCAGTAATTAGCATTTTCCAAGGTTAAACATACACCTATATTGATATCATATACACCTCAGTTCTTCGGAAATAGCCTTCCAAATATGTTGAACCCTTGGGCGTTCAGTACATAACGTGGTTATGACATAATATGTACCAAAAATCGATATGACATCAGTGAATGAATAGGACTTGATTGCCACACCTGGGTACACAGGTGAGACTTGGGAATAATGCATTAGTTACACGTAGGTATGTTTAATATGTCGAGTATTCCTATCCACGTCCTTGTTAAGAGTACATGTGATTTGCGCTGTCCGGGCAGTCCCACAATTTCTAATATAAAGATACCCTGAAGTTGTCGCGGAATGCTACACAATAATGATATATCAGATTTTTACGAAAACAGAGTAAATACCATCAACGGTCAACAATTAGTAACTATAATTCTGATCTGCCTATGTATTTTAATGATTACTTATTACGTGACCTACCCAAGGATATATAATAGAATTATACATTCGTTCTGACCTTCAGACCCTCACTGCATCAACTCTGACCTTCTGACCCTCACTGCATCAACTATGACCTTCAGACCTTCACTGCATCAACCCTGACCTTCTGACTCTCTTTGCATCAACTCTGACCTTCAGACCCTCACTGCATCAACTGTGACCTTCAGACCTTCACTGCATCAACCCTGACCTTCTGACTCTCTTTGCATCAACTCTGACCTTCAGACCCTCACTGCATCAACTCTGACCTTTAGACCCTCACTGCATCAACTCTGACCTTCAGACAGTACATCAACTCTGAACTACAACATATACCCTCTACCTATATATGGTCATCTAGAAGGCGTGTCCCTGTTCGTGGGCCAGGGTAACATTCTATCATTGTACGTAGAACCCCATATTACAGACCAGTCGGCTTGAATCGGTCGCGTCGAAATATGAAGGTTTTTTCGGTTATCCCAGTACAAAATAAATAGATTTATTTACCTTCGATATGTCATTTTCGCGGAATTTGCCAGAGCCAGATTTATGTTATGTTTTACATGTACAACTGATGACCTGTAAAGTGACCCTGTCGTAAATATTCCTTTTGTCTCTGGGCCATTACTTAATAGTGTCAATGGTTTTCTACGATGGAAATCCATTATGTCATCTCTGTCTTAAGGGTATTTTACAAGATATATGTATATCTATATTTCACGGGGAAAATGCGTCACATTTTTGTCTGTTGTTTTTTAAGGCAGTATTGAAACGTTCTCACTCTGAAATGTTATATTACACAGTATAATACGGTGGTTGAATTCGCGCCGCGAGGAAAACAAATCGGGAACCTACACTATGTCTCTCCCGTTTTGAGCGGGTGACCGGGTGGTGAAGGTGAAGGTTAACTTATGGGTGACCTGGTGGTGAAGGTGAAGGTTAACTAATGGGTGACCGGGTGGTGAAGCTAGCGGTTAACTAATGGGAGACCGGGTGGTGAAGGTAGCAGTTAGCTAATAGGTGACCGGATGGTGAAGGTGAAGGTTAACTAATGGGTGACCGGGTGGTGAAGGTAACATTTAACTAATGGGTGACCGGGTGGTGAAGGTAACAGTTAACTAATGGGTGACCGGGTGGTGAAGGTAGCAGTTAACTAATGGGTGACCGGGTGGTGAAGGTAGCATTTAACTAATGGTGACCGGGTGGTGAAGGTGAAGGTTAACTAATGGGTGACCTGGTGTTGAAGGTGAAGGTTAACTAATGGGTGACCAGGTGGTGAAGGTAGCAGTTAACTAATGGGTGACCGGGTGGTGAAGGTGAAGGTTAACTAATGGGTGACCAGGTGGTGAAGGTAGCAGTTAACTAATGTGTGACCGGGTGGTGAAGGTGACAGTTAACTAATGGGTGACCGGGTGGTGAAGGTGAAGGTTAACTATTGGGTGACCGGGTGGTGAAGGTAGCAGTTAACTAATGGGTGACCGGGTGGTGAAGGTGAAGGTTAACTAATGGGTGACCTGGTGTTGAAGGTGAAGGTTAACTAATGGGTGACCAGGTGGTGAAGGTAGCAGTTAACTAATGGGTGACCGGGTGGTGAAGGTAGCAGTTAACTAATGGGTGACCGGGTGGTGAAGGTAGCAGTTAACTAATGGGTGACCGGGTGGTGAAGGTGAAGGTTAACTAATGGGTGACCTGGTGTTGAAGGTGAAGGTTAACTAATGGGTGACCAGGTGGTGAAGGTAGCAGTTAACTAATGTGTGACCGGGTGGTGAAGGTGACAGTTAACTAATGGGTGACCGGGTGGTGAAGGTAGCAGTTAACTAATAGGTGACCGGGTGGTGAAGGTGAAGGTTAACTAATGGGTGACCGGGTGGTGAAGGTAACAGTTAACTAATGGGTGACCGGGTGGTGAAGGTGAAGGTTAACTAATGGGTGACCGGGTGGTGAAGGTAACAGTTAACTAATGGGTGACCGGGTGGTGAAGGTAACAGTTAACTAATGGGTGACCGTGTGGTGAAGGTGAAGGTTAACTAATGGGTGACCGGGTGGTGAAGGTGAAGGTTAACTAATGGGTGACCGGGTGGTGAAGGTGAAGGTTAACTAATGGTAGACCGGGTGGTGAAGGTAGCAGTTAACTAATGGGTGACCGGGTGGTGAAGGTGAAGGTTAACTAATGGGTGACCGGGTGGTGAAGGTAGCAGTTAACTAATGTGTGACCGGGTGGTGAAGGTAGCAGTTAACTAACGGGTGACCGGGTGGTGAAGGTGAAGGTTAACTAATGGGTGACCGGGTGGTGAAGGTAGCAGTTAACTAATGTGTGACCGGGTGGTGAAGGTAGCAGTTAACTAATGGGTGACCGGGTGGTGAAGGTAGCAGTTAACTAATGGGTGACCGGGTGGTGAAGGTAGCAGTTAACTAATAGGTGACCGGGTGGTGAAGGTGAAGGTTAACTAATGGGTGACCGGATGGTGAAGGTGAAGGTTAACTAATGGGTGACCTAGTGTTGAAGGTGAAGGTTAACTAATGGGTGACCGGGTGGTGAAGGTAGCAGTTAACTAATGTGTGATCGGATGGCGAAGGTGACATTTAACTAATGGGTGACCGGGTGGTGAAGGTAGCAGGTTACTAATGGATGACCGGGACGTGAAGATAGCAGTTAACTAATTGGTGACCGGGTGGTGAAGGTAGCAGTTTACTAATGAGTGACCGGGTGGTGAAGGCGAAGGTTAACTAATGGGTGACCGGGTTGTAGATGGAGAGAGGCCTACCTGTGAATTTAATTACGGAAACCAACTGACATTTCACTATTTATATGCTATTAATAAACACCAGACAGTAGATCTGACCCCACACAGTGGATTTGACACCAGGTTAAAGACATTGTTCATATATATATATATACATAATGTTTGACGGAGTTTAGAAGCCGTCCACCCATGTTATAAAATGTAGAACTAGACAAAGTACAGACCTATACAGTATGTTTAATTATAGTGTAATTGTATTTACCCCATACACAATATACTGATATATTTTAATACACCACCTACATCATGACGAAGCTTTACCAAAAATTCTAAAATGTTTGACACATTATTTTAAAAATAGCTCTCTTTTCTTGACCTTTCCACCTTTATGAAAAGTTCCAATTTGACACACTCTTGCGTCGCCTCGCCATTGTGCGCTTGCAGTATTCGTTGATTGTCCGGGTATTTTTAAATAAACTTAACTTTGTGTCATCCATCTAATGAGGTATTTCTGTGTAACCTTCCTCATTGTAGGAGACAGAGAGGAGGGGCCGGGAGGACGGATCGACACGCCTTCATTATACATATGCAATTGTTGTCTGAAAATGGCACCAAATAAATCATCACCACTTGTTTTCTGACCTTTTGGGTGTAGTTTACATTCATACAGAGAAATGCTTCACAATACTCATGCACGTACGGCATATGTCACGTGATTTGTGAAAGTGGTGATACCATCTTTAACAAGAATTTTTGTCCAGAACATAATTTTGCTAGTATGCATGCTGTGTTAAAACGATATATATATCCTAACATTACTTCCGGTCAAGGGATTATTTCCAGTCAGGGGTGCATATTTTGACCACACACAACCAGAAATTTGGTAACAAAGATCATGCCAGTTGTAAAACATGGGTTCCAAACGTCTAACTCGAGAGTGATATGGACGCTTTAGTGCGAATGCACGGGTGGATAAAGCATGCCATTAATTTAAAGTGCATTCAATCAAATTAATTTTAAGGGGAATGTTAGAGCGTGTGGTTGGGTAAAACTTGAATGTTTCAGTGATTGCTTTGCACTTTTACACGAGGTTCCTGCCCTCCGCTTATAGGTATTCTATCGTGTCTTTATTCTCATAAGTAATACATATATACACTTAACCCCCTACTTCTAATTATCCCCCACCCGTTAGCAAATAGCAGTCGTGGCGCGTTGACATTTCGTCGCTTCAGCTACTTTAGCTGCAGAAATCGAAGTCATCTTGAGGTGAGGGTGGGTAATTGTCTCTATTACAATAGAGTATTTAATTTAATTTTGGAGAGAGAAACTCACCAAACACCTGAGATTGATAAGTCCTAGTAATGATCATCTAATAGTCTCTGAGTGTGAAGACACGAGTGATAATCCAAAAATTAAATACGTAACATGATGGACTCACAATGGTAAGCATGCTCGAAAAGGCACTGGCCCACAGCAACAGATCACGTGTCACGGGTATATGACGTTCCGCGATTTACATTGAAAATAACATACAGAAGTCGAGCATTGACAACAAGGGGTGATTCAGTAAAACAGCGCTACAGTTATACACAAATAGCACAAATGATACCGCAGAACGATACCGCTGTATTGAATTTTACAAGATGTTGCTGAAAGTCGAAGAAAAATCTTAATCATTGAAGTGGGCTGATGTGACGTCATATTTTGAAATTTTGTCATATTCAATAAGGAAAGGTGATGTAACTATTGTCAGTTAATCTATGCTATAACAGACAGTGACTTTGACAATGGTTTCAACTAGATATAAATTAATGTCACTCAAGAAGTGGCTCAAATGACCTTATTATTTAAAGAACACTCAAAAACGTGTCGACTTTAATATCAAATTTTAACGTCAAACATAATTTGTTTAAGAAAAGCAACTTAATTTCTTATTGTATCTTAAGTTCTCCCTCCATGAATACACCATTATATCATATAAAACAAAGATACCAAGAGGTGCATTGCACCGAGTGTTCCCTAACACCAGATGTCGCCACGCATTTCTAAGGCTAATCCAAAATAACATGTTGAAAAGATAAATAGAATCTACTTCGGTTAATGTCAGAGATCTAAACATAGATAATAGAGTGTATAGATATAAGGTTGAGGTGCACACCACACAAAAGAACCAATAATATGTGTAGTTTACTGCAGTTCTGTGTAAATGATGATCCCCGGCCCACAAATCCAATAACAACATTGGCCTGGTATACCCTATGATCTATATAAATACGTAACGTTACGCCTCTCGGTTGGTGCCCCGATACCCCGAGAAACCGTGTCGCCTCCGTCCTTTTTTCACACCATAAAAGTCAAACGGTAAACAATCCTGTTTACTTTGTCAAATTGTTTACGGCGTTGTCTGGTTATTGCCGAAGCAACGCCTTCATTAAAACTCATTCTTCATTTTTATCAAGAGGTGCAATTCAATTAATAAGAATGTATGGCATTCCTGTACCAGTAGGTGTAGCATACCCTTACGTCATATCGATTTGTTGCCAGAGAGGGTCCCGAGGGAAACTATGCTTCTATTTCTACTTTTTATTTTTTTTTGACAGATTTATTACATATTTAAGAATAACATTATTGTGAATTGCTCAAACAATTATTTCTCTTATAGATTATTTCCAAATTTAGCACAAAATGACAGTGGCACATAGACGAGGAAATGGCGGGGGTTAAATTGAATGTTCCTACAAATAACTCAAGTTCATCGCTTTACGGAAAAACATGCCGAAAAATGCTATAAAAAGAGAATTCTTAAAGTTTACAACTGTGTTCTTAATTATTCATATATATAACCTTTTACAGGTTATTTTTATCATAAATTAATTAGTAAAAAAAGAATCACAATGACTTTGTCTGCAAGCCGTAACACACTCGAGTCGTAATTGGTAATTATAATCTTCTGCTTAAAGTTCGGCAGAAATTCAAACCTTCATCCGAAGTTAGCCAACATTACTTCCGCGTTTTGTCTAAAGCGCTGATTGATTTTATTCAGCTACTACGTTGAGAGGTCATCATGCAGACTACGTTTACTTCTGTACAGCAAGAGGTTTTGCATTTCTGATGAACAATTGAAATCTGTAATATATATATATCTATAGACTAAACCAGTCATCAGTTTGACTGTATTCACTTGAATTAGCACAACAAACGAGAATGTTTATAATTCCATGCCTCACATGAACCTTTAATAGTTATACCAAGACATTTAAGGACAAGTTTTGATGTAACGCAGTAAAATGCTGGAAATTATTTAGTACTATTCGAAAAGGCGAAGAGCAGCGTCGTTCGCGGGAGTAACTACGTAACCAGAAGGTTTTGTTCACCGAGAGCTCGTGTGTTCACCGAGAGCTCGTGTGTTCACCAGGAGTTCTTGTGTTCACCAGGAGTTCTTGTATTAACCAGGAGTTCTTGTGTTCACAGGCACTCGAGGCCAGGATATTATTTTTTAAACATTGATTTTTGTATTTTTAATGACCGTGGACCTCGGATTTGTCAACCGGCACATAAACTTGAATTCTGCTGATATTTCGTTTAAATAACGTCAGTCATGAGTGCTAAAACAAAAATCAATGTTTAAAAAACAATATCCTGGCCTCGAGTGCCTGTGGGAGTTCTAGTGTTCACCATGAGTTCTAGTGTTCATCAGGAATTCTTGTGTTCACCATGAGTTCTAGTGTTCATCAGGAATTCTTGTGTTCACCATGAGTTCTAGTGTTCACCATGAGTTCTAGTGTTCACCATGAGTTCTAGTGTTCACCAGGAATTCTTGTGTTCACCATGAGTTCTAGTGTTCACCAGGAATTCTTGTGTTCACCATGAGTTCTAGTGTTCACCAGGAGTTCTGGTGTTCACCAGGAGTTCTTGTATTGAGCTGTCCTCACATTTCACCTACTCGGTTTCCATTATTGCCCTTACTAATCCGACTTTGATCTGTGAAGTGGTCAGTCTGCAGCAGCTGCTAACTTAAGAAATCCTGTAATACTATGTAAGACTGAGTTCTCGCTGAAATCATTTCCACAAAGAAAAGCTGTTGGACACCTTCTCCGTATCTTTAAAACCCTACAGGTGACCACACTTGGCCGTGTGGATCGTCCCCACGGTGACGCCTGGGCACCTGGCCTAGCTGGGCTGTCCCTTACGGTGATACCATGGTAACCTTAACTTGGCCGTGCGGGCCGGGCTCTACGATAATTCCAGAGATGTCCACACCGTGCCGGACAGAATGTGCCCACCTGGCCGATAGGACTGTACACACAATGCCATGAGGGTCTATCTCACAATGATTTCTGTTGAATGGGTTGTATTCCACGGTGAAACCAGGGATGCCCACTCCCGTCTATTGGGCTGTTCTCCACGGTGGAATCAGGGATGCCTACACCTCGTCTAGTGGGCTGTACTCCACTGTGAAACCAGGGAATTCCACACCTCGTCTAATGGGCTGTACACCACGGAAAAACCAGGGATGCCCACACCCGTCTAATGGACTGTACTCTACGGAGAAACCAGGGATGCCGACACACGTCTAGTGGGCTGTACTCCACGGTGAAACCAGGGATGCCCACACCTCGTCTAATGGGCTGTACTCCACGATGAAATCAGGGATGTCCACACCTCGTCTTATGGGCTGTACTCAACGGTGAAACCAGGGAATTCCACACCTCGTCTAATGGGCTGTACACCACGGAAAAACCAGGGATGCCCACACCCCGTCTAATGGGTTGCACGGTGAAACCATGGATGCCCACATCCCGTCTAATGGGTTGCACGGTGAAACCAGGAATTACCATGCCTGATTGAACGGGCCGTACCTCATGGTAATGCCAGGGACGTGTACAGTAAGTATGTATTTTATGCACTAATGAGTATTTACACTTCCTTACTTAAGTACAGATTTTTAGCCCGACGTTTAAACAGCATACGCCCCAACCCCTTTGTAAAGGTGCATGGTATCAACTGTATTAAAATAACACTATTGTATTGTCAAACGTCGGAAAATGCACTGAACTTGTACATGTTGAAGCACACGTGATCTACTTGAGTTTATCTACAATTTTGTATTAAGAATATGTTTATGATTTTATATTTACTGTTTATTAACTCATTTAACCCCTTCATCGAGTATATTTAGATTTCAATTCAAAATGTACACACAAAAATGTGTTGACTAAACACTGTGCACTGTTATACATGGTGACAGTTCCACTTAAAACGGAGAATGGATTGTGTTATTCAAACTTCTGTAGAAACAAGAACGGTGTTGAAAGTCGTTGTAATGTCTGTGTCTGATAACTCTTGATTTACCTTGTTTGAAAAAAAAAATTCTAGTAGCCTGTCATGACACGGGGCCCTCGTTCTGCTTGAGATATTTCGTATTTTTTTTAAATTATTTTTTTGTTTATCATATATTTATTTTCTAACGTAATGTTTGAGATTAATTCAGGAAGCACCAGAATTTCCATTTATCTCTACCGGAATTCTCGCTACCTTAACCGGAATTCTCGTTACCTTTACCGGAATTCTCGTTACCTTTACCGAATTCTCGTTACCTTTACCGGAATTCTCACAACCTTTACCGGAATTCCCACTAAACTTTATCGGAATTCTCACAACATTTACCAGAATTCCCACTAAACTTTATCGGAATTCTCACTACCTTTACCAGAATTCCCACTAAACTTCATCGGAATTCCCACTCAACTTTATCGGAATTCTCACTACCTTTACCAGAATTCCCACTAAACTTTATCGGAATTCTCTCTAATTTTGACCGGAATTCCTACTTATCTTTACCGGAATTCCTACTTAT
The DNA here is from genome assembly GCF_031769215.1 of Ylistrum balloti. Lineage (NCBI taxonomy): Eukaryota > Metazoa > Mollusca > Bivalvia > Pectinida > Pectinidae > Ylistrum > Ylistrum balloti. The sequence continues at coordinate 441,595 of NW_026782073.1, forward strand.
CTTTATCGGAATTCCTATTACCTTTATCAGAGTTCCCACTAATCCTCGTTGGAATTTCCACCAATCTTTACTGGAATTCCAACTGATCCTAATCGGAATTCCTACACATCTTTATCGGAATTCACACTTCCTTTATTTGAATTTCCACTTATCCTTATTCGAATTCCCACTAATCTTTATCGGAATTCCCACAAAAAAATTATCAGAATACCCACGCACCTCTGTCTGAATTCATACAAACCTTTCTGATTCACACCTACCTTTTTAGGAATTTCCATTATAATTTATCGGGGATGACTAATATTATCATTGACTGTATTGCCTCACCTGTTCGTTGGGGCAGACTATCCTAGTGTCAAGATGACCAGTTTTACCAGTTACTTCATAACCTCACCTGTTTTTTTGGACCAGACCAACACCTTAATGGATGTGTTTTGCATAGCATTGCATTTCAAAATTTTCCTTCTTTTGATCTTACAAAAAGGTCGTTATTTGTCACTGAGCTGTCAAAACTTCGTGCAACACCCGTCTTACACATTTACTTTTCTGATTTCTTTTTTTAAACCAGCTGCAGATATCGATTGCCGAATACCCGAAAGGTCATGGTCGTGATCTCGTTTTCAGTATTGACAAAAACCGGCAGGACCCCACAATGTGAACCGGCGGGTACTGTAGTAGTAGTACTAGTGATCGGATATCCACTAATTATGGTATCATACAGAAAGGTGACATCAACCTTCTGTCCCGTTGCAGATTGAGTATTGCCCAACATAACCTCTTCGTTGGTATCTATGACGTCATCAATTAAAGGGGTCTTCGGGGAGGTTCGGGTTCTTTTCTATTCTGTGTTGGATGAATTTACTCTAGTGAAACACATCTATTGTACACAGGAATGTGGAGTACGATTCTATTTGCGACAAGTGCGCCAGATTTGTAAAGAATTATGAAGTTTGTCGATATACTATCAACTTCATTAGGCCAGCTAACAGACACTTATATGGGTTGTAAATTGTTTCTCTCTACGCAAGTGTTCCACGACTAAAGAGATCGAACCGTGTAAAAACTCATAGACAAATGTGTATTAGTGATATAAAATTGCTCCTTAAAACACCTACATCACAGTTGTCAAGAATATCTTACTTTGACAACTTTATCGAGTCTTTTGATTAATCATAGTGTTATTAGATTGCATTCCTGGCGTGAGGACGAGCCGAGGGTGACAGTGTAACCCCCCCCCCCCCCAACCACCACCCTGTTAGTTAAAGTTATGTTACGACTGATGGTCGGGCGCCGATGTCCGGGCAGCGTTGTCTATTACATGGATCCTAATAGGGATCTAGAAGGAGGCAAAAATAAATACTTTTCTGATTTCTTAATTTTGTGCGCTGTTCGCATCTCAAGTTTAAAAAAACTCAAAACACAGCTATTTACCATGTAAGAACCATGTGCCCAGCAGGTAGTTACTCCCCGACCTCCCATCCCTATCAATCACTGCATGACCAAACGAGGCGACTAAATTTCAAAAAGCCACTTTTCTGTATAAAAACTTCCTATTGGCCGTAACTAACGGTTAATTTTTCGAACTGAACGTCCGCCCCTATAAGGAATGCTATACGTATAACATAACAATGTTAATGAAATGCTAAGACTTACTCCTACACAATCGTTAACAGAGAGTAAGGTACAACGATGCTCCTTAATAGTAACGAAATTGGTTGTTCAACACTCCAAGTACCTGACATTGATACAGAAAGATAAAAAAAATCGTCCCCCTCTCCTATACGCCACCGGGGTAAATAGACCTCAGATCGACACCCACAATGGTCGCATTCCGTGTCACCATGAACCACGATACCATTTAACCCAAAAAGAGGCATTGCATGATCCTTTGGGGTGGATGGCAACCGCGCATAACACGTCGGACCTCTGGGGCCGCTATAAATGACAAAGCTTAAGCAAAAGAAGATAAAATTCTAAAAAGTCGAAATCAATTTTTGACATATGATATTGATTATGGATCTAGGTTGATGTCGTGTGACGCAGGGTGTGACCTCCCCGCAGGTGGACTCCTTGGGTGTCATGTTTGACGACCTAGAGACGGGCTCCGTGGCGATGTTTGATCTGCGCTCTAAACACTTTATATGTGTTAACGACTTTAAGGGGATAAAATGACTATAATTGATGTATAAATGACCGATGAGTTGATCTCTACACACTAAAGATCATATCCTATCCATGTTAGGGTAAACGATACATGATTGACGATCTACCCCGCCCCACTGCTTTGGGGGAAAATATGCACGTCGCTTAGGACAATGAAAAAACAAAGTTGCCGACTAAATGATGAATTAGTATTAGCGCATGACATTGTGATAAGATAAGATTACCATTCAATACTGGTGAATTTCAACAACTTAATAGCTAGAAATACAACGGTTAGACGCCACACCGTCAAATTAGTGTAACTCAGCGACGTGATTTGAATTCACGCCGCACTGGGCACGTGTTTTGTGTGATTGGAGAGGAGCGATCAAATGTCACATTTGTTTACAACCGAATCGCTTCAGATCTTGGATCGAATGACAAAGTGTGACTGAAACCTAGCCGTTTGGCACCGTATTTCTTGGTCATTGAGTTGATTAAGGTATACATCTACATATACAAGTACAGCAATATGTGATCTCCGCCAAGTCTGTTAGCAGGTTGGTTCAGTTACATAGTTATTTGCCCGAACTGGTGATAACTACATTGTTTATTTAATTCATAATATTATTATCATTGCCTCGATATCTCTATCGAACTGAGGCACCACATAGAGTATATCCTGTCGGAACACCCTCTACGCCCTGCGTTGGTCCCTGACAATGCAGATCCTTTGATTTGGCCGCAGAATTTCTTCTGTAACACACCAACGGAGAGTCTCTCAGACGGTGTATGGTATAGTAAGAACTTTTTTCCATAATATTTGTAATATTTATAGTGGGTTCCCTGCTGGTCCCGATCTGACACAAGCCAAACCGGAAGTGTACTCTGCTGTGAAATATACGTCGGTGTCGAGCACTTGTAATGGTTTGTAAGCACGGTTAAAACACATTAAGGGAAAATAATTACTGTTCTAGCATCAAAGACCGTCCCAGACAGGTGATAAGCTTGGTGCCCTAACTCAGGACCCCGGTAAATTGCTGACTTACAGTTTCCATTACTGACACCAAATATTCCGCTTTCTCGCATGAGAAGGACAAACAAATTCTACTGCCTGTTAGCAAAGGATTACTTATGGTCAACATATTTGGCGATACCGTTTGAAAAACGTCCGTACAATACAACACTGAGAAGATGCTGCCCGAGCAAGCGACTGCAAAAAGATGAACCTATGATATAATGAAGATAACGTCTGGTCTGGCACTGAGGCATTAGACTACGAGATCGTAGTGTAGTTATATTATCGATAATTAAATCGGTTATGTAACCGACGGTAGTCCGATTACAGCTGGATTTTAACAACTGGACACAGGCTACTTGAGGTAGTTTATTTGACCAACAGTATAGCCACTGTACCAAGTGAGGCATTAGGATCAGTTAATCTCCAAACTTCAATGCTTAATCTCAAAACTTATTCAGCGCTTTCTTTATCCTTAAATTCCGTTAGGATCAGATCAAATTTGTTACACGATTTATATACAATATTCGTTGAGATCTGTACCTTAAAGCTTCTAAATATAAACCTTTTTGTGGACTGATTTGTCGCAGATTAAAAAAATAAAGTAAACGCCATAGTGATTGCGATCAAACACCTGAACAACGCTGACGTGGACTGTCCGACTGCTGACTAGCTGACAAGTTGACCGGACGATTCTGAATGTGTGCGAATATTTACCCGTTAGTCTTAGTAAGCAATCTACAATAAAATGACATGGACGAATTCCTTCAGATTATAAACCTAAGCGTTTGCAATATGCAGAAGGCCCGAAAATTGCACTATTTACAGGGAAGGGGGGGAGGGGGTTAGGCACGATGGATCGATCAATAAAGCGTTGAACTTCACAACATCAGGTCAAGCTTCATGGGGTGTGGTTCGACAATCCTTATTCGGAGTTTGTGTTTCTGAGATGACGTACCGTCCTATGTTGTTGTGGCTGTGTCCGCGGCTTTTTCACAAATGGACAAAAATGTACCTTCCATTTTGGGATACAATACAGATTCAAACACTTCCATGGTCAAAAATGTACCACATAAGTGTAACACGGTACACTTTTAACTTCGAAAACGGATTGTAACGGCCGTTTTAAGTTATGGTACAGACCGTTTTGGTTACGGTCCCGATATATTTGTTGAAAAGACACTTCTTTGTAGACGGAATGCCGACATATTTGTTTTGAAGACACTTCGTAGAAAATAGAATTAAGACATGTTTGTTGATAAAACTTCCTTGTAGAACGAATACTGACATACCTGATATGAAGACACTTAATCACGCACTGGGTGTAACATTACAGGATATAGCTGTTGTTTCTCAACCACACGGGAATTTATTCACTCTTTTTAATGTAAATAAAAAAGTGTGTATCGAAATATAGTGTCGTATGTTTATTTATTTTGTGATGTCTGGTGTTCAGGAAAACAAACTTTTGCAGGAATAAAACTTCTTTTTTGTGCTCCAAAATCCCTATATAAGTATTGATATATGTAAACCTATCGCTTGAGCAGGCAGATAAGGATCTTAAACAGCATTAGTATACACTACGTTCCAAACTTTGGATATAGTCTACATTACTAGGAATTAAATATTTGTGGCCTGGTAGGTTTTCAGGGTTCCCAAAAGCGCTGGCTCCACAGATAGATCCGGAGACAAGTTGATCACCTGTTACATGTAAGAACACCCGGGTTGTCCATTCTTAGCTGCCAACAAGAGATTTCAGTCATGTTTAAAAGATTTTGCAAAACAGGTGTGTTAAGGGATTTTGTCACCTAAGCACCGTGTCGTGACGTCATAAGTTGGACCAACACCTGGAGTTTTTTGGGTCAATCTCATATCAAGAGATTAAGAGTAATTTTCACAGAGAAACCAAAACAGATTTTTTTAGATATGGTTTTAAAGACTTGACATTGGCTTTCAACACCATACAAGAATGAGAAATATATCAGTCCTTCGTAATATTAATTCGAATTTTCAAACTGTCACAGCATCATGTCAGCCCACAAAAAATAGTCAAGATCCGAGACGTTCAAAATATTCCAGATTCATGTCATATGTCATAGTTTCAAAGCTTTCCAGCACCATATCTGGCCTTTAAATAATTTCAACATATCATCCATTACTTGAAACATCCCGGCGCTGTGCCAGACTACATTGTAATGTATGTCGCACACTTTAACACTGCTTGCTCTACACTGCGCCTTTAAATAATCCTAGTGACATTTTAGGATCAGGTTTCTTAAATAGCAACAAATAATAACACCAACTTGATAAATCTAAAATATCAACTCATTCGGGATCATGATTTGGCCAATGAAATTAATTGCCAGAGCTATGGAGTCTTTACCTAATATAGAAAATATATAAACACAATGTTACTATTTTTAGAATTCGTGATGGTTTTGCTTTGGTGACATCACTTCAGTTTAAACAACATTCTCCAAACAGCCCATTAGTTTCTTTTATTTTAAATTTCACAACCGACTTCCATCGTACTGTTGAATTGAATATCAATTGTGACAGGTAATGCTTTATATTTGGGTAAACATGTGATGATATAAACATAAAAATAATGTCTATTTCTTTGATTGTGATAAATTAGCCATGTCGATGTTTTAGCACATTGTCACCACAGCTAGACTTTACCAAGGATGTAGATAAACCATCGTACTATTATTATTACTGAGGTAAATGTAAGTAACGATCGCGAAATCGTGGGAAATTTGGTAATTTTAACGACCTTACAACACCTTGTTAGATTTTTTATACCGGCACTGATTGGTCGTTTCTCGACTTTACAATGATTTCCGCTTATCTTCTGATAGATACAGGACGCTTTAAGTAGGACGTGACGTCACGACTACCAACCGGAGCTGATCCATCAATGTATCACTGTGGAATGTTGATTGGTGAACAATTATTTAATTGAATTGTAACATTACTGTGGAGAGTTAAGCTATTCTACACGTCCCACTTATAAGACGGTATAATGCCCCTGTTTATAAGAGATCCTTCAGTCAGTAAGTGTTCGATGATAAACCAAGCGTATTTGTAAATGGGAAGACTTGTAACACCGTCTTCATTATGTCGTCGGGGACGAGAGACGATGAGTGGACTTTATATATCGGGTTCACTAACAAGGATACACCCAAACATACAGATTATGTATGAAGGTGCGAAAAAATTAATCGTATCATGTCGGCATACCTTTGTGCTATAAAATAAGTATGTGATTGATTTATATGGCGGTTTAATCATTCGATGAATTAAGACAAGCCATCGCCCAATCATGTATAATAAACTATTCATGTCGTTTTTCATACTTCCGTGTCATTTTTCAGCGAAAGATTTGGATATGAGGACACCACGATATTTTTTTTTATATATTGATAAAGGTCAAGGTCACATAACTATGAAGTCATTAAAATTATGAAAGATAAGTGCGCGGTTTGTTTTGGATGGGAGCTTTGATTTAATTTAATTCAATTAAAACACCGTTAGTCGTTGTATCAGAGACATGGTGGTTTAAGGGTTCGACTCTGAGTACGGACGCCGTGTCGTATCCTTGGATAAGATACTGAACACTGCTTTTCCAAACGACACAGCTGTGATATGTTGTATCAAGGCTGTTATGGGCAAACGGCTGGTCCGATCGTATGTGGCTGATAGCAAAAGATGACACAGGTTGTTTCAGCGAGGTTTCGTAGATGACGGTACATCGTGTTTTGTCGAGGTTTTGTACAAAATGGTGCACGTTTTTTTGTCGAGGTTTTGTTCAAGATGGTACACGTGGTTTTGTCGAGGTTTTGTACAAAATGGTGCACGTTTTTTTGTCGAGGTTTTGTACAAGATGGTGCACGTTGATTTGTCGCGGTTTCGTACAAAATGGTGCTCATTGTTGAGATTTTGTTCAAGAAGGTGAATGTTTTGTCGAGGTTTCATACAAGGTTGTACATGTTGTTTTGGCGAGGTCCCATATGTTGTTTGTTGAGCTAGATTGAAGAAGATCTTATACATGAATTTCGATACCGATGCTGTTGTTCAGCTAAATTTACAAAAGTTTTATGAAGTGAAAGTACACGTTTTCTTAAATATTGTACTTTTAAACTCGAGGATGTATGAATCATATCCCGATTTAATGACCATAGCAAACAGCACTGAGAGAGAACAGAAGCATTAAGGGGAGCGTTTCTATAAGTGTTTCAATATAACTCCTTTCATCCGAACACATTTGATAGATTGAAGTTTCAGCATTTTTGACAAAAACAAAAACAAATCGCACAAAAGGCATGAAAAGTATATTACATGAAGCCTGTACCTATCCCTTACCGTATTTTCTGGTAGTATATCAACTTGGTGCCTGTTGAACTAGATCTCAAGAGGCCTCATTATTCCAAATTCAATCCGCATTTCTCTTTTTAAAACAAGGTGAGAAACTGGTGATACGGAATGATATTTATCAGTTATACAAATTGCCAAAATTCTTTTGAAATTAGCTGAAAAGATAGTGAGGTGGCAGGGCCGGGGTAGGAGATAGGGGACAATCTGGTATCACACCTCATCCTTTCTTCTCCGCCGGTCGAAGTGTGTACTATCGGTAGAACATTTACCATGTAGCGTGTTATAGAGATAAACGGTGTGTTCTACCTATTAATAACCACAGCCGGCAATATCGTAACATGTACGAAGTATACACAAACAAAACGGTGATAGAACTGACATACTGAAATTGATATCGTTTCCTTTGAATACAGATGTAAATGTCTTAACGGTCCTAGAATGTCTTCAAACTTTAGTATACATTGATTTGCAATAGATGTAGACAAGGATCACAATTTTGTTAATGCCACACTGGAAGCAATTACGAAAATAGCTGTTCGTAACGGACAAACATTCTGTATAACCAATAAGGCATGTGTTCGTAATAGACTGACAAAACAACAACTTCTATATCCGTAACAGACAGATATTCTGTATAACCAATAACGCACGTGTCCGTAATAGATTGACTTAACAACAACTTTTATATCCGTAACAGACAGACATTCTGTATTTGTTGATATTGTGAAAACAGACACCGTTTTACACTTTATATCCTATGTTCGTGGTTCCCCTTTTAATTCAGATGTTTTTGATACGTCGTATCTGTATAAGTGTTATAATGTAAATAATGATTTGATGTTTCAGTGTTATATTGTTGTCTATAGTAAACAATTTACATTGGTGTTTTGTTATTCGGATTGAGCTTGAATTTCAGAGGAAATCATTTGTCAGGAAAGCGTTTTCTTGGGATTCTACTCGTGTTTACATGGCAACTTCAACATATCGAAATGTTGTAGAATTTCGTGTAAGGGTTGCGCGTGTCTTGCGTGCGTGTGCCCGCCGGTCTGTTTCGATATAATTGCCGATATCATCTAAAACAGCAGAATATAATTGAGCCTGGTGTTGTTGTTCCGTGTTTGTGATTGGCATGGATTAGGTTTTAAGTGTGCATCAAAGCCCACGACAGCATTGCTTCTGATGTACGAGGAGATTTGTCTGAAACCATGCGGGAACCATCAACTATGCACTCGTTCACCTCCACAAACAATGGTACCTGAAAAGCTTACATGCCCACACCAATAGCTAATGTTCTTCCTGGCGGAAATTTCTTAATATGAATTAATGAATAGTATATGTGTACTAAGCCTGGACATGGAATTGAGCATCTAAACATTCTACTTGTGTCGTAATTACTGTAAACGACCTTTGAAACTCTATTATATTCCTGTTGGGTGGGTGATCAACAGAATCTTTATGAAGTGAAGATATCTTCAAAAATCCAGAACTCTTTGCAGGTCGTACAAACCAACTTGATATTTGTAACAAAACAGATTGTGTCGAATTTTGTTCTACACGTGGACGATTAAAGTAATTATGAATTGAAGGTAGTTATGATGCCCCCGCTGATAATCATTAAAAAGTAAGGAGCATTTTAAGGGTAATGACTTTTCATCATGTGTACTCATGTCTATTTAGACTATGTCATGTATTGGGTAACAAAGTCTAAAGCCCAAAGTTAGTTAAAAGCTGGGAATGGAGAATTCAAGAAAATAGTTCCTGAATCCAAGGGCCATAACTCTGAGATTATAATATAACTTAAGGACGCAAACGCCATTACAAAAATTTTTAAAATTGCAGACACATGCAGATTATTTTCCCCGTCCCTCACAAATATGTTATATCGATTAAAGTCTCCGCTCTCGGATTACTTTATCGAAGCCAAAGTGTTTCCGGTGACAATCTGGGTCACATGACCTTTTGCTAGACCTCAACATAGAAAAGGTGAATCTGATATGGGTAATTGTTCTAACCAAACTGTAGCCAATTTGAACGAGAATCACTTCTCTTGATGATTCTACAGACAGAATCTACACTAAATAATCTAAAATAAACTTCTGTGCAGAACCTTTGAAAAAGTATATGAAATGAAATTGGATTTCTGTTTGCAGATTCTATTGTAAAATTTTACGAAATAAAATTTGGAGTTCAACCTCCAGAATCTATGGAAAATGATATGAAATAAAACTGAAGACCTGACTATTGAAGTTAGGGGAAAGAATCTGAAACAAAACTGAAAATCTGACTGCAAATTCTATGCTAAATTAAACGACACGAAATTGGAGTTCTGCCTGCAGAATCTTTGTCAAAATTCATCAAAAAAATTGGAGCCGTGATTGCAGAAACTATGGCACAGAATATGAAATGAAATGGTAGATCTGTCCGCAGAATCTATGTTGGCAAGAATCTGAAACAACATCGTGAATCGGCTTGTAGAGTCTGTGTAAAAGAATCTGAAATTGTACTTGTAGAATCTAGGACAAGAACATTTCAATGACATAAAATTGAGTTGTGCTTGTGGAAGCTGTGGAAAATAATATAAAGTAGGATTGGAGATCTGACAACATAATAAATAGTAAAGAATCTTAAATAAAATTGCAATACTGCGTGCGAAATGGATTAGAATGAAACCGGAATAAAACAAAGCATAAAAAGATGATAGTACAGTGAGAACAGCAGCAGAACCAATGATGAAGTTGTACACACAAGTGACACAAACCAATGATGAAGGTGTACACACAAGTGACACCAACCAATGATGAAGGTGTACACACAAGTGACACCAACCAATGATGAAGGTGTACACACAAGTAACACAAACCATTGATGAAGGTGTACACACAAGTAACACAAACCAATGATGAAGGTGTACACACAAGTAACACAAACCATTGATGAAGGTGTACACACAAGTGACAAAAACCATTGATGAAGGTGTACACACAAGTGACAAAAACCATTGATGAAGGTGTACACACAAGTGACACAAACCAATGATGAAGGTGTTCACACAAGTGACACCAACCAATGATGAAGGTGTACACACAAGTAACACAAACCAATGATGAAGGTGTACACACAAGTGACACCAACCAATGATGAAGGTATACACACAAGTGACACCAACCAATGATGAAGGTGTACACACAAGTGACACAAACCAATGATGAAGGTGTACACACAAGTGACACAAACCAATGATGAAGGTGTACACACAAGTGACACAAACCAATGATGAAGGTGTACACACAAGTGACACAAACCAATGATGAAGGTGTACACACAAGTGACACAAACCAATGATGAAGGTGTACACACAAGTAACACAAACCAATGATGAAGGTGTACACACAAGTAACACAAACCAATGATGAAGGTGTACACACAAGTGTACATATCGTACAATACCGAGCGTGATTTACACACTAATCACCTGATTCATAGGACATTACAGGTATGAGAATATCAAACTTGGAATCCATAAGTGTTCCAAGTCTAAACCAGCGAGAATCCATGATTATTAAATATGTGTCTGAAGTATGTTTAGCTGGCTTTAAAGCTATATGTACAAATGGTTTCTCGCGGAGATAAATTCACATTCCGTCAAATTCAATTTACGTTGAACAAAAAATCAAACCTTTTTTTTCTTTCGACGTGATGTTGATTGTATCGAAATTTTTTTCTGAGATTTCAGATTTCCTGTATCATCAAAACGAAACCTGAGATCCGTAAAAACGACCAAACCTATCGTCACCGCTCGTGATGTTCCTGTAATTAGGCCCAGTGTAATCACGGTATCCACGTGGGATGTATGTAAATAGGTGATGTAGCCAAGTGTAATTACAGTGTTCACGTGGAATATGTACATTTAGTATAAACACGATAGTAAATAGGCAATGTATCTAATGTAATTACGGTCTCCACGTGGGATATGTACATCTAGTATAAACACGATAGTAATTAGGCAATGTATCTAATGTAATTACGGTCTCCAAATGGAATATGAGTATATCTATTGTAAATACGATTGTAAATAGTCGATGTATCCAAGTGTAATTACGATGATAAAATGGTACGTAAATGTATCCGTTGTAACTACGAGAGTAAATAGACTTTGTGTCCAAATGTAATTACGGTTACCACGTGGTATATAACTGTATCCATGGTAACTACGAGAGTAAATATACATTGTGTCCAAATGTAATTACGTTTACCACGTGGTACATAACTGTATCCATGGTAACTTTGAAACCATTAAAATAAGCGGTAGTCACGGTAGTGGATGGATGGTATGACCAGCATTAAGTGGAAAGCAGTTTGAAAAGTGTCCCTGATTTTTATCCGAGGTTGTCATTGCGGCCCTCTGACGTTAGAGCGGAAATGACGTCAGTATATATATATGATAAAAAAATCACTTATCAAAAATTTACTATTAACTACACGTATTAATGTAAATAATTTAATTAACAGTTATTTTACTTTCATATTAACACAAAGACTGAATGGTCGTTGTGTAACATGGCTACTAATCATCTATACCAGCAGTATTCCAGTCCCGAGGTTTGTGACACCGCTACTACCTTTGCTACATCTATAGGGTGTATCGGCACCAGCAACCAGACGTCCACACTCCATTACACAAATAAGCAGTGTAGATTTCTAGTGACAGACACCTGTTGCGAATGGTATCAGAATGAATTTCCTTGGTCCATTAAACGGCCGAGTTCTACCATTAGAATGGGGGATTGTTTTGTTGTAGTTCCGGGGGGTACCACAAACTGCCTCCCAGACAAACATATCGACAATGTCACAGTACGTGTCCTGTAATGTAACTCAAACATTAGGTCCTAATAGGGGCTTCGGTGTCAATGGTTGGACAAAATGCAATATCTAAAGGGATGTGTTTTGTGTCTCGGCTGTTTGTGCTATAGAGACGTAAGGACTCCGCTGGGCTTATAGAGCAAAGTCTGATTTTTTTGTAAAAATTAATTTCAAATGGAAACATTAAAATGGGCGCAAGTATTTATCTGTTATTATATATACACCACAGGGGGTTAATCTGATCTGTGTTGACACACTTTGTGTTCTAATGTGTTCTATGAATGAAAACTTTGGTCTGGTGATACATGCCTGGTGAGTGTTTAGATTTTAAAACCGTCATTTTGGTATTTTATCTATCGCCTCTTTTGGCATCCTATCTGTATGGACATTATCATCAACTGTAGTCATAGAACATTTAATTCAACACGGTAATGTTTGGTTCTATATTGTTTCACGTCCTGACAACAGCCATCGTCATCTGCGGACCGTCTTCCACTGTATGCAAGGTGAGCGCATATGTTAAGTGCGTGTTTTCAAGATGGGTGTAAGCTTCCTTGTGATAGTGCGGGAATGATGTTTACACTGTAAAACTTTACTGCCGAGGTCCCAATAGGACATCAAGTCATCTCGGACACCTCCTTCCATGAAGGTTCTTTCACATCCATGGCGATGTCGGTGGTATCGCTTTGACTTCTTTCGGGCATTGGACTTTGATTAGAATGTATTTTCACGGCAGTTCAAGTCACTGGATTTCTTTTTTCTGAATCATATCCTCTTTTATTTCATAGTTTTTCCTTTTGCAATCGTTTTCCTGTTCTCTCTCTCTGCCTTTGCATCCCCTTCCCGAAATATCAAAGTATCAGCACCGAAAATTCTAATATTTCATTCTCGAATTCCTTCAAATTTGCCTATACAGTTGCTTTAATTCTTGCCATACAGTAGGTCAATTCACAAATTGCCGATAACAGTATATGTACAATATTTTTACTCATTAAGACAATGCTGCATGGCTCATTGATTGAGTTCTTCTTTATACAAATTACTTCAAAGTTTAAGAGAATAGTATCTTGAACTTCATATGATGGCATGGTTGGAAGATACCGATGGATAGCGAACTTTACTACCTCCCCGAGAGAAGAGTTCCGCGTGATGACCGCGATATTACAACAAACATGGTCTGTATTTTTATGACATTTCTATAGTTATGGACCCGACATCTTGGAATTACTTTTTCAGACTCAAGTAACTTTGAGTTCTCAGTGTTCACATTAATGCAACCAAATTGTGATAATATCAATATCTCCAAGGCTGTACCGACTGGCACGATCATAAATCGGAGAAAATAAATATAATATTTACATTCTTAAGGATTCAAAAGATAAAAAAAATATAACCAACCTAAAAATTAATTTCATTATCGGCGTTAAATGTTCGTTAGCAGAATAGCTGGAGCTGCAATGTCTCATTTCATTGTCTGTGAAACATAATAGTGCGGTAATTATTTTGTATTCCAAAAGCAAGAAATTTCATTAATTTTGAAAAAAAATGTAGAATAGAAATGCTAAAAATAATATGAAAATTCTTAATCATTCTTGTTTTGTCATTTTTGACATCCCGGAGGAAACATTACTTCGTTTTACTTCGCATGCTTTGTACATATTTTCTACTCCACAAACAAAAACTGTGATTAGAAAAGATACCACTTAAATAAACACGTATATTAGCACTTCAGCGATAATGTAGGAAATATTTATCTCGTCACTAGGGCTTACATCGTCACTATAGTGATGGTAATTATACTGGCCAATCAGATCTAGTGAAGGTCAATAAGTAGGACTTATATCGTCACTATGGTGATGGTAATTATACTGGCCAATCAGATCATATGAAGGTCAATATGTAGGACTTATATCGTCACTATGGTGATGGTAATTATACTGGCCAATCAGATCATATGAAGGTCAATATGTAGGACTTATATCTTCACTATGGTGATGGTAATTATACTGGTCAATCAGATCATATGAAGGTCAATAAGTAGGACTTACATCATCACTATGGTGATGGTAATTATACTGGCCAATCAGATCAAGTGAAGGTCAATAAGTACGACTTATATCGTTACTATAGTAATTTATTGTTTTATTTCAGCTTCTTTATACACACCACAGGTTAAAGTAAAATCATATCTGATAACATTTAAGAAGGCAATTCTTAACAGAAAACAATAGAATACAGTCGATTTTTTTGTTAAACAGTCAGTTCAAAACGTAGTGACGTCATAACCTACGTCATCAAATATCATCGTATTGATTCACGAGCTTTTCGACTGATTTTTTCTTTGTTCGTTTTTGTGGAGTTTTTTTTTTATTTAAAATGAAATAAGAATGTATAGATATTTAAACGTTTTCTCTTTAAACGTAGAATGTGTTTCACTTTTATAACCAAATATTTCGGTGGTGAAAATGTAATAACAAATTTGATTAAAAAGATTTCTTATATTTCACTGACGAAAACGCAATAGATTAACACTAAGTATCTGTATGTCTGTACAGTATACCGTGCTGTAGGTTTATCCGTTACAAGTATATAGTAATTGTGATATGTGTGATATGTAATATATCATTTACTTTACATGTATATTAAGTGTATACTTTGTCGATGTAATCCATTACGTGTCTGCAGTATCTGTGACACGTGTGATATATAATTTACATTACATGTCTGCAGTATCTGTGACACGTGTGATATATTATTTACATTACATGTTTATAGTATTTGTGACACGTGTGATATATTATTTACATTACGTGTCTGCAGTATGTGTGACACGTGTGATATATAATTTACATTACATGTATATAGTATGTGTGACACGTGTGATATATAATTTACATTACATGTATATAGTATGTGTGACACGTGTGATATATAATTTACATTACATGTCTGCAGTATCTGTGACACGTGTGATATATTATTTACATTACTATAGTGTGTGTGACACGTGTGATATATTATTTACATTACATGTCTATAGTGTGTGTGACACGTGTGATATATAATTTACATTACATGTCTATAGTATGTGTGACACGTGTGATATATTATTTACATTACATGTCTATAGTATTTGTGACACGTGTGATATATTATTTACATTACATGTATATTAAGAATATAAAAACTTCTCTACGACTACAGGTATTGTTTTTATACATTTAGATTACCTGTCACTACAGATTAAAAACAAAAACAAATTCGATGCTAAAAATAAACTACTAACGTTAACCCGTGTATTTTTCGCATTTAGAACAAAACAGGGCTCTTTGTGAGGTTTAAATTAATTAAGTTTTCTTTCAAATTAATGAAGTTGGGTATGGAATAATTGTAATCTACGCTCGTCATTGTTTTCGTAAGATGGTGGTTTCTTCAAGTCTTTACTAAGTCAAATTCAGATATTCAAAGAGGGTCTGTTTCAAATTTCTTCTGGTATGAAATTCAATAATTCAACTGCTGATGAAGAAAAAAACGATGCTTTATAACAATTGGTTTTACATTTGGTTGTTTGGTTCTGTTACCAGGCATGGATAAATATAATCTGTTTTTTTAAAGAAATATTTTACGAAAACGAATATCTCTTCCTTTAACTGCTTTTTTTAAATCTATATTTACCAGTTAGGTACACTCGTTCATGTCTGGACTTATTCTAGTCTGTCAATCAAATATGATGGTAACGAATCACAAACAACATCGGCATATTCTAAAATTAACCTGATAAAAGGTTGTGTTTTGTAATATAGTATCTGTGTACATTTTAACTCGGTCCTAGTATACTGTTGTATAATACATCTGGCTTTACCATATCACGTCACGTGCTTGTAATTATTTAGGGTTAGTATGATACTTATGTGAGTGTAATTTGAATTAAGATTTTTATTTGTAAAAAAATATTAATAAATATTATTCCTATTATTTACAAACATTTTTTTATATATTTATAATGAAGTTATAAATATCTCTGAGACATGAATCTTTGATAAAATCTTGTTGTTGATTTTTGCAGAATTTCTCCCAATTTTTGAAGTTTGTGTGATACCAAATATTTGTTTACGTACACGAGACATGAATTGTTGATATTCAGGTTTCAGGTGCCTGGTGCTGCCTGGCGAATTAGCAAATTTATTAGCAGGAATGAAAGATCGAAAACAAACCAGTCACATTCTGGGTATAATTTATGTAAGACGTAAATAATTTTCTGAGAATAAATATTAGTGTATATCTTACTTTATCTAAATATGAATAGATTCTTCCTGCCTGTCTCCAGTAAAGCTGTATTGTAGTACTTCTGTATTAATTTTACACGGTTAAATCTGAAATACTGGTTTATAATTTGATAATAGATTTGTAATCAATGTTTGATGTCATAGTGAAGCTATTTAACAAGATATAAAGCTATTCTATAACTTGCGCTGTATATATAGCCATTGTAAAGTGGACCTGATTGCGATGGTATATTACACACCTGTGTGTACCTTTACAGGTAAAACGTATATTCGTAACATGACTTATATCTCTGGTTTAACCAGCCTCCCCGGCCCCTAGAGGCTGGGGTCGATACTTAGCCACGGTTGGACGGCTGAATTACGTACTAAAGTGTCTCTTTGTAAACCCCAAACAACACCCCATAACATACTCCGCATATCAGACCAAGATACAGACGTGTGTGTAGATAATATGTATACTATCACTATATTGTTTGGTAAAAAAAGCACGCGATATCAAAGTGGGCGGAGTTTATGTCAAGAAAACAACCAATGAAATAGCACACGGTAACACTCTGTTGAGTTAAGCTTGAAATCACTATACACATGTTTTCTAACTGTTATTCCTACGTGTGTTTCATCTACGCTGTGTGGGAAATATCTACATTATACCTACTGCCCGATACCTGGAACTTACATGTAGCCTGGTGATGTGATCATGTGAAGTATAATTTTGTGTGATTTTAACAACTACAGAGGAGAAACGTACCCATTTTATCTCAATGTGAAATTCACACATTTTTCGAGCTGTGTATATTGTTTCGGAAAGGGAATGATTGTTACCACAATGAAGGGTGTAGTTACCTTCATTAATTGTTTACTAATTACTTGTGTGCTTATTGGATGTTACACACCTGCACATGCACGGTCGAACTTGGACGTGTGTGCCAGGTTACCTATACATACGGTTGCCCCAAAATCAAACGGCACTGGGGGATTCCAAATATTAATTAAGGATTTACCTGAGAATAAAAAATACAAGCCAGGCGAAACATACACAGGTAAGTCATAATAATCAACATATCTAGAAGTAGTTTTGGGTAATGCTATAATATCTGTGTTGTGCACGTGTTTTATTGGTGTGGTTCTAAGCATGTGTGGACAGATGTAGAGATCGGATATTAGTCAGAACTGTTAAGTGTTACAGGAAAGCCTCGTGATGTAACCGGACAAACATTACATTGTTTACGTATTTATTCTCACGATTACAAATTAATTAATAATTCACCGACAGCACAGTCCTAGTATATCACCAGCCAATATATACAGACCATTACACTAAAAATAAAACTCTGACAGAAATAAGTATTACTGTATACTATACTCCTTAAAATACCACATGTACATATAATTTAATACATAAATCAAGATATTTGAGATAATGTGATTTTTTTTTAATTTATTTTAAAGGACACGATCTTGTGATTTATCTTAGTTTTGATCTTAGTCTGAAAAAATACTACGTAAAACTACATGTCCCTAAGATGGAAACCAAATATGAGTACGGAAAGTATAGGACCGGGTGATGAACACTGGACAAAATCTGTGTCTGAAACATGCCATAATTATACAATGTAAAACTACAATCTTAGTCTGAATTATACATGTAAAACTACAACCTTAGTCTGAATTATACACGTAAAACTACAACCTTAGTCTGAGTTATACAGTAAAACTACAACCTTAGTCTGAATTATACCTGTAAAACTACAACCTTAGTCTGAATTATACACGTAAAACTACAACCTTAGTCTGAATTATACACGTAAAACTACAACCTTAGTCTGAATTATACCTGTAAAACTACAACCTTAGTCTGAATTATACCTGTAAAACTACAACCTTAGTCTGAGTTATACAATGTAAAACTACAACCTTAGTCTGAATTATACCTGTAAAACTACAACCTTAGTCTGTATTATACCTGTAAAACTACAACCTTAGTCTGAATTATACAGTAAAACTACACATCCCTGTAACAATACAGAGGAAAACATCACGTGAAATAAAAACTACTATGATAACTACTGATAATGCCTGTATAACTTTACTACGTACTTTATATCTCTGTAAAAAAACCTGAGTATCATCTAAAACTGAAAAAAACATGTAAAAAGACAATCAAGGTCAAAAAAATTCATGTAAAAAGACAATCAAGGTCAAAAAAATTCATGTGAAAAGACAATTTTGGTAAAAAAAAATCACGTAAGAAGACAATTTTGCCGGAAAAAAAACCCCTGAAAAGACAATTTCGTCGAGAAAAAAATGTTGAAAAAAACCTTCTTAGATGAAATTATCGATGCAAATGACTACAAACTTAGCCTGAAAAATACATGTAACGATAGTAAAACTGCATATTCTTAATATAAAGCCTGGTTGTAATCTCAGGCTGACCTGACGCCAGACCAGGGATATCGAGTTATTTGAAATTGAATCCTATGTTATTTATAACAGTAATCTTTCACAAAACTAATATTGACCCGGGTATGTAGCCCCCAGCTCGCTGACCCCGTCCCCGGGATTACACCCGCCACACGAGTATACCGAGAACGTCACGATAGATAGCATATTATTTTATTAAATAGATTGATATCCCTATCATCGATAAAGATATAATTAAAACACACACTAACAACTCTAGAATATTGGCTATGTAAATATTAAGTAACGTTGATCCTAGAGATTAACAGTCTTTAAGTGTCACTTTACATGAAGTTCACTTTGGTCGATTTTTTCTACACTTTAGAAGGAGCATGAGTTGATAATAATAACCCTGTAAGGTATGTTACTCCTATGGAACCGCTGACGGAAATTCTGACATAACAGCCTAACCCTGGGAGAGTCTTAGCTGAATTAATCATACTAATTACTGCACTTGTTGGTCTAATTTTTCACAAATGAATGTTGACGTTTAAACCCAACTGAAGTATATACGTCTGTGAGATTTGTTATATGGCGAGGTCCCCATTGACGTATACAGTAAGATAAGTCACTCCAGATATTGGGGTAGTGCACTTCAGTTGATAGAGAAAATTATCAGGGTAAGAAAAAAGACGTACAGTAAACTTTGAACAGGTGTAAATTTCTGTGTTGTTGCGCGCCTTGTATAATTGTGTTGCTTTACAAAGCCCCGTACCTGTAGATTTGTCGAGGTTTGTATCTGAGAATGTCAACAGCTCGTTCAAGTGCAGACTTCATTTTACTCTTACAGGTAAAAATTTCACAGGTATGACATTTTACTTAATACATACATATAAATTACCTGGCTGTCCTCTCGACAGAATACGAGATAATCAGATTCACCTTCAAAGCATCGAGTCCATTGTGTGGATTATAAAAAGCTGTATCAAGTGGAACTGTGGATAACACAGGGCCCTCATGTATTAAAGTTCTCAAATCAAAATTAGAATTTTCATTAATGTCGTAGAGAATGTCCTCGGATTTTCATTCCAGCTCACCATTTACTTATCCTTCCCTTGAACATCATGAGACCTTCTAAAAATGTATTTCATAATACGGAACCCATACCTTTTTCGTGAAAATCAAAATAATGTCTTTATGCTAAATAAATCATACATCGGACATACATTTATATAATCTTCATTGAAGTGGTTTTATCATAAACACCATACCGTAGTTTAGTCAAATCTTTAACTGCTATATTAAAAAATTTCGTATCTCGCGATCCAAGAAAAATATTGAATATGTAAATACCTTTTCTCAGGTCACTGTGGCCCTGATCCACGTCCCTAATTAAATGACGTACATGGTCCTTATCAGCCCCTAGTTGTACGTCTGTTTTCGTTAGGATCCGGCCCCACGCGGCGGAAGGGTACATTTGCTGATTAGGGCCGTTCGTAATCGAACCGTTGTATTTTGTTGATAAATATTTCGCCTTCAAATTACGAGCTAATATTGGAAGGTGTTCATTTAGCAAGGAGTGAGCACTTTATGGGGGTAGAACTGACCACTCCGTGGAGCAAGAAATGACCAAAAGTCTACACGTGTGTACAACAAGAAAACATGATGGTCCAGAATAGTGCTGTTAATTTTGTGACTTTAGTCGATCCTAAGATTTCATTTTCAAATAGGTTTATTCCACTACATACAAATTAATGACAATTTGGATTAAGCAGATTGTATTTAAGCTGAGCTTACACAGGTACGGTACTCAACACTGAACACTCTACAGGTACTGTACTTATACACTAAACACTACACAGGTACGGTACTTATACACTAAACACTATACAGATACGGTACTTATACACTAAACACTACACAGGTACGGTACTTATACACTAAACACTATACAGATACGGTACTTATACACTAAACACTATACATGTACGGCACTTATACACTGAACACTATACAGATACGGTACTTATACACTAAACACTCAACAGGTACGGTACTTATACACTTAACACTCAACAGGTACGATAGTTATACACTAAACACTACACAGGTATGGTACTTATACACTAAACACTATACAGATACGGTACTTATACACTAAACACTATACATGTACGGCACTTATACACTGAACACTATACAGATACGGTACTTATACACTAAACACTCAACAGGTACGGTACTTATACACTTAACACTCAACAGGTACGATAGTTATACACTAAACACTACACAGGTATGGTACTTGTACACTAAACACTACACAGGTACGGTACTTATACACTAAACAATATACAGGTATGGTACTCAACACTAAACACTACATAGGCACGGTACTTGTACACTAAACACTATACAGGTACGATACTTGTACACTAAACACTCAACAGGTACGGTACTTATACACTAAACACTATACAGGGACGGTAGTTATACACTAAACACTATACAGGGACGGTAGTTATACGCTAAACACTACACAGACTGTACGATACTTATACACTAAATACTACACAGGTACGGTACTTATACGCTAAACACTATACAGATACGGTACGTATACACTAAACACTATACAGGTACGATACTATACACTAAACACTATACAGGTACGGTACTTATACACTAAACACTATACAGGTATGGTAAACTGTAGGACATGTACGATGTTTATACACTAAACTAAACGCGATCGGGCAGGTACGACATTCAATATTCAGTTAGATAGAGTGACGCACCGAGATATATTTGACCTTTATCTTCTAGACAGTAAGTTTGATACTATTCTTAATGACCGTCGTACACAGAGATAACTTAATGAGGAAACATCCCCCTTACAGTTACACAGATATCCACTGACATTTATATTGTTACCAGTGACGTATTATTTTCAACAGATGATTTTAAATCTCTATATCAAATTGACTACGAGACACGCCAAACGCGAGAATAAATATGTACCAGAATTTATTAAATGACATAGCAATTTTTCCCAGAGAAATTATGTCTGGTATATTTTTGTGCTATCATGGAATTTATATGAAAACCTAACGGGCATTACCGGGGGCATTTCTTGGCATAGAAAAGAGGACATCAATGGAGATCATTTCTAATTCATATCAATGTAGGAGATTTTAAAATTATTCTGATATGTGTCGCCTGGTTGGAAATGATACCCCATCTACGTAAAGGTGATAAAGCGCAGGATGTATTCAAACCTTCGGGGTAAAATATGTCGAGAACTCGGCACGACTTACGTAAGTCTATTTGTTAGACGAATAGAAATATTGTATAAAAGGGGCCGGTAGTATTGAAATCAGGCGGCACCAACGTTACACCCAGAATTATAAAAGAGGATTCGGGGGGAATATGTATTCTATGTTAATTTCTCTGTATTTGCGCGACAAACCAGATCGCTCACGTAACAAGATTGGAGCGCCGTAACTAAGTGCATACACGAGAAACGTGTAAAAATTCACAATGTTCGATCAGGCAATTTATATGAACAGAAGTTTGTTTGATGTTGATACTTTTTAGCCTCAAGATTACAAAAAACCTGGTCTGTTGCCCCAACGACGGTACTCGACTGTTCGCGTTGCTCTGCTCTGTATTTGGGCATAAAACATATGGCGTTTTGTACATGGAGGCCAAACATGATCGTAAGGTTACATGTTGTACATGGAGGCACATCACGACCGTATGATATTACCTGTTGTACACGGAGGCACATCACGATCGTGTGATATTACCTGTTGTACATGGAGGCACATCACGATCGTGTGATATTACCTGTTGTACACGGAGGCATATCACGATCGTGTGATATTACCTGTTGTACACGGAGGCACATCACGATCGTGTGATATTACCTGTTGTACATAAATGCTGTGATAAAGAAAAATACATAACAGATACGTTTACGTACAGGATAGTATGTTCTAAGATTGTGCATTGTACGAAGTCTAGTTATTTATCGCCAAAATCAGCAGCTTGTGCAGCTTGGTATTGTCCCCATGAACTTGTCGAAATTCATACTGTAAATAAAACATGAAGTAGAGACAGTTGAATACTTGTGAAAAAAATTATCTATATCAAGGGTCGTAGCAGAAGAAACTACTCCGGTCAAGGTCTCGGGGTCGCTTAGGCCATTAATACCTGTATTACCTGTGCTGATTGCACGTGAACCTGTCGGACACCTGTTTACCACACTGAATCTATCCATGGAATCCACATGTATATAACTTTAATGGATGTTATCACAATCATCTTACTTTTATATTAACTGTGACTCAAAAACACATTAGTAAATTTGGTCAACAATAGTTTACGGGTGTTTTACGGACCGACAATTCCGGCCCGAGAATAAGTTTTCGTTTGATGGACCAGATTTATTGACCAAATTCCATAACGTCTTAAAGATTTTATCAAGAAAATAGCATTCAATGAGCATTCTTATATTACTTGGTACAGAAAAATGAGGGCTTTATAAATACATGTTCGTAACTTTTAGTACGAAAATGACGATAATCTTGGTGAGAAACTGGCCAGGCTGACGGGCCACGCCAGGAACATCGCAGTGTACATACGATCGGTGAATGCCCTCAAGGTGGTCGATTTTAATTCACTTCAAACCACAACTATTTCTAATAGTAGAGTTCATTGATTTAATCCAATGCCTCCATCATTTTGTCACAATGAAGTGTGACACTATTTATCCCCACACATGCAGAGCAGGTGCCACCCAGATACAGGAAATATGACATTGCAACTATCGTTTAACTGCTTTTTACCTTTCAATATTTACTGTTGTTGATGTGGATCTGTCAATCAAATTTGATATTTCCATGTCTTATGACATCAACTAATTTCACCTATGTTAACGGTTGTCATAAAGATAATCGGAACTCGGATATTCACCACAACTATTACAGACAAGGTGTGTTCCGAACAGAAATAGTAAACCCAGCAACAACGCTAAAATCGCTTTATAGCAAGTTGCACGTTCTTTTACTTTCGAATTCACCCCAAATAAAACATCGAAAACTGTTACTGGTACACAACTGGTCCGTGATAACTAGTCTCTCACAAATAGGTTTAGATACAGATTATGTGTCGCTACCAGGTGTTTGTCGGATCGTTAGTAATATCATATTAAACTTCTGTTAACTGGGTTGGTATTATACAATATTTCTAAGGCATTTTGGATTAAAGTTTAACGGTAATATTTGATAATCTGCAGCAGAGGTCAAAAGCTCAGACAAGTGTTGAACGGTCGACCTGTAATCGGTCAGTAATCTGTGCTATGTCGAGATTATATACGGTTACGGTAAATTGGAGTTATGTAGTTAATGAATAGTTATACACTTTGTATGTGGTTATTGAGCTAGTATGTGTTTACAGATTGGTAGCATGTGGTTCAAAAGTTTTCTAAAAGTTAGCGTGCGGTTATAAAGTTTAAAAAGAGTTAGCGTGCACTTATCAGGTTAATATGTGGTCACGAAGTTAGTAGATGGTTATTGCGTGTACATATTGATACATAATTAGCATGTGGTTATAAAGTTATCATGTGTTTACATAGTTAGCGCGTGGTTATAAAGTTAGCATTCGTTTACATAGTTAGCAATTGGTTATGAAGTGAACATGTGGTTATAAAGTTGACGTGTAGTTATATAGTTATAGTGTGGTTATCGTAAGTCGTATGGCTATATATAGAGTTTATAATATGTCAGTATTGGGGAGGTGTCGGCGTATTATTTGGTACCATTTCTCCAGCCTGGCAACAAAAATAGGCAGGAGATGATAGATTTGAAATAATAAGTCAAATTGTTTTGTTTGTAAACTGTTTTCACGAGACAACGATCACAATATAAATTCAAGGTTGACATTGTATCGACGTATCGTAAACACTGCCATGACATGACCAAGTAGACAGAATAGGGCGAGTCGACTGAACCGTCCACATTGATGTATATATTCCCCTAGGATTTAAAGGGAACGTCTTTGTTTGTCCTGTCAGGATATAGATTCTGTTTATCCTGTCCCGTAAGACGCCCTACTACGCAACTGCCCCAACATTATGATCATGGCAGTTAAAGACAATCTCCACCGAAGGACCTCCAGGCTTCCCAATTAGCCATTCCGGTTTGCCAACGGCTCCATCATAACTGTTGTTTTCCATTTGTCTGCCAGTGTCAGTGGACGGTGATGTCCTGAAGGGGGCGTGGTGCTTTACCGTCCATGATCAGCTGTCAGTCCGTAGACAAATATTGTCCATTTCATGGTCAATTGACGGCTAACGTGTCAGTTGACGAGATAATGGTTATATGGATTCAATAGGCGAAATGTCCACATATTTATCTACACACTTCCGTTTTACTGTATTACAAGTACATCGATGTCTTAATAAAAATAAATCGGACATTTGACATGCTCATAGTATGGCACAGATTATTTACCGGAGATGACGGCACCATTGATACATGTAGCGATCCGATAGCTTTGACAGCTTCGTCAATGTACAACATGTTTTTTTTATCTCGAATGTTTGTAATTGATATTTGTGTCAGAATACCTGTTCATATTCTTTTACTAAATAAGTAGAATAAGTCATAACTTCTTTATGATTGTAATAAGTAATATATTAGTGGTGATAGCGACAGATTATTCAAGCGTAATCATAACTCCGATGGCAGACATTACCAACATCGCCAGTCAGTGAACTGGTTCTATGATATTAAACATCTGTGTGAATCTGATGATAAAATGATTCATGACGTGATATTGGATACAAAATGGCTGTTTTTGAGGATGTATTCCAACAGGAGTGTTGCTGATATCTGTGTAACATGGCTATCTGCTTGATACATTATAAAGAAAAGTTGACAGAGAAACTTGAGAAATTTCATTGTTGAAAACTTATAAAAGCAGAATCGATTATCACATAGTGGGCCGTGTCACGATTATAACACGTACGATTCCATGTATACACTACAATGGCACTCTCTGTTCAATATTTGTGTAGTATAACTGTATATCTGTTTGATCCCCTGTGTACAGCATTAAGGTGTATTTGTGTTGCTTATGAGATGATTTCCTATCAATCACGTTAATGACCCAGGAGTGACGGGTTGGAGAGATCTCATGGTCTATGTATACCGCCATGGTCTCACAAATTACCTTCCTACAGTAAGGGACCAGACTATAATCGTAACAACTTACTTAACCTCCAGCCTAACTCTCTCTAGAACTTCATCGTACAGTATCATCTTATTTCTTTATGGAACGCGTTTGTACAATGTCATTCTAATTCTCTATAGAACGCGTTTGTACAATGTCATCCTAATTCTCTATAGAACGCGTTTGTACAATGTCATCCTAATTCTCTGTAGAACGCGTTTGTACAATGTCATTCTAATTCTCTATAGAACGCGTTTGTACAATGTCATTCTAATTCTCTGTAGAACGCGCTTGTACAATGTCCTCCTAATTCTCTATAGAACGCGCTTGTACAATGTCCTCCTAATTCTCTATAGAACGCGCTTGTACAATGTCATCCTAGTCTCTATAGAACGCGCTTGTACAATGTCATTCTAATTCTCTATAGAACGCGCTTGTATAATGTCATTCTAATTCTCTATAGAACGCGCTTGTACAATGTCATCCTAGTCTCTATAGAACGCGTTTGTACAATGTCATCCTAATTCTCTATAGAACGCGTTTGTACAATGTCATTCTAATTCTCTGAAGAACGCGTTTGTACGGAATCATCTTTATTTTCCATAAAATACGGTTGTGTGGACTAGTGTTTAACTAATATCCAAATGTTATCTGACTTTCTCTAGCTCGCACGTACAACTTGCGCTGACACGGAGATGATTCAATTATGAAAATATACGATTTCAATTCGTGATGTTAAAGAAGTATTCTATAAAAAGACCTTTGTCCTGAATACGACATGGACGACCATGACAATAGGTAGCGGGTTTACAATTTGACAACCGATTCAACTGTGTTCAGAGAACTCTTAAATATGTCTTGATTGACTGCATTATAGAGCTATGATGAGCTCACTTAAAATTTTGAATTATACACAAGGTATTTTAAAACCCGATAAATTATTTCTGTAAGTACACAGGTATTACAATATATAGATGATGTCGGGTGATTTATAACGCCTCAGACATAACATCACAATCTACTGAGGGCGTGTGCTGGATTTGGAATTTTCCTTTCTATAATACCGACAATCACATATTGAACATCCACATAAATTAAAGTGTTTACCCTAAAACCATATTTAAATATGTCCAAATAAAACACTTAGACGACTCCATTGTGCAAAAGAAGGGTTGTTATTTTTCAAATGGTAATTAAAATATGTAAATAAGTTCATTATTGATTCTGACGAATTAAAATGAATAATCATTTTATCCCCCTACGCACACACATGTAAGAATGTAGGAAAAACTTAACTGGTGATGTATATCAGAACAGTTCTCCTAATTAGACGACGAAGATGATATGATCGATGACCATCAAATCTTTGTACATACCAATTGAGATAGTTTACCAAATATAAGTTTAATGTCGAAACCTCGAAGTAAGGCGAGATCAAAGCGAAAGATGACAAATTGCGGCTGTAATCGGCAGTGATAGCTTTCGATCACCAGCTCCATAGCTACTGTAGTAGCGGGACCGTGGGACTGATACCATACAATATGTAGATAGGGCGTATTTACGTTACATTTTTAAATCGTTGAGCGGTATGTAGATTTAATCTAAATATAGCGGAATTGACCGCCAAAACTTTCCGATTTAAAAACAATTGTTATGTGTATTGACCCGCGATGTGTACAAGGTGTTTCTGACTTGGAACATACATGTATATTAAGTATGTAAACACGTGTCTGCTCGAGGACATGCAGATGTTCGGAAACCTTGCGCTCTTAGCGACATCACGTGGTGGCTTTAATGCTAATGATACCACTATTTGAAATTAATGTATCCCTCTGGTGGGTTAAGTCAACCCCGAGTCATCGGTGAAATACGTCAAATACCGAACAAATAGCAAACGGTTATAGTGACCTCAAATTTACAATATAGTTTTTGTAGCTGACGACAATTACATTATTTGAAGAAAAATATATGATAAGAATATATTAATTTCGAGCACCTGTGCATGTGTAGGAATATGAAGTGATTTGAAGTCCTTCGCTCGCCCTCGCTTCGGGACTATTTCAGTATTCGTACTAACACGCTCGCAATGCTTAAATAAAGCTGAAACAAACCATTGCTTTCTAATGTGACAACATTTTTCACTATGGTAATATACGGAGATTGCGAGCTCTTTCTTGTTCTCATACCTTTCCGTAGATATGTCTTTACGATACCTCCGGTGTTTACAGTCTACTTCCTTCATTAGCGTGTTTAATAACACATTTCCCATTTTCCAAGACATATGAATAATTGAAGAGTTTTTTTTATTATGATTCGCAAAATAAATAAAGTTATTGTATTATCTATCGTTCTCCTAAGTAGCAAAGGCAACAAACTTTGGCTTTCGGTTGTTTTTTTTTTTCAAATACTGTGATGGTAAACGCCATGTTGTCAAATCTGTCTACCTGTATTGCTTCTAAACCCAAACTCGCCATCATCGATGTCATTGTCATTGACAATAGTAGAAGGTAACACTTGAGGGATGAAACAGTCACCATGAAATATCATTGTTAGTATATAGCAAAACTGCATCTCATCAGAATATCTATATTTCCTCCAGCAGAGCTCAACATGAGTTTTAAGCAACCACAAAGGAATGGTCCTTTTTCATGTTTTAATTCAGATCTCAATAGAGGCGGACTCCGGTCCGAAATCAACCTCCGAGTGTTAGGTTTATTACAGAACTGCACGACTTGGCCCATATATAAGGTCTCTAGTAAGAATAGGGGTTATTTGGTTTTGGGGTCAGAAATACAGCTATACTGTACACGGAGGGTAGCGTGACCAATCCTGCTACAAATTGGCTGAGTTAGATTGGTGACACGTAAATTAATCCACCTCTCCACAGCCTGTACAGTATGGAGGATGAAGGTATAAAAGGGCGACAGGTACCACCTTGTCACCGTTACGACAGCCAGCACACAGGTTAGGCTAACCATTGTCCCATAGGGGAGGGGGAGGGAAACATGTCATTATACAACGTACGGATTTAATTAGCGATAATCAATTAGGTTAATCTTTTAAAAGGGATATTAATTTCAATTTTCGTGTAACATCCTGGTCAAACAATAGTTGTGACCTCCATGTGTTTGTCGATTAAATCTGACTAGGTTCTGTGTTGTTAATGAAGGTATCATGTGAATGCCATTGTGAGGGTTCTCTGTGTGAGAGATCTAGTTTCTGAGGCCTATAATGTCGGGTATTGTAAACCCGTCTCCTTCCGTCAGTGAATGGTAGTGATATTTACCGTGCTTGTGTTGTAGTGTCACCCAACAGTCTGACCGGGGCGACTCAAAAACATCAACAACATGAACAACGCTTCGGGATTTGGACTCGGATAATACTCAGTTTATTTTCAAATGTGTACAATGTTTTCATGTCTTCAGGAAAGCAATTTTATTATTGTATGCAACACTTTATCAATGTCTTCTCCCGTAAAATATGACATTACTTACAATGTGTTGAAAACCGGAAGTAAAAGCTCTTTGAACCGGAAGTGTAAACAAGTGGTCAGCAGAACACTGGACTAATGACATAAACAATAATGATATAATCTTTTTATTGTCGTCTTTTGTTGAAAGGTTTGGAAATCCTATTTGCTTTATTTTTTATTCATGATCAGCTGCAATTCTAATTATCCTTAACATTCACGCGTAGAGTATCATAAATCCACGCAAAATATGTTATCATAGTGAAGTGTCAGTTTTGTATGTCTGAATGATATACATTTATACCGGGTATCTGTGACATGTATTATCAAACTGTCGTCAGGAAGTTGATAAAAACCCAAGCTAGCAGATGTCCGCTCTTTATTACAAAATATGCATAATTTTGCACTGATAGCAATTTTCATCATTATTCGGCTATTATGATAATCGACACACACGCATATATTCTCTTCACATTATCAACATACCGGAAAAGGAAAATGAAAGTATTTACACTATCTAATATACTATAACATACCTACTGTTTTTTTTAACCACGGTTAATAGTCTAAGCACGTTTTTTGAGAAGCAATCTTATTCTGATGTGATACACACCGCACAGAAATGGCGCTGCTCTTCTTATTGTCAGGGCGACATTAAACAAACTCATTTCCTCTTTTTTTCTCTCTGTAAATATACTCTGGTGTTTAAACAATGGTTAAAAACACATGTATCTGATAACACTGAAACACCCATACACGTCAGGCGGTTATCTTCCTTTGGTACCAACAATGACTGCACCGTCTTCTGTCCTCCTGCACATCCCATGGCCTGGTGTAAAAAGGGAACGAAACAGAGAGGCTTTTGAGTTGTAGTGTGTTATGGAGAACTAACAATAGTTATACGTAAAACCGTATGGTGTTAAAAACGATTGTATAGTTAAATGATGAGATTCTTATTGCTGCAAATAAATCCTAAGAACGTTGATCTTGCCCAGCGCGGCTTGTTTCCCTTTTTAGGTGTACAATTTCGCCAGTCCACACATTACAGATTGGCTTTCGAACATGTAGTCTCTTGACTTTAGGTCACATGCTAAGTGGCTGCATATGCAAATTTCCGTATACAAGCGATAAAAAAACCCTTCCCACCCATGTTTATTTATCCTAAAGGTGTGCAGCATGTCACTCCACCCATCTGTAGTAACCCCCGAGTTTTACATGTCCACCTTGTAACAAGACCTTTCGGAACTCATTCTGATGTATTTATTAGCATTATGCAAGAATGAGGTACATATCATTTATATACGATTAGTCTTGAATTGTAAACGGCAATCCATCGTCTGCATTTTTAATCTCAGGCAGTTTAGATCATATTGCGAACTTCTCGAAATGCACTCCGCTCTGATATACCATTCGGAACCCTCGCAGGACATTGTTTTGTCAATGTCGGTACTCTGCGAACCTCGTTCCTTCAGCATGACATCATACGAGATCGGAAGTTGGAGCAGACATTTCGAGAGTTATTAGAAGCTGTCTTATATAAGATGAGCTGTTTAGCAACACTGAACTTGGGATTATGGCGTCTTTATTTATATCCGTGGTCTATAATCACAGCCAACTCTGTCGTAATTCCTTTAATTCGTATTAAGATCGACATCTTTAATACTCGCTTATTATCTGTGTTCGTCTCGCTTCACTAAATATATTTGGTTTATAGCTGTAATTTACAGACTCTGCATCTTTAAAGTGATTACACAGCCCCCCACCTTCAACATACAGCCATACTCTAGGATTTTTATAAAACTGATTTCACACTCAGAAGAACCTTAAACATGTTTTTCCTGTTTCGGTATGTAAATTATTCATATTTTATGACGAAACAGATAGGGACAAGATGTTCCATTTTGATTTGCCCACGGTCAAAATGGTTTATGTATAAGCTGTATGGTATGATGTTATGTCTGGTTTGGGATAACTGCAATGCAAGGTTGTAGAGTGCTTCACTCCATATAACAACACGGACACTGTCCCTGTAGGGAATACAAACGATACCTCATGGCAACACGTACCCGGGGTTGCCGTAAAAGTGTCCCTTCACACTTAAATGCTCTCGTTAAGTTTATGTAATACACACCATAACTCGCGGCAGACCCTTATAAAAGGTAAGAGTGATTCGGTTCCAGTATTAACTAACAAGAATGACTAAGATCATAGTTCTCCCCTCCTCAATGCGTTCCGGATTTTAATATTTCACGATTCGCTATTTATATCTACAGTTATCTGGAAGCGATCTTACGTGACCAGGTGGTTATAAGGATTCCGTGATTTCAAACCCTGCTGTAATTTAAACACAAACAGCAATACAAAATGAAAAGGCCCATTATCTGTTTTGATAGATATGCGTTCCGAGTAAGCTGCTAAATTATTCTTTCACGAGAAATTATCGGAATGGCACAGAACTGCAGCGAAAACAAAATACCCCCGAAAGACGATAACGCTGCTCACAATAAACATTTTTATTGAAATATTTATTTCTAAAACATAGGAATGTGAATTGACATATCAACAGCAGGGTAAGTCTAAATCATTGAATTTATCACAGAATAGCTATACGCTATTTCTATACAGCCCATTTCTTTAACATTAAAGCAGTGCTTTATCTATATTCTTTCTGTTGCAACTGCTAGATCCAACTCGGGAAAGAAACGTTTTTTCTCTCCTAAACGACTCTTATCGCGCTATGTGTTTTTCTAAACATGTTTATAGTATAAATCCCAAGTTGTAAACAAACGTTTTCACTCCTACGAGACGTTAAACATAATTTTCTGTTAGAACCAACGTACAAATGGAATGACAGAGCGCGAGATTTTGGTACTCAAACGCCATTTCCGGTGAATTCCCGCGTGTTTCTAACTAATCCCCTAGTTATCACAAAACTTCAAATCTTGCATATCCTTTACTTTTATCTGGAATATCTGGAGATTCTCTGTAAGATATACACAGCAATATTCGTCAGATGTGGCTCTTCACCTTTAACGTGTTCGTACACAGGTATGTTTGTGAAGTTGATTGTGTAATCAGACTGCGCCCCGTCCCTCGGCGCCCGGTATGATATTGCGCCAGTTTATCGTGTGTCTTCTGCTATCTGATGCAGCACTGTCGTTAGAGTAGATGTTTGTGTTAAACTTTCAAACTTCTCCATAGGTATTTATAAAGATTAGATTTTATAGACGAGAATTAGTGGGTAAGTTTTGCAGACAAGCGTGAGTATTGAACCCCAAGTAGCCAGGTAACGCATTAACTCCGTGAAGCGCTTCGGTCAAACGCCAATCTATCGTCTCGTCCCTCGCAGAGATGTTAGCGTTATTCTGGAATCGCACGCGGAACGCCTCAGTCGATTTCCGGTTACACAAGTTGTTTCAACCAACACCCCATCCCCGTAAAAAAAAACCCACTGACTTCGCATCAATACCTTTTGTTATTTATGCGTATTAATGCCAGAAGTATACACTTTCGTTATTCGAAAAATTTGATTTTCACATCCTCTCTCTCCCATGGTATGTAGTAGGGGTGTCGTCAACACAAACAAACCCGAGTCGTGTTCCTGTGACGTGTGGTATGATGTAGCAAATATACACACAGCGCCATTTTAAGGGATTCAGGTTGTGAAATGAGTCGGATACCCTATAGATAGGAAACTTCCGCTACATTAGTCCGACTTCACCAATAGGGCGCCCGGCAAAGTCAAAATGGTAGCAATCCTTTCAATACTAGCAATTCTTTTCGCACCCAGAAAATTTTAATGTTGAAATGATGAAGAAATTAGACTTATGTATAGCGTATGTCCAACGAAGCGTGTATTGAAGAGGAACAAATAGGGGCAAACTAATCATGAACAAAAGAGGTGTATATGGAGTAGGGTGGCGCTGTTTCGGAGCACATGCTGATGGCGGGAAGTGTAAGAGTACATTGTACGTCACTAATAGTCAATAATTCAGGGGTGTGACACCATGAAAGCTGAACAGATACTCTTGTGGCAAGCGGAAAGCAAAGCTGCTATCAGTAATAATAGATGTAGAACACTGTACCTTTAAGTATCGAAACATCAACATTTTACCTAGGAATTAATTCAATTTCCATGTATATGTGTATTGAGGCTTGGTGGAAATGCTGCAAATTATCAAATAAATCTGTCTTTGTTCTTGAAATGACAAACTTATTGACAGTTTATTAATTCATGAATACGGATAATACAAAACGATACCGTTCCAGTGAATGGCTTTATACATCATAACCTTTGCCCATTCCTCATTATATTAACGTTCCGACTTATCAATACAAATCCGTAATTTATAGGCGCACACTGAATTACGGCCATGATTTAGCACGTAAATAAATGTATCTATCGCGTTTGAATTTTGACAGCCATTTAGCTCAGTCTGATCTACGACTTTTCTATATGCGTTTCTCGTTAAAGGCAATTTGACGCCAGGTGCCAAAAGTTTATCGATCGTGAAATGTTGTACAGAAGCGATCAGATGTACTACACTAGCTACAATATAATAACGAGTCTCTATTATTGACACGTGCACTTTGATTAATGCAATGACTGAAAGGTAAATAAAATTAATGTATTTTTCCTAAAAATTAATTAACCAATTATCAGGGTTATTTTAACCAATTACTTTGATCGTCGGGGAGTTACTAGAGTATAGGAAGTTCGGGGATGTTGATGGGTAGTGTAATTGTGACTATATATCTTATATTAACAAATTTCTAATCACATTTATATGTGATATGGAAAGTATTTGTATTTTAGTCCACACTCTTGATAACTAATGGTGATGACATATTTGAGAACAATATGATATGCTGTGATATGATTTATACCTATGTAGGATAATACACGGATATTGGCATTCAATCGTAGAACTAGAAAACAATTCCATGTACTTCTGTAAAATGATAATTTCGTGGGCTCAATTTTTGTATTTTTCGAAAAAAATTCTTTTGTCATGAAACTTTATTTCATGAATAAATATAGCTCAATAAATCTATATATACTAATTCTAAAAGTTCGTGGACATTTTAATTCATGGATTAATAATACCAACGAAAATAATTTCCTCGCCAAAATTAATATTTTCAAATTTGTTACTTGATACTAAACTTCTTAAAATAAGGTATAAGTCTTTTAAGATATTGCCCCTTGAAGAATTGTAATCCCATGTGAGAATAAAACATCAAATGATATTCAGGACCTGCCAAACCGGAAATATAGTCCGCCTCCCGTCTTGAATATAGGTAAGTTCCAGTAAGAAAGTTATGCAAATAAGTGTGTATAATCAAAGCATATTACAATTTATTTCTCATTAATGTCAGTTCGGAGTTTACAGATCATACAGGGGCCAGAGCTGGTATATAAAACAGCTACAGATAAACATATGTTAGACGTGAAAATTATACACATGGGTTGTCGTATTTCACTGGAGTAGGACACAAAACAATAGATATGTCACTCACAGCGTCGGACTTCATACAACGTAGCTTACAGGCGGAGTTTCATCCTTAGAGATCTTCTCGGTTTTACACCTGTTGGCACAATAACAAAATTAATGAAGGTGGGATAAAACACGATTAGACAAAAAAGAGATTGTGAGAACTGATACGTATTCAAAATGGTTCTAAGTAAAACAGTCCTTAATGTTGTGTTGTAAACAATCTGAGATAACAGCCTCTTGTTACACATTGAGTTATACACAAACATAACATCAGCCTGTTACACATTGAGTTATACACAAACATAACAGCCTCTTGTTACACATTGAGTTATAC
Organism: Ylistrum balloti; assembly: GCF_031769215.1. NCBI lineage: Eukaryota > Metazoa > Mollusca > Bivalvia > Pectinida > Pectinidae > Ylistrum > Ylistrum balloti. The sequence continues at coordinate 477,215 of NW_026782073.1, forward strand.
ACAAACATAACAGCCTCTTGTTACACATTGAGTTATACACAAACATAACAGCCTCTTGTTACACATTGAGTTATACACAAACATAACAGCCTCTTGTTACATATTGAGTTATACACAAACATAACAGCCTCTTGTTACACATTGAGTTATACACAAACATAACATCAGCCTGTTACACACTGAGTTATACACAAACATAACATCAGCCTGTTACACATTGAGTTATACACAAACATAACAGCCTCTTGTTACACATTGAGTTATACACAAACATAACAGCCTCTTGTTACACATTGAGTTATACACAAACATAACAGCCTCTTGTTACACATTGAGTTATACACAAACATAACAGCCTCTTGTTACACATTGAGTTATACACAAACATAACAGCCTCTTGTTACACATTGAGTTATACACAAACATAACAACCTCTTGTTACACATTGAGTTATACACAAACATAACAGCCTCTTGTTACACATTGAGTTATACACAAACATAACAGCCTCTTGTTACACATTGAGTTATACACAAACATAACAGCCTCTTGTTACACATTGAGTTATACACAAACATAACAGCCTCTTGTTACACATTGAGTTATACACAAACATAACAGCCTCTTGTTACATATTGAGTTATACACAAACATAACAGCCTCTTGTTACACACTGAGTCATACACAAACATAACATCAGCCTGTTACACACTGAGTCATACACAAACATAACATCAGTCTGTTACACACTGAGTTATACACAAACATAACATCAGCCTGTTACACACTGAGTTATACACAAACACAACAACCACTTGTTATACATTGAGTTACGCACAAACTTAACTAACAAGATTGTATGATACATGTACATGAGTCGGCTAACCCTGGTTAACGTTGTATGATAAATTTCTAGGTGTCGGCTAACCCTGGTTAATGTTGTATGATACATTTCTAGGTGTCGGCTAACCCTGGTTAATGTTGTATGATACATTTCTAGGTGTCGGCTAACCCTGGTTAATGTTGTATGATACATTTCTAGGTGTCGGCTAACCCTGGTTAACGTTGTATGATACATGTACAGGAGGCAGCTAACCCTGGTTAACGTTGTATGATACATTTATAGGTGTCGGCTAACCCTGGTTAACGTTGTATGATACATGTACAGGAGGCAGCTAACCCTGGTTAATGTTGTATGATACATTTATAGGTGTCGGCTAACCCTGGTTAACGTTGTATGATACATGTACAGGAGGCAGCTAACCCTGGTTGACGTTATATGATACACGTACAGGTGTCGGCTAACCCTGGTTAATGTTGTATGATACATGTACAGGAGGCAGCTAACTCTGGTTGACGTTATATGATACACGTACAGGTGTCGGCTAACCCTGGTTAATGTTGTATGATACATGTACAGGAGGCAGCTAACCCTGGTTGACGTTATATGATACACGTACAGGTGTCGGCTAACCCTGGTTAATGTTGTATGATACATTTATAGGTGTCGCCTAACCCTAGTTAACGTTATATTATACATGTACAGGAGGCAGCTAACTCTGGTTGATGTTGTATATGTTACATGCATGTTTTACATGTTGTAATGACAAAGAAATAACCCCATGGCCTACTTTCACAGCAAAAGACTGTGCATCTTATCACATTAATGTTTAACATAAATAAGTGATTTATCAAACGTCTCGAGTTTTCCGCCAGTTATTGAGAAGATAAGTGTCTGAGAAGTTTTAAATTGTCGCTCATTTATCGGAAGTTATTGGAGTTTACCAACTACCGCCGTCTGTACTGCGTCTACAAGTAATATCAGTTAAAACGGTCCAGAAATTTCTGTAAAGTACATCGCCAAAACAAGTCCACGAACCATGGCGCATTGAAATGCAGTACTGATGTTTTTCAGTTTTCATCGTTATTATTATCAATTTTAGCTGTGAGAGGAAAAAGTGATAGTCGGTGTAAGTGTGAGCGCGACTATGAGTTATAGTTGACTAAAGTTGGGGAACTCGATACTGACGAAAGCTAATGAAACATTCAAGAGTAATATCTTGGGACATTCTGAAGGCCTTCCTTTAAGCTTTCATACCTACAATATATCACATATGGAAGGTGTGTATGCTTCAGTTAGGTAGGAAGTGTTTCTAGATCATCCATTGCACCACACTTTAACTTTTAACAGGCCACAGAGATAGTATACATCATCACACTAGGGGGATAGCGATCTCTGAATGGGTTAGATATATTGACATAAAACTGGTCTTGTTACTTTGATATCAAGCATTATATGTTTTCCATCAGGCGAATAGGTTTATGATGGAAGACGCTGGAGGGTCACGCTTAGTCGATCTTCAGAGCTTAGTTTATAACAGAGGCAAACATCGTCTCGATTGAGAAATAATCTTAAGGTTTGAGTAGAATAGAGAGATCTGTGGTCGTTTTGATGTCTGCATAACTTCCGCGCAGAAATAAAGCTGAAAAGATATTAATTCTATTGGTATAATATTAAAGGTTTGGAGCTTTTAATGCATGCGATTACTTGTGATAATCTCAGCTGATTGGACCATCCAATATTACACTATCTAGTAATCGTGTGTATTAAGTATCCGTTTTCATTTCCTAGGTTAAAAAGTACTCGTCATTAATTTTAAAGTCGATATTTGATAGTTTTCTCTTTTTCGCCAATATACATCTGTATAAACAACGCACGTGATTTCCCACCTTCTTCCGCCCCAACAAATCGCTGATTGACATTTCGGGGTAACACTACTACAAATACACACTCTCGTCATACAGTCTTGGTCATCCAAACATTATGACAAGTTTGCTCTGAATAATAAAGTGACCATCCCTTGGTATGAGCTCTTATCGAAAGATGACCACTCTTAGTGTCCAATAATCGCCAATGTTTGTCCATTTAGGTGACACGCGGGCATACACTTGACCACAGACTAGTTTGAATGGTTTACACGGACACGACTCTTTACCTCCTTGGTCTAATACACAACCTTTGGAGTAGGAAACAAAGAAAATGTATAAGTATTCCTTTCTTGTCTGTAGTGTATGTATTCATTTACACAGAATGTTGAAGTAGAGTTCTGGCGAGCTGGCTTCTAATACACATCATACCAAGCAGCCAAAATACTGTGATAACATACTCAAATTACAGGTGTCACAGAACCGGAAGGACTAAAATATAGGAAAAAACACAGTATTTGTTTACCTAGTGAAGTCTTACTGTATTTGACAAATAATATCAATGTCCTGGTAAGAATATGTACAGAAAAAAAGATTGACATTTAATAATAGTTTCTTTGTCTAGATAGCTCAATGCCATGACATCTATAGGTATCCCTATTGGTAACATCTTTACCATTTGGTCAGTTCCAATCCCACATTGTGTCTATGACAGTGGATTGAGGCGATTTGTTTGTCGATCGTCTTTCGCGTCAATCACTTCAACAAAGACAGCATTGTCGATGATTTACTAAACAGACTGAAGTTCATTGTCAACATTATCACTGGTCATTTTGTCCGTCATTCGTATCATTCACGCCGGTCAGTGCCAGCAGGGTTTTTTTTTCTAGCAAGAAATCTTGGTTCATGTTCCACAACGTTATTTGGGCGTCTTGGATAAGTGGCAAGACGCCATGGTTCATGTTCTACAACGTTATATAGCGTCATGGAACTTGATCGAAATATCACAATGCTGTTGGATACACTTGTCGCGCCAGCATTACAACTTAGTGCCCCAAGTATTGCGGTGACATATTGGTGTTTGAGAAAAAATAGTTTTCTTTCAAAGTTAAAGACCTTATAGACGGAGGCAAATTTATACATGTCCCTTTTCACCTGATATACATAACCAAAACATTGTTTTGCACTAAGCAGTTGTTTTGGTTATTAAGTAAGAATGGACCAAATTGGTGTTTCTATTTCGGTTGATTTATAATATAAATTTATCATATGAATTGTGTTCTTCTAAAGTTGTGAAAAAATTGCAGTCATAACTTGGTAACTGAACTAAAATAAAAGGATGTTTTTACAAAAATTTGTTTGAAGCAATGTTCGACTGTCTGGATTGATATGAAGTTTCTGTTAAATTAAAAATTTACCCTGTTGTTTAAAAAATGCCGCCTGTTGTTTAAATTTTTTATATTCCGTGTGACACTTTATTTTCTGTTTTATCTGTAATTTTGACAGTCAAGTTCATTCGCCAGATTCTTAATTCCTGGTGTTGGGTTCCGATAACATCCATTGTTTAGCGGGGGTAGCATACTTCTTCTATCAATCCGACGACGTCAACAGATGTCAAATGAGGTCAGTTCAAACTGGACTACGCTGTAACTGCGACCCCTACTCACTAGTTAGCCCATAACACCGTGATTAGGTTGGAATTCTTATAGAATTAGCATTGAAATACACAACATTGAAAAATCAAAGCGAAATATTTTCGGAAATTAATTGTAATGCCGTGAACCCGATAGAGCACGTTCGGCATTTTAACTAAGCGATAACGTTTTAATTATTCTTCTTGTAAATTACAAAGAAAATGCTCTCTCAGACAGGCTTAAGATACTCGATAGCCACTTGTTTTGAAAGGAAAATGACGTGGAGAGAGTTTTGAAGTGGCTCTCATGTCGTAAAGACGCTTTTGGAAAGAGGTGATATCCGACTTTATTACCCGCCCCTATCATTATCATACCGAGGCTCTTCATGGGCCGTCAGAACGAGGCGCTAACCCCACATCATCTTATCATCAACAAGCCGTTTTCTGTGACTTACGTGTTAGATTTTAGAAGGGGCCTATAATGTATCTATCTAGTTGATATTTTATCGATATCATACGCTTCAAGCATAAATGCTACGATATTCAGGTTCAACTATGACGTGAAGCCTTCGTAGCAAATATCATGAAATTCTTCCTTGAGAAAGCAGCCATTAGTTACGTTTCTTTGGTGAAACTTTAGGAATTTGATATCCGGGAATAGCAACTTAAATACCTCCTAGTCACACTCATCCTGACATCTATAATGGAAATTTACTTTCCTTACGATAAACTAAATTTTTTATGATTTTCGTTTGTAATTCCTTCGATATTCTGACATTTCCCTCCTCCCCCCGCCATGACAGGCGTTCACGAGATTACCAGTCAGATGGATTTTGATCAGATGGTGTACTGGTGATGTGATGACAGGTTTAGTACAAGCCTGAAACATCTACATCTAGATCGTCATCATCTTCACTGACAAGGAAGTCATCAAGTTACTGCACAATCGTCTTACAATGAGCGTTCATCTTAGTGAATAACCTCAAATAGATGTTTACCAGGTAAAAAGTCCTTTTTTTCAAATTTGTGACTTAATCTACGGAGGTAAATGAAGTCACGGAGGTAACATCAAGTAAGAACTATAATAAAAATTGATCGCTTTATCGAAACTATTCGTCTGTGGTTCACTGAAAAACGCTAGTCACATACTCGCATATTTCGAGGTATCGGTATCTGGTTTGTGATAAGTTTGTCTAACCACTTTTCGTGGAAGGTTCAGATTCGTCCTGCTGGGATTATTGGGTGTCGGATTGTTTTAAAAAACCTCCATTTCCAGTGCCAATTAATGCTCGACGTGTTGGGATTCAATTTTGATTATTTTACCTAAGTCTTCAGAATGTGACAGACAGAATGCCTCGTCACCAGACCTACCAGAGAATGGCAGCCCTGTTGTCGGCTAGCACGTCAATATGGCGACTGTTAAATTGATCTCCGATTACAATGGAATCTCCAATTAAATTGTACGTGAAACTGTATATGTGCATTTGATATGAACGTTTTACAGAGCATGTATAATCACCCGGTCTTCTGTTAAAATGTTTAGTTGTATATGTGTCTCATTATTGAAAACATCTTCCTCAATTAAAGAGAAATATACGAATTGTCACGTTTTTTAACCTAACACATTACGAAATACGAACACGCCCATCAGTTCTCCGTTACGCATATTTATATCGAAATTAGTAACATGGCGACTGTCAAACTGGTCGTATTTCTAAACAAACCGTGAGGTTGCAAATTTGTCTCGAATGGAGTTCAAGAAACGGGCCATTTGTTTCGTCAACGCATTCCACAGATTCTGAATACCTATTTCATATTAATAGTTCCATTTTACCAATATTTACTCATGTACATCAAAGTGTCCTCGCGCATGTCATTAAGTATAACAGAATTACAGTGCACATTTGTGCAGATGTGGACCGCAGGTATTCAGTATCATCGTCACCATAGTACCGAGACTACAGTAGCATGTTACCTACATGTTAAGGAACAATTTTGTCGTTCTTTTCTAGACAGTGATGGTAATAATTTCTGTTTAACCTCAAATATTTTATTTCTTTTCAGACATTAAATGTCGGAAATGCTGTGCTTAAGTCATGATGAAGTACAGATCTTTGCGTGTCAAACTTAAACACAAGTATTGTATTCCGAATGTCAGAAACATACACCCGGAACTATCGATATACGTACTTGTAAGACAGAAAGTTAACACTAAGAAAACTGCACACGACCACGAACAGATACCTTAAGTTACTGCTTAAACAATAAATTAGTAGATTTCAAGTGGAATACCATGACCCCTGTGGCGTAATGACATTCATTCACATGAAGCTGGCTAGAAATGCAAAAACTACTTCTGTGATAAGTAACGAACGATCCGCTCTGAATAGCACTTTCTTATAAGATAAATTTGGTCATAAAATAAATGAAAAGCATATCGGGCTTTTGTCAACCTTTATCGTAATTATTAATAAGGATTCAAAAACAGACATCCAGGTCTCAAGTCTGATGTGTAATTCATAGATACATATTAAGTAAATACATGGCTAGTTCCGGTTTAAAATTACATATCCAGTAAGTATATGTCTGGTTCTGTTGTTCAGTTACAAATCCAGTAAGTTCATAGTTAGTTCCGGCTTTTAATTACACATTCAGTATTTACCTGGCTAGTTCCGGTTCGCTAGTCTATACTAGATTAGAATACGGAACACGTGATGGTGTCTGAAGTCATAGTTAGATTTCATAACTTTCCTATTGTGGCCATGTCATTGATATTGGAAGATTCGTGTAATAAATCAAAACAATTGTGACGTCATCGATTATTCACATAAGAAACACAATTTATAAGATAAATAAAATCTTACTCTCATTTCAATAATGAATTACACTACATCGACACGAATTAAGATCTCCTCACTACAATGCATTGTGTATAGTTATCATTAAATCGTATATGTGATTTCATACTGGTTCCATTTAAACATAACTTATTGTGAGTTGTAAAGTTAAAATGCTTTACGTTCTTTGGAAGGAATTTTCCCTGCGGTGAAAACTGTCTTCACTCCAAATGCTTTACCAGTGTAGATAGTTGGAGTAACGGGTTAGCTATATATGATACCTATATCTTTGTGGAGTCTCTGACAGTGTTGTGATATTTAGAAACAGCTTGTCATAATATTTAACTTGATATTTAAACAGTGGGTATTTCTTAATTGAAATCTTTAATTTGATATCGATAGACGAAACTGTAAATATAATTTCTTCTACTCACATTGCTATTTTGAGTGCTTTGTCGATAGAAATCCGTCTCATTGTCAGACCGACTTCGCCAGTTATTCAACAAAAGCCGTCTGTATTTTCACTCCGGATCTATTCATTATGGTAACATATCTACCATTGTGTGCAACTTATAACCTTTAATATAACCACTTACATGGCGATACCGACGTAAGCTAACTAGAAGAAGTTGTGATTATAAGTATATTAAATGCCATCCAGCACGTGACCATAATGACGTGATCACTGTGGAAACGGCGATAGCTCGCCGTCAAAATGGCCGCTCCAACGGGTGGATTACACTGTCGGCTGTGAATAATGCATTTTATCTACATCAAGGTTTTATCGACAGAAAGCAACAACATACGAAGGAAAAGTAAACATTTGCCTGCACTCTTGTCATTTATAACGACAATAAATATCATAACCAGACAGTTGAATGCTTAATTAAGCTACTTCCATTCCTTCTGTGGTTTAAACGACACTAATCGGGAAACGAATATTAGTTCCAAGAGTAATTTGAAATTTGCTCTCTCTCTCTCTTACAAAAAATTGTGTAAGGATTTTTTTCTCTTTGGAACTTTAAGCGTTCCGGTGTGAAGAGATGCTTCTGATATTTTCGTTTAATCTTCATAAAGATGCACGTGAACCCTTGATTATCAGTGGATAGGCGGGAAGAGGGCGGTGTCATTGTATATCATTGAATATCATTATCCTCTTGACAAGGAATTTTATCAGTTTTCATATCTCGTTTAACTGTTTGTTTAATGACCTTTAGCCAAAGAAAATGCCGGTTCATTTATTTCTCATCAATTCAATTCATTAAACATTTGGTCTGTCAGTCTTGACCTAGAAATCTAAGAACCAAAGAATGTCCAAACGTTTAGCATCATTAGCAAGCTTTCTCTAAAGTCGACCATATACTCTTTAGGGTTTACAAGCCAGTTGAAATATCAGCATGGACATTATAATTGAGTTGGAAATCGGTCTATGTTTTATCTTATCAGTCGTTTTGTATGATTGTAATGCCTTTCACTCCGCTTTACTGAAATCTGTGCGTTACATTGGCCTCAATGTTGTTAACGCGTCTTGAAGGATAGCGCGTATGTTCTCACTACAAACAATTACCACCTGTCTACCACTTAATTCTGCTTCTTCTCTGACCAATTTTCTACCTCAAAAATATGTTTGGTAATACCTGTCCTTTCAATAGCCATTGTACATCATCCTAAACAGATCCGGAGTCCCGGACACTCCGTCTCTATAGGGAGATACCTCCAGTTCCTGGATTGACTGGAACACGACATCGTGATCTGGATACAACATCGTAACACTTACAGTAGTACTTTTAAAAAATCCATGATCATGTCTAAAAATAAGGAAAGGCTTTGGTTAACGATTTTTCATCTTAGCGAAAGGATATTACATCAAGCGCCGCGATGATGCCGTTCTGCGATGTGAGGTCCACGCTTGGCAAGAGCTTGACGAGATCTACGTCCGGTGCGAGATGACATGGCCGCCGAGTGATGAACCATTGTTGTTACAGCTACTGACGTATCCGACGACAGACAAGCAAAAACAGTACAAGTTAACGTCAATTAGAGGGTCATGTGTACCTCTCATTAGTGTCGCGTGTACCTATAGGATTAGTACGGTCCTGGTCCGGTCGTCCATTCCGATGATGTTAGATTGCTACATGACTATAGTTTGTCGTTCATATTCCGTAATCTGCGTTGTTCAAATATGTGACTGACACCTTTAAAGGACTACATGGCAGACATGATGTCACAATTTGTCCTAATGCAATACCTGCACACTTCCACCATAACAATTCTATATTGAAAGTCAAAGTTTCAATGCCAGCAAGATGTCATCACGACAAGCGCTCCGTTATGTACGTAATACGCTGAGAAGCCTACAACTCGTTTCAAAACATAAAGTATTCCCTCGATCTATATTTACGTACAAAGGCGTCATGAAAGGCAAGCAAAACGAATGAACACTATCCGCGTTCTCTAACAAAAACTGAAAGCAGGGCGTGGTCATATTTAGTCCGTGATTAACGTCGTTCTGAGGGAGACCAGACGCACTCCGTAATTATTTGAAATCAAAATTATCAAACTACCCTTAAACTGCGGAGGAATTCAAATGTAAACAGATGACATAGCCCCCAACTGAGAACTTTTTTCTACACAAAATATATTTATGCCTGTTGGAAGCCGATACCGGGGACAGTTTTGTGATTTGAGTACATTGTATGTAGACGTATTGGTGTTGTGTGTTTGGTTCAATGTAACGACACATTTATTTATGTCATACGAAACCTACACGTGTTTACTCATATAGCCTAAATAAGAAATGGTTCTTTATGACAAGAAATGTGAAGCTGGTTAAGAAAACAAATCTCGTGAGATTAAAAGATACATGTATTCAGATATATTGTTGTGAAAACATTGGCTTCTACATATCTACCGACATCAGTGGGCGTGTTCCGTTAGATGTTACATTTAATGGTATCACATAGAGGGGAATATTCATATTGACAGATAACATAATCTGAACTTATTGAAATCGAAATGGAATTTAAAATTACAGTAATCAGCCATGATCAAAAATGTTTCTATAATAATATGTATAACGATGACAGTGCGACAAATGGGCACTGAACTATAATGAAATTTGTCGCCTTGTACAATATGACGCAGTGGGCACCACACCCTATATAAAGTACACTTACGGTGTTTTGATCGAACGCAGAACTAGTTAGGGAATAACTTTCATTAAACAAGCATTAAAAACTGAGGGACGGTGAACTCAACGAAAAAATCAACAGAAATGTCATTCAGGTGGACATCAAAGTATGTGTCCAACATCCAGGTATCACTGGTCTCTAATAAGCTGGCCTAAGTACACTTTGACCTGGGTCGCACTTAATTGGCCTCTTGATGACGATTAAAGATGGTGTTCTAACCTAGCCCAGAACAAGTACCCGAGGATTAGGTAACTCGCCAAGGCACTGTAGCGGTAGATTAATGCTCGCTGCCAACTTTATTGTTTGAACACTCTGTTGCACCAAAACACCCTTTCAAGATTTTTACAAGTGTTCTCAAAGAGTATGTTTACCGGTATGCCAATCCGGATATTTTCTGATCGGCTTTTTATATTAGAATCTCCATAACAGTGAAAAACAGCAAACAGGAGCGTTGTGTCCAGTCCTGATGGGATGAAGTTGTAATAACTGAGTACAAGAGAGGGCACTTGCTAGGGGGGAAATACGCGACATAACAATAGTATACAGATTCTTATTGTACATTCAGACTTGGCACAGGTGTGTATGTATAACCAAGTCTTTATCTGGTGTGCAGACAAAAACATAGCTCATAACATGTTATACAAAACTAGTATGTATAATCGTAACGTGCCGATAAACAATGAAAAGCGTGGCATTAAACGTCTTTACCTGATCGTCTCTTAGTAATAAATACGTTCACGAGAGCTGTACTCTATCGGAATGTGCTTAAGATATTAATTAATTTGGAAGGAAACCGTGACACTTTTCGGACTATGTTCGAGATATTAATGAACTGGGGACGACTTGGCGACATGTAGACACCTAACAAATGAGTATGGACTTTTAATGGTAACAAATGACGACATTAATGTGACGAACCTACTCGTCCACACCTGGACAACCAACTACACATCCTTCTTGACCCGTTCACGCAAACGCCATTATTCTTCTCCTTACTATATATGTTCTGTGGATTGTGTAATTATTAGACGACGAGAAGACCAGGTTTCAAATCCACAACCTCTCCAGAACATAGATATTTCAATATTGACAATTGTTTTCTTGATTTTACATTCCTTCACAGTATCTGTAGAACCACTTGAAAGATTGTGCTTTTGATACAAATTTAGAATAAGATAGCGTGTTGTGCCAAGTTATGATTTTCGTCCTTCTGAGACTCGTCAGGAATACGAATGGTCTAAAGTTTGAAGCCTAGGAGGCGACAAAGGAAAATCCAAAGAGATCGAAAAAAAAAGTAAAAATCTAGAAGGGGAGGTGCTCTAGCCCCCTGACTCAATAAACAACGTAATTTACATATACAATGTATCTGATAAATGTTAGGAGAACGCCAAGTACATGTGTATGGCATGCAGGTTACGGTAATATAAAAATATTTTTATCCAAGTTTAAAAAGCCACGTGCATCTTAATCAACGATACACCCCTTCTACATTTTAACAAGAAATAGATGATTCGTAGTCAGTCTTTCGACGCGTGCTCACATTAACTATTTAGATCACTTCATCAAACCAACCGTAGAGTATTTTGTTAGAGTTTTCATCCAATAAATGACATATCTTATTAAACTAGTTACGTGTGGACTGTTGTATGTAAGCGTTCACCAGACATTTGTATAATAGATGTTTGAGAGACATTATCGGTGTAGTCTGTTAAACCTACACATTGATATATTGACGTAAACCCATGATAGATAAAAGGGTATCAGTATGATGTGAAGTTTTAAAGCAAAGCATATCTACTCTAGCTCGGCTTTTTGAAGTGGGGGAATATTTCGTTATATTGCCTCATATCAAATCCGACTACAAACTATTATACTGCACTGTCGCGTCTGTGGTCTTTATGGCATGGCGTACTCAGGCGATGACGGGTTTCACAAAAAGAAATTTTGATTACAATAAATAATTTTAAACTGTTTTATATTCTTCCGTGAACGTGATTATATAAACAGAAACAAGATATATTATTTGATATTTCAAACCCGTCTAACACAACCGGTAAAATTGGTAACTCACAGTTGGGAATATTCATTAAAATGGCAGGTGAACTTTTCTGCAAGAGGTTTTTAATGTTTTATCGTGTCTAGCGAATGACCTTTTATGCCACTTAGTTTAAACATAGATCTTTGATTAATTCAAAATGTTGAACATTAAAAGTGACTTGCGATCTGAATAATGTACAAATCTAGTCTATCAGCGGATTTACACCATTAGATATAAGACAGAGCTCAGGTAGGTTGTGTCTTTGTGATACTTTTATATATACCCAATACATTTGTATAGGCACATGTATGTAAAATCGGTTTCTGTTTCAGAAAAGAATCGCCGAGACTTTGGCGTCTTTGTGACCGAAAACTTATATATATATATATATGTGTGTGTTAGTTCTTAAACAAGGGTCATTCTGGCGGGAAAACGTGTATGACCCATCAGTGTACATATATATACCTTTTATTCGTAGTTAATGGACTATCTCTCACTTGATACTTAGATAAGCCATGACGTAACTATCTCAGGTTTTAACATAATACTTATTACAGGTATCATACATGTCAATCATTCAAGTTGCACGCGAATATCGTTAATGTAACCCGTGTCTATTTAACACCAACAAACTTCGCTACCATAGTAAAAGGTAGCCAAAACATTCTTGATATATCAACAAGGGCAGGATTAAGTTGAGTTTTGTCAACCGTGTAAAATAATTGCTTATGTTTTTTTTTTTTTTTTTCTGAAATGCTGATTAGATTGCTTTCATTTTTTTTTACACGTACAAATGATTTTGGTCACATGTAGCGAACTCGATATTCTCAGTGTAGGATCGTTCTCTTTTCTCTTTAGGTCATCGATGCTATCTCCCTGTCAAAAATTGGTTTCATTTCGTGTATAAAAGAAAAAGTGATATGAGTAAAGCCCTACACATTTATAAACCTTTGTAGTTGCAGCGAAAATAAATATAGGAATCCCGTGTTAGGTAGTTACGTTGATAAAACGGAAGCACAAATCACCCCACTAATCCTACAGACGCCATTTTGATCTGCGCCCAACCCGGTCGTAAGATGTCACCAAACGTTAGTCAGCGCTGGGTTGACAGTATGTATCTCCACCTTTGTTCCCTATCCTTTTTGTGAGATACGTCAGCGTTGGTTGTTTATCCTTTCCTAAGTAAGTTATCACCCGATAATTAATTTGCAGACTATCTGTAGATATTTATGGCCGTAGAAGCACATTTTGGACAGTAGTGACCGTAAAAGATCCATTTACAGACATTAATGTTGAGTGGCCAGCGCGACTTTGTGTGTGGACCCTTATCACCCCAGACAATGACCTGACCAGTACAGATAAATCATTCTATTGAGGAATTTTGGCCTTTTCTTACTTGCCCTCTCCGATACTTATTTATTATTCGTAACAACGACCTACAGAAATATACCTAATAGAAGCTACCAATCAATCCAGCTGACTCCAGTCACAGGTAGATCAGAAGCGTCCTGGCTAATACACGACCTCGCCATCACGCAAACTGGAGTGAAGAATGACTTTTCTTTAAAATAACATTTATTCTACGTTGGCGAGTTGAAACGATAGAGTATTCTTGAATCTCGATGTGGCCTGGGGTGGGGAGCCGAGTGAGATATGAAGTCCATCTCCTGTTAGCCACGCGCCACCACATCTGTATCTGTCGCGTTAGGTATTTGGCGTGGTCCTATGAACGTTCCAGTAGATTCTTCCGCCGCAGCGAACAGCATAAGTCAGCCAAATGATGTGATTTACAAATTAGGTCACTGGTATCCCACAACCACCTTACTTATAGCCGACAGTCTCCCATATATCAGCAAATTACAATTCGCCACCAGATGGAGCTAATCTGTCAAAAAATTACAGACTTTTTAAAGTCAATATGAACCAGTTTTATCATAGTTTGTCTTATACCAAATATATCGGTATACGTGTAAACTCGTGAATCTGATAACAAGCTTGTATTGATTGTTCTGTTTCTCCAGGGAGAGTTTACCTACCTTACAATCTAAACTGATTTCCCTTGATGTTGACTTAATGCCGGAACAGAAATTAATGACATTGTTAGTGCCCTTACCATTGTGTTCATTCAGTCTATAACAAGTTAAATAAGTCATAAAAAGTTGCACTGTTTTAGTAAGCAATGGTGTTATATTTGTACGGCGGATGTTTCTGTATTTTATTTTTATGCTATACCCTCGTGTTATGATTATTGTGTAGACATTTAGGGATGTACTTTACCGCCATTGATAATTATCAAATGTACTCATCATTTCGTTTGATCGCGTCTATGCAATAGTGTGTCGGCGGTCTCTCGTTGTAGCGACGATTCGCTCCACACTAGTATCCTCACACACAAGATATAGGACCGCGTACGGCGTTCATCACAGTATATTCACCAGATATCGCCGTAGAACGAGAAGTAAAACAAGGATGAAAGAAACAGAGCACTTACATGATAAAATTGACATTGGCCGTGTAGATAATTTCTCCCACACCTGCTGTGGAGTAGTTATGTCACTGAATAAAACATGTTACGATGTTCCCCTGCAAACATAAAACATTCTTATCAAACAGAAAGAAATAAGATCGAATATGCGGTATTGTACAACAGGTGGCCATATCCGAAATATATTATTTCATTAGTATGCTGTTCTTTTATGATCAAACCGACGTGGTGACGGCTCCACTGTTGTTCTTTTGTTAATAACTTAATCATCGGTATATGATGTAGACGGGTTCTAGTATATGATGTCGACCGCTTTAAACAGGTCACCGGTATCATGTCGACTGCTTTAGACGGGTATGCGGTTTTAACTGCTTTATACAGGTCACTGGTATATGATGTCGATAGCTTTATACAGGTCACTGGTATGTGATGTCGATAGCTTTATACAGGTCACTGGTATATGATGTCGATAGCTTTAAACAGGTCACTGGTATGTGATGTCGACCGCTTTAAACAGGTCACTGGCATGTGATGCCGACCGCTTTAAACAGGTCACTGGCATGTGATGTCGACTGTTGTAGCCGGTTTATTTTACCGAGTTTCATACATGTAACAAACTTGCGTTCATTACGGTATGAGTGGTATCGGCTGCCGTATGTGACATAAATTATCACATATTAAGAAACGGTAACAAACCATCATTGCCGATGTCTGGTGATTGTTTTAGTGTCATTACCTGAGATATATTGTCGTGTATCATAACAGCAAAGATTATTTTAATCTCCCCGTGTACAGCCATGGGCATATTATGAAGCTGGTTACTACTTCACTGAACAACATACAGGAGTCCCGTCGCATGCAATCCAGAGCAAATTAAGATAAAATGTCTTCCCGTTTTTCAGATTCACTAAAACAGAAACCGCCACGGCTAGAGAGCGTCGAACCACGCATCTCTGTTTCTGTAGTTTCGTAGACCAATCTGCTCTCACCGACTGAACGACCGCGCCTTCTAAGTCATTAAACAATACGGAATTTTGTAATAAAAACACTCTTGAACAGAAAATTCCACTGTTTCAGAAGAACGGTAATAATCGAGCCATTTGTGCATCATACAGGAATACTTGAAAATTGGACATGAATTTGTTTTGCACGCAAAATGCACTGGTTTTAACTCATTCCTAATTACAACCAAGATGGTTTAGCTTTTAGATACCGTCTGACGAACGTTTCCTCACTGATAAACCTGCTTTACAGATATATATGGATGTGTTCCCACAGGATGACAACATGCTGTAGTTAACCCCAAGATCACTAAGGCTGTCATTTATAGAGTATCCCGCCAGTTTTTTTATTGCCGTTTTATTAGCAAATGTTCTGCAATATACAACACATTTAAACACCTCCGCAAATGATTTATTTAACCCAAGAATGGCTAGGTGACATTTCGTAATTGTTTCGTAAATCTGTCTTGTGTTGCCAAGTAAATAACAAACATATTAAAAGCACTGCGGTTCTTACACTATTACTAATGCTGACTGGTAGTTATGTAAGAGTACAAGGGACCGTTTTGATGATACTTGTAACAGGTTGTGTTCTGGGATCTCAAACGAACCCACACGACGAAATCATTGTTGATAAGAGGTGTAATAAATACAACACAGCAGCCGATGCTATATGAGGTTATTATAACAGATACACCAAACAATAAAACGTGTCAAGTAAAACGAACTGGAACTTAATGTTGATCCGTCCGAAGTAAAAAGATTGAATCAAGTTATTAAAAAAAGACATCCGCGCGAAAAACGAGATATATTCGATGCATCGTGTGTTTGATAACCTTATTCTGTGAAATTTCACAGATATCAGTCATATGTATACACACATTACATGTTTGATTTTATTGTAAATACAAAAAAAATCCATAAAACATTAGTGAAAGACTCAATCATGATGGACACTAGATTCCACTTGCGAATCATTTCGTCCTGTAAATTAATTATATAAGATATTCTTCTAGGGCAAGTAAAGTTGACTTTTATTTAAAGGAGCAGTGCTAATTCTATATGAGATATTTTATAGTATATATTAATGAGATATATTGTAAAAGATACAAGATATTTTTAAACGTTTAAGGTATCTTAAATGTTATTTACAAGATATATTGTATAATATGGGTTGATGCTGTTCGTCATTGCTCTATGCCATAAATAAGAAATAAATTCTATGCCATGAATAATTATCTACTTGGCTCGTCATATTCCCGCTTAACATGTTGTCACAGTAATTTGACAGGCACCACTAATGGCAAGAGTATCAGTGACGTGATCAAGTCACGTAACTGATGAGTTAAAGATCCTTACCCCGTGTCTAGTCGGTATGAAGAGTTAACTGTGCACAGTTACATTAATTGGTGCGTTATGTAAATGGAAAATCAAAGGTGTCTTCTTTATCAGCCAGGGTTAAGACGACATAGAGCCGGAGATAGGAAACACATTAACTTCTCTGCTAAATAATTAACCCTGTTTTTTTCTCTCCTCAAAATGTAAAAGGTAACCCCACGTAGGGCTGTAGCAATAGACGTGAAGTGCTGGTAGTCTGTTATCTTCTCACTAAATCTTCATTCACTTGCTTTCTGCATCATCATACCACTATATCATACAAACTTTGAAAGGATATTTCGACGAATGATTACCTAGTACGCCATTAAGCTGAAGACCGAAATTTTTTTTTTACGGCACAAGGAAATTTTCAACTAAACTTGACTTACTCGTCATTAGGTAAATATTCTCTACTTCCTGTCACTTTGCTAATTACAGAGAAGGGAATGTCAACTGGCCAAGTATGGATTTCAAAGTACGTGAACACATGTACTGTAACTTTTAAATCAGGTTATTTTTTTTCTTCTTACATGCAAACACGAAGAAAAATGCATCTAGATTGCTAGTCAACCATATTATGACCTGTTCCCTGAAATAACTGAAATACGTATCGGTTTAGCGGAATTCCACACCAGCTATTGAGATCAGTAATCATAGAGGTGTTCCAATATCAAAGTACCTGGGTAGATGACAGAGGGCAATAAATGTACGTGACACAAAAATCCAAAGAGTCCCGATTAGCTGAGCAGCATGAAAAGATCAGATCCCATAAAAACGTACATATTACAAGTCAAATAAAAATATTTCAAATCCTATCTTCTAATCAGTATTCCTTGCCATCTTGCGATGGATGTCCTCGCCACACAACATAAAATCGACCATTAAGGCAAACACTTTCATTTTCCTATACATTTTCTGTGTTATATAATTTGTAGATATCATCTTTAAAATTCACTGTCATTTATTCTGAAAATGTTATAGCTACGGTAAATGTTAAAAATTCGACCGTGACATATTTTTAGATTTGAAAAGGTTGGATATAGTGTGACTTTTCGCATGTAATTACTATAAAGCATGGTTTCGTTAATCCGGCCATATCTATAAAACCCCAAGAAGAGATCTGATCATTTTCAACAACAGAACTTCATCACATGCATGAGAGAGAGTGTGTGTGCTTTCACACACACGTCCTTTTCACAAATCCCTCATGTATTTAAGATTTAATGTATATATATATATATACGTAACTGAACTTTGTCAGTAGGACTTTTGCAGACACTGCAGGTAATTAAAAATTCGCTTGATTATCCCGGAAGTGATGCTAATACACTATTACTGAACACGACCGCAACACCGGATGGAACCACGGTACAGCGCAATGGAAACATTGTCAGTGTATTGATTCCTTCCAACTTCTCCTCAAGTCAGTGCTAATATATATATAAAAAACTTATCGTTGATCTCATGTTCGGCCTATATTAATAAATGATATAAGATATAAAGTATGTGTAGCCAAAGTAAAATTTCAACAAGTAGTTGTCAAAGATGTCAACTTATCAATAAAAATGTAAAGGAAGCAGAAATTGGTGTGTAATCGTAACAAACATGCTGTAAACGCGAGAGAATCGATGAAGTTATAATTAATATATAAAGAAGAACAACGAAAAAGAGACAAACGCATGTATGAGAAAGTTTGATGGTGTTCATCCGGACCAAGTGCCTCCTTTTTCTTTACTAGTGAATCAGGAATTTTGTATATTTAATGGTGCTCTCATTACGACAAGTTCTTATCATTATGATGGTATACTTGTACGTCTAAATACAGGTCGGTCAATATTGATCAAACCTTAACGCAATACGACGGGTGGGCTCGGAGAGAAATCTCTCTTGGGTAGGTTAGGAGGTTCAGTCTTTCAACGACCCTAGACCAACTTTCGGATTGTACAGCACTTCAACAGGCTTCATAATTGATATGAAACCCAATGATGTTAATGATAGAATTAAGAAAAGGAAAAAAACAACACAGCGTACGAATACTGCTTTATCACGCTGACTACGGGGGGTACTGTTCGAAGAATACACACAAAAATGCATATGTAGCGAATATCTCTGTTTACTTAAGACTGCATAATATAATTAGGCCCAAGTACCATTTACCGAAGGTGACTTAAGAGATTTCGTATTGCGAGAAACGACTCAAATTTTTCAAGTAGGATCAAAAACACTTCAGTTGGACGATCTGTCTGTGACATTCCGTTTATGCACCCTACTCACCAGGCCCTACAAACTGCGAATATTTCTTCTAGTGACAGATAATTGGGTTCTGTATAACTTTATTTTTTTGTTAAAAAATAAATTCGCCAATAAAAATGAAAGTAAGCAGACAATTTTTGACTACGACATCACACAAATGGTGTCGGACCAACTCAGCGATTCTCCATCACTCTCTCCTCTCCTGACATACTGATATATTTGAAGTCGGCTCAATTTTTCAAATGAAACTTATAAAAACGCGTTTCTGTCGGACCTCCTTGTATATAGTGTGTTTTGAGTTTGAAACACCGAGAAAAGGATTACCTCCTCCTGGACTTAAGGTCGAATCTCTCTTGAATACATTTCCATTTATGGACGTACCATTGCGCCCCAGGTACAGACTTCGGTCAAAATCTAGCGCAGCGAGATTGGGGATGTCTTATTCTTGTTTGTTATGCCAACACAAACCCTAGATACTTGATCGCTTATTTAAACACGTGAAACACCTTATGTTGGAAAGACACTCTAATTAAAGGCAAAAATGCAGCCCATAAAAATACTATTTTATTTCTATGTTTATTTTTCATGCTGAAGTTTCAAAAGAAGTTATTCCATGTATGTGTAGTTTCTTTTGCACTTTATACAAACAGTGGTTGAATACGTACAGAGAATGGTATGTTTGCCTGGTCGTAGGAGGTACACTCTAGTTTATAATATTGTATAGTACTATACGGGTTAACCATGACTTTTCGAAATTCAAGGCTTGTGACGTAAACAGATAATATTGACACATGAGAAAATGAAATTAGCACTGTCTGAGTAAACTTCTATTCACAATCAATACAAACATGTGTTTGTTTGGTTGAAAAAAAAGTTCAAGCTTGAATTCCATTCTAGATCAGGTTATCTGACAGGATGCACCGTCAAATATTCAAATTATTTTCACATAAGTGTAACGACGGGTGCCGTATCGAGAGCAATGATCTGGGTTGAAGCAACTGATAGTAATACGATGATAATGGAGAATCTGATGTTGTTTTAATATCCTAACTAGAACCTAGTTACTAATAAATTCTGATTCATTCTCAACTTATAAATGTTTTCCAAGTGCAACGAATAAATGTGGCGCCACAATGAGTTCGAAAGCTTATTCTTCTTTTTCTTCTTCTCAAGTTCTTCAAAAACGAACCCGTATACTACACAATACACCACAGGGTAATAAGTTATTTTACTTGGTTTTCACATACGGCGTACGTGAGTGGAAAGTGCTTGTGCGCGTGACAAAAATTTGATCAATTACATTTTTTATATGAAACTTTCCCTGAACCTGTAGGATGCATATTACAGTGGCATCAGAAAATTTTTGGCAATAGCATAAACATATTTCACTCAAAACACGTATGGCGGCGCATCAAGGTCATATAACGAAGAATCTTATTAAAGATGGCCGTCCCTTTAGTGTACATTTATGCACAAGAGGCGGACGCTTTAGATATGAAATATAGCTATAATACTTCTTGTGTGTGGTATTTGTTTGGCATGATAAGTATTGTTCCCGTTTAGAGTGACATCCGCCGATTCCAGTGACTTTCCGGAGACACGCGTCTATCTTTTTTGTATCTCAAGTTTTCTTATTCGTTGAAGTAGGACAAAAACATCTACATCGATAATAAGCTGTCTGTTATCCAATGAATTCGGCAATTCGGTGATATTTTTGCGTATCAATGACAGTAGTGCAATATATCATGAAGCGTTTACCGTTGGCTACGCCAGTCAGACATCTTTTGTGATAATATAGACAGTGAATGACGTTACGTCAGAAATTGAAAAGGGCACAACAAAATTGCTGCTTCAACTTTTCAAAATGTTACTTTTCTGGGTTGTGTGATAAAAAGTATCTTAGATTTGTTTCCGCTTCATGTGACAGTTCAAATAAAGAATCGGAACTCTTTTGTTGTTGGAGTTAAAGAAATAAATAGTGTAAGATGGAAGGTTTTTAAGAGATCCTAGTGACGTTGACGTCGCCAGAACACTGACGTTCGTCGGTGAGACGATACCCAGAGACGGGAGGAGTCGCGGAGACCGAAAACAAGTCAAAGAACCAACTAAGCTGTTAGTCACTGACCTTAGAACATGCTTAACGGGATAAGGATCGTATTTACAGGTGATGGTTTGAGACGCAAGACTCGAGTCCATGACACCGCGAGGAATGTCGCACCTGTATTCCCGCCTCGTCTAGTCATCACTTACTGCTTCAGTAGTTTTAAGTTTAATATTGGCACGTGTCTTCTGCTGACGACCCGAATGGTGAGGCTCTCGTTTACGTGAAATTAAGGAAGGACACACATTCTCTGTCCGAAACCAAACCAAGCAGGATTTCTGACACTCCTACAGTTCTTAGCGTAGGAGACCGCTAATAAAAGAATTCACCACTTCAGCAATTATTAAGAAATATCATATCATTACCAGTGAAGGTTGAATGAAGTGATTTTCTATCAAATAATTCCATGTTTAATTCTGCTTTTCTCCAGTTTGGTGTATATAAAAACAGATGTGTAGGCGATTCTGAACAGGTAACAGAATAAAACGGTAGAAAACAACAAAGAGTAGCCTAGTCAAGATGACGTTGTTTTGTATAGCGTAACACCACACTATCTGCTGCCAAATAATACAGTAATGAGAACTTCTTTGAGCAACACTGTATTTTGTTTGGATAAGAATTTTTCCCTTTTTTTCTTTTTTAAAAATGTAATAACAAGAAAATTTTATAGTGTACATATACTTCACTCGTAGGACAGAATATATCTATATTTTTTTCACTTGTGCAAATAAGAAACCATTAGATATGTTCTATATATTGTACTAACTATGACCATCTGAAGATTTCCATCTGCAGTAGATAGTTAACATCAGGACAGATGTTTGATACATGTACATTAACTCATATTAAATGTACAAAAATCATCTATTGAAGAAAATTTGTTTTCAATTATATGAGAGAACAAATGGAAAGAAAATTGTGTGTCATTAATTTATGGTTAATATATGATAAATAGATTGACTGCAGTCAACAGAAATTCTGGTTATATCTTTAATATTGTACAAATCTTTTGTATAAATTGTTATAGCCAAAAGAAATGTGGAAGTGATTAATCTTAAAACTCTTTCAAATATGTTATGGATCAGTGTATTATTAACTTAATATACAGACAATTATTTAGTAATACTATATAAGTGCAAGTAAGAGCTAATATACAACGTATTTACTCTAAGGATTATCATTAATCTCTTAAATCAATATAAACGCCTCCATTTTATATTCAGTTTAGCAAAATAAAACAAATGAAAAACCAACTTTGCCCACTCTGGTCAAACTAATTTCTGACAAATATGAAAAGAAATCGGATTACTCCTACACAAAGATTTAACTTCAATTTAGAAGGTAAACATTTTGAGCTTTCTGACTTCAGTTTTTAATGGAATGCACATATCATTGTCTTGACCCATTTGATTTTATACAGGTAGTTTTTGAGTATTGAAGTAACTCTCAATGATTTCTAAATACAAAGGTCAGTTGTTATTGATATCCTTTAAAATACGGAACTTGATGCTACTGTGTGAACAAAAGTTGTTAATTCAGTTAAGGAAATTATAAAAGATATGTTTTAGTCTTGATTCACTGAAGTAAATCCGACAGAAATATGTTGAAACTATTTGTCAAAACTGTACAGTTTCTAAATTCTGTACTACTTTGTTTCTCTGCAAGTACATATGCATACTTCTCGGTGATACATACTTGTGTAGTAGATTTAAAGATGTACTATAAAAAAAAAACTAAGAATTACCATAAAGATTGTGTAATATTATGTGTCATTGAACAGCACTGATAGTCTCGACTCATGATTGAACCGTTACACTGCAGAAAATGAGACAAACATTAAGATACACATATCACTGTTAATAGTAAACCAGCTGATTATTTCTGGGGCTTATGTGTCTCTTTGGAAGAATTCACAAATGCAATTTTCAAGATATTCTGTTAAGTAACAATATCAAGAAGTCTAGACTCAAGGATACTTGAGATAATTATAAGGATAGAAATAAACACCACTTTATCATTTTATGATAAAATTACAGCATGATGGTATATATTGGGTGTATATATCTGATTCTAATTGATGGCTCTACATATTACTAGATTAAACTTTAATGTTTGGTATACCAGATAAACTTGTAAAGTTTCGTTATTGTTTAGATATTTATGTTGCAGACTGAATAGATTTTCTTACGTTTTAACTGTATCGTGTTCTTTTGATATACGATGGAGAATATACAATTGCATGTGTGTATGCAAATGAAGTTGTGCAAGTACTATCTTTTTCATGCTAGCCCTAATATACATTACAAATTATTCACTGTAATAACTAGTAGTTTTGTTGATTTTCAGGTGATTAATGCATTTTCACACCTATTAAAGATAATGTCTATTTTTCTAGTTACAATAAATGGAACAAGACCAGGATATACAGTTTTTCTCGGATTCATGATGGAGTCGGTATCAGAGAGAAATGACAGCATCAATCTTGGAACATTTTCGGTGAGTTGGGTACCTATTGCTTTCATGTAAAACATAAACCTGTATAGTCGCAACTAGACACTGGAACTGTGTCCAGAAATGGGACTAGTAGACAGATATGTGAAGCTGTGGAAAAGCCACGCTATGTAAGGTGATAGAAATCTGTATTAAAGAAATTTGACAGTTACTTTGATTGATGTTAAAAAAGACACTGCATGTCTTCTACATAGTTTCTCAGACTTGTTTGTGAAGTTGTTTTATATGAAACCTGAACAAAGTAAACCAATCATAATATATAGACAACTGCTAAAATGCAATGATGTATGGGAATTTTTTTTTCACATTTATCATATAGTATTATCAGCCTGCTGCTGAAATATGACTTTTTAACTGGTGTACATCTTGTATGCTTTTGTTAGAAAGTCTTCAAGGGAATGCATACATTATACATTGGCTATATGTAATCACAACAAATATTCAGGCAATAATGCCAAAATAATGCTGTATTTTAAGAGGTGAATTAAATGGAAAACCTTTCCCCATGACGTATGATTTTTTTTCAGGATTCTTTAAAAGGCTTTTCATGGCTACTATGTTACCCTTTAATGTTCTTAGATCAGACTAATTTGTACATAAAAGTCCAATAAAGATGATTAACTTGACATTTAACTTTCATTCTTCCATATACTCATTTATTAATACATCTGTTGAGGGGGAATTTGAGACTTGAGTAGAATTCTTTACATCCATCAGACGCCTAAAGTTAGTTTTAGATTTATATGCTTGAGTGTGTAAGTACCACCCAGGCGGCTGATAACAAATCAAACTGTATTTGGTAGAAAAATGATAAAAGCTTTCTTTCCTGATATTTTACACATCTGTATGTACAAAGGTAGTATAAAATACATTTAGAATGACTTCATTGGTAAATGTAGAAAAAATTTCATCAAGATTAAATGAAAAATGGTTTTCAAATTTTCAAAACAGGACACAAAAAGCATAATTTTTCATCATATTTTTATCAAAACTTCTCCAAATTACCACACCTACAACTATCTCATCACTGTCTGTTTAAACTGATGGTGCCTCCTGCTGGGTAAGGGCAGATCAATGATGATGGGCTGGCTCCATCATATCCTTGGTTATTTCATGCCTCATTGGTTATAGCTTACATGCCCCATTACTTGCCTGAGAGTCAACAAAGTGCCCCTCACAAATGTTGACCAGTAAGAGGAGACTTCTATAGTTCTGTGTTAATTGATGGTCAGCTTGACTTGATGTTAATATTGCTAAAGTCTACTCAGTATTCATTTTTGTGTTAAGTTTGCTATTTCCTTGATTACATGTATGTTTTAGGAAATGGTAATTTTTTTACTATTTTTCACAGAGTACATGTTGTGCAAGTCAAACATAATCAAACATGGCTCAAAACACATTGTTTAGATTTATGACATATTTGTCTAGAGTTAAAATTACCAATGTTTATAAGATTATACACAAGTACAATAAAATGTTGATAAATTCAAATTGAGGACTCGGAGAAGATTGCGCAAGCACATCTATCAAATTCAAAAATGTTTTAGAAATTTGGGAACTTATATATAAATATGAAGCAGAAGCTTGAGGAGCAGGCTGTTAACTTTTGCCATGTTTGAATCAGATAACGATTATGTCTCTTCCAAGAGGTTTGAGTTTGACAGCTGAAGTAATTCAAGTTGCTTATCACTCATATTTGATATGTGATAGCAGTATGATTTATGTGTGACGGTACAGCCCCTCACCATTTCCTAAATCTCAAGTGCTTTATCAGTTATGATGGAAAAGCCTCTTTCACACCTCTGTCAAATTATGGTACATCAAATTAAATAGTAAAATTTAGTCATTACAGATAAGTTTTATTTTACACCATAAAGCATGATATAAAAAAAGGATATAAATTTAGAAAATGTTAAATGCACTCAACTGTTTTTATTAACCTTAATTTTCTGAAGAATTTCATTTTATGCTACTCTCCAGTACTCTTAAAAAAGCAAGATGGTACACTTATCGGATATATCATTTAAAATCATCCAAGGTCATACACATTCTAGTCGTCTTTTAGTCAATATGTTCAGAAAAGCACTTACAACTTTCATACAGTTTTTTAATACATATTTTTCAAGGTTGATATATAGATTTTTTTCAAAAAACTTGAGTTAAGGATCTGGTATATAAAGTAAGCATCACAACTTTGACTCATTATCTTAGTACAGCTTCAGGGCAATAAATGGATGACGTGATTGATGCTTAGTTATATGTCTCTCACATTCAAGATTTTTAAATCTGCCCTTTTTAATAGGAAGCACAATAAAACTATATGCAAATGTTTGCAAATTTACTAGTAAAATCTCATCCTCAGGTAAAGGATTTTTTATATCTAACAGATAACTTGAGAGTAGCAGCCATATTGTTGATGGAACTGAGAATAATTATCAACAATAACTACATGTATGCATGATAAGATGTGCATCATAATTATATACTTTCACATGGACCCAAAGCAATTAATTACCCCAAGTCTGCAATGTACTTGTAAATTATTTCTTTCATTTGAAGGAATTTCTGATATCAGCCAAAAAGTTTATGTAAGAGTGTCCGAGTCCTAATTGATCATTGTATTAATGACAGGTCTTTTGCTGTACATTACACAGAAATGTAGTTATTAAGCAACTAAATGATCTGTAGCTTGTAAGAAAAATATTTGAATTATCCTTTGTAATCTATGACTAATTTTATTCATATTTCATGAATCTGATTTCATAAACAAGACAAAATAATAACATGTATCATTGTTTTTTTTCAGTTTCCTCGAGATGGGCGTGTCCAGAAGGCTCCAGACTGTAATCGCACAGTGATTACACACAGATACTTAATGATGAAGAAGCTAATTACTGTCAAGTGGCAGGCCCCACCAGCTGGTTCAGGATGTGTCATCTTGAGGTAAGGATATTCCTAGTTATCTCCCTTTATTGTCTTGTTTTCCACATTACATGTGACTGTCATCTTTTTTATTCCAGATATTTAGAAGGGGGACTCCTATTAACAAATGTAATCAAACCTTCTGAGACACATTTTTCATAATAATTTCCGTCCTTTGCTTTTGCTGATAGTTAGAATCTGGTATTTTCTTTGGTAATTTAAAGAGTTATCTGTCCTTAGGTTTAAAAGATTGCCTCCTCCAACATAGAAACAAAAGATATATGGTTTATTGAAATTGCTTTCCTCTTCCGCAAGCAGATTTGCTGGTGTTAAAATGCACAGCCTTAGCATGCACAAAACATATTGTGTCAAGTTGACTGTCAGAAGGTCCAGACCTGATAAAACACAGCTACTGATTCCCTCTGGAGTATTTAGAGTATTCAGACACATTTTATTGACAGATCATCAGGAAAAAATGACAGCACCTGTCTAGTACAGACTTAGAATCAATCAAAATGAAACAAACCATAGCCAGTGTTAATAGCTGACACCTCACCATTTCCACTGCTTTCTTGTTCCTCTTCAAAACTTTCTGAAAATTATCTCCAATACTATATGACTGTCAGATTATATAACAATTCCTGCTATTCATCTTAGTTGTGGTAGATAAGGTGGTTTGGGTTGCTTCAGGATCATAGACCTACTCTGTAGTAAATACTACATAAAGCTCCTAAACGTGGCTATTTATGTCTCCACAGTTGCAGTAGGAAGCTGGGTAACAGTTGTGGCAGGAGGGAATCAGGTTTCTTTCTGCCTTCAGATAATGGTGACCGGTCATGTCATCTGTAATAACATAATCTAATTGAGGGTTTATAGTTATTGTAGATATTGCAATTTAGTGAAACAGACGCTGGCAGCTTTCAACAATCACTGACCTTGACAACAAAGATATTAAATGTTAGTTTCAAGAATCAAGATGATTTAATGCGGATGGTTGAGGTGACATTTTCATTGAATGATCTTGATTTGAGAGACTTAAGGTGTAAGGCAAAAAATCCTCTACACGAAAAAGAAATCTGTTTTCCAATCCAGGGAAATAAAATTTGGATCTGTGTATACTTAGAATGTCAGGTACTGTCATTGTGGATGAGTGTGGGAGAAATCAGTACCACTGGATGTATGGCTAGTCCTAGCATTAGACCTGGACAGACTGACAGTGTCTTAAAGGCAACAGACCTCACCATTACACTATTAATTCTCCTGTCTACTGATAGATAAGACCCCCAACCCCTACTCATCCCTTATTTAATGATAACCTTTCTTGTTGTTTTACTAAAGAAAATCAGGGTAGTGGATTTAACATTTTAACTGACACGTATATATTCTTGTAATTTAATTAAAATGCCATAGGCAGGCTACACAGAGAAGAAAATAATTCTTAAATGTATAACGTCATTTGTAACATTATCAGAAAGTTGTTCACATCTTAACCATTTTTGATGCCTATTTTTTCTGCTGCAAATAACCAACTCGCAAATCACTGACACTAAGCATAGCGAGAAAAATGAAAAAACTACAAAAAAAAACCTGGCACAATCCAACACTTCTACAGACATTACAAGAGGTAGTAGGCGAAAAACATCCAAAATATGAAGTCTTGTACATATGTCTTTTGGAATTCTGGATTTGTTTTCGTCTCTTTCCAATTATGAAATTAGGTATCCTGGTGTGAGAAATTATGGATAATTGTTGGTTGTGTCAGAAAGCTGGCACAGAGAAATAGAGTCTGTATGTTGGTACACATCAAATTAGAAGTAAACAGGAGATATATAACCGCTACTTACTGAAAACTGATAGTCTAGAGTATTAATGTACTGGTGCTTCTTTCATTTATAAATGTCAAAGAATTACAAAATTTTCCTATAATAAATCAGGATTTAAAGTACACATTTAACTGATGTTTCTTAATAAGGTATTTTCCTATTTAAATGTATATTCTATATCAAAATATTTTCCCATTTCAATTTATAAAGAGGCCTGAGCCCTGTTCAATGCCTATATCAGATCATGGATATACTATAACAGTGATTATTAAACTAATCGTTTTGGAATGTCTTCTGACCTTCATGACCTTGAATAAGATTCTGACCATAGAAAAAAATGCTATAAATCTGTGGTCGTATGTTGAGAATTGAAGTCGTTGAGGAAAGGATGCCAGACACTTAGCCAAATATGTGTGTGTGTGATATCTGTACTCCTGTAACATAGCTGTAGCAGTAAACTTCCTTCAATCTTCATACAAGAAAGGCAGAGGCATTTTATCACAAATGCTGACATTTATAAATGCCTGAAATTCAAAAACTCTTCTTGTGGTAGCTAATTAATAAGACGATAGGTATCACTGCTATCTTGTCTGTGAAAGTAAGCGGTAAATCAGAGTCAGACTTATGTTAACACCAGCAAGTTTTTCATCATACGAATTGACAGCGTATATGAGAATAAGGAAAAAATCTGATCTTTAAAAAACAGGAATGAAATTAATTGGGATAAACGAATAGTTATGCGAGTATTGCTTATGTTGTCGTGTTGTGTTTCCTGGCAGACATGAAATTTCTCTGCTGTCTCATTAGGATGACTGAGATCGCAGAGACAGACAGACGAGGAATAAATATGGAGAGGAATATGGTTTATGTACAGTATAAAGATCATAATAGAATTTTAATTATTGTTAGGCATCGGATTCATTGTTTGATCTCAATTAAAATGCAAATGTGAAATTGTCACTCACTTTGAAAAAAATAACAATAAGATAATTAAATGTGTGAATTATAATGTTACTGACTAAATGATAGGACTTGATAACTTTTGTCCAACTTGAATCTGTGGACTTATATTATCTATTTGTAAATAAGTCACAAGTCTGAAATCATAGTTAAAATCAAAAGTGTTGTTCTAGGTAGTATGTAGATCTGCTCCTGATACCTGATATTTGTTTCAGTATAAAACACAGGTGTGTCTAGCCAAGCGAAAAACTTGTCCACTGGATTAAAACTGCCATGCATATTTGTGGTTTGCACCTGGTCAACAGATAATTCACCTGCACTTGATGTACCTTGCTTTAAGGATTTTGTAGAACTTAGATGGGCCCTGTGGCCTTTCTTTCACACTGGACATGTAAGGACTTCTTGGGGACACAATTTATGACAAATTTATTCAAAACTTGTCAATGTAGTTTCCTAATAGATGCCTTGTCTAGGCAGCACTCTAGTGTGAGGTAAAACAATGGAGGCTGTCAGAGAGCTAACTTCTTAAAGAAAACTATCGAAAAGCTTGGCTCTGATATTCCATCATCAAGCACTGATTTTGAAAATCGTTTAAGCGTTATACTACAATAAGTTTGTTTTGTTTGTTATTTACACTTGTTATGCTCAATTGGAAGCTGTCTGATCAGTAAATTGAATCCTAGTCCTGAGTTAATTCCACTGTTTTATATTTGTTGATATTGCTGTTTATTGAAAGCATTATGCCAATTTTTTTTACCTTGATATTGCAACATAAAAGAATTCTTTGCCTGCTTAGAGTTACTTCCCCTTTTTAGATGTTCATTACCTCAGTTGTATCCAGTTGATACTGAAGATTTACATTTCCTGGATGGAAACATTGTAAGATGGAGGCTCAGCTGTGCAGCCCTTGTAATTTCTGCTATTATTTCATATTTGTTTACTAAAATTTTAGAGCAAAATGATTCTGGAAATATGTGACATGTCGTGTCCTGTCTGGAATACTGCTGTAAAAAATTACACTGAAAGTAATGACAAAGGAAATGAAAATGTATATTGTGTATTTTATTCAAGTGTATTCTTGTACCAGTTGCTTGGTTTTGTTGTTTAGCATCCATATAACTCTTCCAGTCTTTACATTTTCTATCTCTAGCCCAATAAGATATCTTCCCATCATTGTACGGGACATACCTTCTCTACAGGTTAGCTATCGTAGTGCCCAAATTCTACCTCTAGACACCTGTCCATTCTCAATGTTACTACCATTGTAGATCATTGATAAGAGCACTTTCATTCTTACCTCAAATAATGAAATAAAGTTCCTTGTATGTATTTATAATTGCCAACTGCTTATATTATTTTTCGCATTAAATAACTATTGTATTTCTGAAAAAGCAAATCAAGCAATTCAACACAGATTTAGGTTAAATATTGCTACAATACAAATTATACACTCAAGTTGGAATTAAATTTATTGCAGTGGCAGTGTTGATGACAGAAATAACCTGTAAGGATTTTTATTATAGAGATTTTGGGTTTTATGTTGATGATAGAGGGTGTGTACTGCTGAGATCCATGTACTATCTAATACATTGAAAACTTCATTTTGCAACCAGCTGTCAAATTATTCCAATATTGACTTTTTCTCTAAATATATTTGGTGTAGAAATTCATTCATTAAATTGTATATATGGATCCACATATATAAGACTGACTCTGTGATCCATTATATAACAACAAAGAAAAGCAATCTGTTGGGAAACACACTTTGTTTTTCTTTATTTACAGGAACCAAAGTCTTCAATAAGTGATTGTTAGAAAGGAAAATTTCATTACTTCATGAAACAAAACATTCTTGTTTTATTGTGATGTAGGATGAATGAAGAATTTCATTTTGAACATGTGGTTTGTTGTCACAAGATCATTTGTAGCTAATAGACACAGTACGTTGTTGACATTCCGATACATATTAAGAAGTAGTATTAGAGTTACTTTCCTAATCTTATAATTTTTTACATCGAACCTGTACATACAGCTGTCAGCTGGCAGGTTTTATTATAATTTTGAAAATGCAAAATAACCTTGCAAGCAGTAAGTGCTTGGTACAGAAAGCATTTTAGTAATGTACACTTGAACATGGAAATTTAAGTTAAGTGACGTACACCATAGTTAATGAAAAAAATAATTAGGCCTTAGACCGATAAAGCTTTGCCATTTCAAAGACAGACATTGCATATAGTTATCTCTACAATAGAAGGGCTTCTGCTTTCTTATTTCCATTCTGATTAAGTGTCAAAAGTTACAAGCACTTCAAACTTTTAATTTATAGTTTGATTGACTAGTTCCGACGCTGTTATTCCTAAAGATAGTTCCTTAAATGATTTCTTCCTATCAAAGATCAGTTCTCTTTTACCAATTACTCTCCGTTTTTTTGTGATGAATGGGCTTTTCCAGAATTCCGATAATTTTTTGAAAATGTTTTTCTGATTACTGGTATGAGTGTTGATAATTGCCATGATTAATTAATTATTTAAGCTATGTGTATGACAGATGGGCTGTACACCAAAGAGAAACCATTACTGGTATAATGTGCCTATTTTTCTGTAATGAGTAAATTGTGACCCTGAAGTGTGTACTGTAGTATGTAGGATATATCGTGTACAGGTATAATTTATATGAATGTATTTACATGGACATGTAACAAGGCACACCTGTGACATATGCTTTGGGGGGATTCATAGTAACATGCCTTCAGGCTCTTATGATAAACCCTGTTGAATTTGAGGTATAATCTAATGTGTTTTTGATGATATTTGTTCTTGTGTAGTTGCTTTTTCTTTACTATAAACTGGGTAAACTGGGCACTGTTTCAGAATGTCTTCATTTTCTAGTAAAATACTGACAACATATGCCTATGTGCTAGATAGATTATCCTGTTAGTTCTTCTTTGTCAGTTCTTTATCCTGTTGTATGATACTGGTCAACATTTTAGAGTTTCTCTTCCTCATCTTTGAGTATACCCCTCCATTGTCTAATATGATAATGGCCAAGAATACAAAGTGACCTGTACTATAATGTTGAACTTATCCATATTAGCTTTATTTATTTATATTTGCTTGGTTCATAACCCCATGAACTGTCAGGGTAATTTTGTCTCAGAGTCTACACATTAATAGTTGGTGACTACCTCACTGAACAGCATATGGGAGGCCTGTTGCATACTATCAAAATCAGTAAGGATAAATATAAAAGTGTCCCGCCCAAGAATAACAAACGAAACAGTATGAGAGAATTCATGAACTCAGCTTCCTGAGAAACTAACTGCCTTGAGTAGGGATCATCGAACCACTTACCTGGAATCTTCTTCACCTGAAAAGTCTAATTAATGCTCAGCTAAGTGAGCTTGTGACCCTCAACCCCCAACCAACCATGTTAGGTAATGATATTGTATCTGGATAAAATGTACATACATAGCAGTTACCTGGAATCTCTTTCTAAGTAGTTATTTTTCAGTCTCGGTTTCACTGCTTGAAACGATTGTATGGAGATTTACTGCATTGAGTTGGTGGGCCATGGCAGGACAGGTCGAACAATTTCAGTTATATAATGATCAGACCTAGGAGTAATAGGTAAAATGTGAAGATAGACCAAATGAATGGTGTGTAAAGCACAACAGTGGTGTGAATTTTAAATATCTCTATCTATTGATATATATCAGGTAATTAGAATTTTAAAATATATCTCTGCCTTTACATGATGCAGGATGAGAAGAGGATGTGATAGATCACGAGTTGTCCAATTAATCCATGATCTGGATTAGTCCTGAGGGGAAGGGATCCATAGGCAATAGGCAAACCTCTTCTGGTTATATCGAATCTCCTTAGGCTTCTTAAAATGTAAACTAAAACAGTTAAAATTCCACTCATTTTTAGTGATGAATCATTACATGTATATGGTTTTATTTACTAGATGAGTGAGAATGATGGATATATAGTGACTGTCAAAGTCTGCTGACAATGAACTGGAAGACCTACTTCTTAATGTTAAAATATCAGTGAATCTCCCTAGGACATACAGTATAGGTATCAGTTATACAAATCTGGTTATTGTATTATCAAGCTGTGAGGTTTATCACGTCATATTTACATTATATACTCCAAGCCTAATATGTATTTTTTTTCCCCAGCAAAGTTTACACCTGGTAATATGCCCATCCTTTTCTATTACTGTTGAGTAGAATAACAAACAAGTGTTATGTGTTTCACTGTCCTGCACTAAGACTATCCCTTGACCTTTGAGATTTGCATGTTGGTTCCCTGGGCATATAACTGGACAAATATGGTACAAATATTCCCTTCTTTTCAACAAACATAAATGATGATATGACATTGAGGGGAACTAGACAGTTTAAATAAACATAGCCAACACAGTTAAACAAAATATTTTCTTGCTAATTATAACGAATTTAATTACTGAGGATAAAATATATGATTCTGATGGTTTCTGCCCAATCGACAAATATTTAATAAAATATGTATGTGTTACACAAATGTTAATGATGTACATAAATTACTGCATTTGTTCTCATGGTCACTTTGAAATATGATAATGAATTTAGAAAAAGTGACTTTTACTTTCTGAAGATCTAATTTTGTATCATAAAGTTGTGCATCTATAATAGAGCGTAAAAAACGTAGCAAGAAGTTCTGATATTTAACAATGTCGGATGAAGGTAAAATATGCAGTGATGCATACTTGTTAGGTAGTAAGGTCATAAGGTTTTCTAGCTACAACATGAGAAATGACTTTGTAACATAGAAACGCAGCAATAAAACATGTACATGTTTGCTGCATGTTTACAATGTAGCTGAGATTTAAATGTGGAGGACATTCTAACTAGTTCACGTCAGTAGAAATACATTAGAGGGCTGATCTTAGTGACGTTAAACACAAAAGATAGACATAGTGGAGCTGCCAGGTAAAAATACTTGTAGCTTCCTTATATCTTACTGTTGGTAGTTCGTCAGAATTTGTACTAGTTTCTGATTCTCTTTATCATTCAGGACAGAGCTGGTGTTAGAATATCTACTGTAACTCTGGAAACTTTTGTTCAGTGATTGGATGATAAGGGAAAAATTGATTGGCTATGTTATATAGAATATATCCACCTGACAGGGTTATATCACAACAATCACTGGAGTGAAGAAACTAAAGCCATTTATATAAAGTAATGAGTTTTATACACAATACTCGTAATCAGAGTAGAAAACAAGCTTTATCACCAACAGTACCAGAAATGTCTAGGAGTATCACAGATCACAAACACATGTCTCACTTTTATTGTGATTCAGATCAGGAAAGTTCTCCTGTGTAGATGATGAAGTTATTTCTTAATTTATGTAAAAGTTTGTGAATATTTATATGTTAATTTCTCAGAATCCCATCTATAGATAAAGAAATATTTAGTAATAAGCTTATCCATCATGAAATAATGCATATCTTATAAATTAAAAATGATCGGTGCTCATGAATATTTCCATCATCATATTTACTAAAATACATAGGAAAAATTTGCAAAGCTTTACGTTTAATTTATGGTTTTGTGTGATGATAAATAGATAGGGTAAAAGAAGATGTTAAGATCCATGTGTACAGTTTTAAAGACCAGATCATGTTTAGTATTTTATTCATAAATTATAAAAGTTGTGAAGGAGCTGGAATTCCATAACTCAAAGGTACGATGATTAATTCTTGACTCCTTTCAGAAGGCTATAGCAGCTTACAGTTTTATACAAAAACTCTGGTTTGAAAAGAAGTTATTTTGGATGATCCTGTCGTATACAAGAGTTGTTCTATTCAGGTTTTGAACAGAAAGGAACACCTTAACTGAACCAGTAGTGTAACATTGGAAGTGTTTAGCACCAAATGACAAGATACACTAAAAAGACCAAGTCAAGTCGTAAATTAGGGGAGATTGACCCGGGTTTCAGGGTCGAAGCCGTCGATGAAACAGAAAAGTTGTGTAACAATGAATGTGGCCCTAAATTACCAGGTATCACTGTAACATTGTCACAGAGAGTATCACCATGTCACAACACTTGTTAGGCACTCCATAGTGAAAGGGTGGTCTGGGTCACATGACCACATTACCACAGATTTAATTACATTTTAAAAGAGCCAGTTCTCCATTATTATAATGTGCTTTATTGAAATGTTTTTAAGTACAGATAACCATCTAGATGGTCATTTAGGCAAAGGATTAAAAATCTTGGGTATTTTAAAATTCAGCTATGTTTATGGTTCTCTTTCATTACTGGTTACAGTGCT
Organism: Ylistrum balloti; assembly: GCF_031769215.1. Lineage (NCBI taxonomy): Eukaryota > Metazoa > Mollusca > Bivalvia > Pectinida > Pectinidae > Ylistrum > Ylistrum balloti. The sequence goes on from NW_026782073.1 coordinate 513,377, forward strand.
TGACTAAGTGATTGTCTTTTTCTTTATCTACTGGGGATTCTGTATTATTTGACTGTGGTTCTCAATTTTTTTATGTAGCACCTGTGCAGTTAATGGGTCTTTTTCACATTCTTGTAAGCTTACCTGGTATTCATATACAGCTGATTTGTTTTTGCATGCTGTAATGTCTTTACCTACAGATAACTATGTATATAAATGTGAATATCAATCTTGAAATATGCTAAAATCACATGATATTTATTGATGTTTGGTTAGTATTTAAAATCTTAAAGATCAGTTTTTGGATCTAACCTCTGAATGCATACTGATGTGATAACTATACAATAGATTTGATTTCAAGGTCTTTTTCTTCAATAACCCTTTATTGTACTCTTTCACACTTACTTTTGAAGATCTTTGACCAGATATTAGATGCCTAGAGGTTGGTGACACAGAAACGTCACTAATTAAGAATTGGTAGATAAGTAAAAAAAAAATTTGATCAAGTTTGTATACAATCAAAACGAGTATGAGGAAAGCTTGGTATACCATTAAAGGTTAAATGGCAAATCATTAATGTTTGCCTCATTGTACATTGTAGGTAACACACTTATAATTGTACTCTGGCTGATCTATGTATGTGAATGAACATAACAGGACTACTGTATTTTCCCAATGATTTTGTATTAACATCAAGATTTACATCGTGTGAGTTATAATATCATTAATAATCTGTATTTCCCAAATAGGCAGCTTATATCCATAACCGTGAGGTCAATGATATTCTGTTTTTTTCCATAATTGATACTTAGAATTATAATTGAAATCACTGACAATTTAGGGTCTGATATATATTGTTGAGGTTAATTGAATAACATTACTGTACATTCTACATTGTACATTTACTGCAGAGTCTGAACCAGTTGACTTAATAGTGTAAGTTTTATGTCACCTGTTGGTTAAATATTTGGGAAGAAAACAAGATTTCTTTAAGAAAGCCTTTCTCATTAGGAATCGTTTGGAATGTTTGTACAGAAAATAGATACCAATAACACAGAAATAAAAACAAAAAATGACGCATGCCAGAGAAAGTGAGCAGTTGCACAAATTGCTTTGTCAGTTTTGTTCTTGATGGGAAAATTGAACAACTGTGGAGAAATTTGACTTTCTGTGTTTAACCTCTGTATGGATCAGAAGACCATGTGTTGGTTTTGTACGGTAAATATCAGCATAATTTGATAGTTTTATTATTATGTTTGAAGTGCATTGAAAATAACATTGAAGATTTCTTAGAGCTATATTTTTGTAGCTGTTTATAAAATGTTCAGAATTCCAAATTAGATAATGCTGATTGTCTCCTTCATGGTAAGGCATTTTCTTAACCTGGACAGGTATGTATTCCTTGTCTCACCCTAGGGTTGAGACAGAGGAATTCCCCTGAAAGGACAATAGTTTGACATCGCAGTAACAATTCAGTGACATCAATTCATCAATTAACCTTTCTTATCTATAATGTCATATCAGTGATGCAAAGCACTGTAACAACAAAAAAAACTTTACCTAATAAGGCCAGCAGGGTAAGTGAAAAGTTATCCCCTTGTTGGTGAAATGAGGAGAACTCAACCTTCGGAATAGGATGTTTAACATACAAACACTCAGCAAGCCTTGTCTTGTGTTTGCCAACTTAATTATCTGTTCAAATGGGAGGAGGTTCTCCTATGTCATCACCAAGGGGTTGAATGATTCTGTTAAACTTGTGTTTTAAGTGTTGTGGAAATTGAAGAATATTTACCATGTCAAGGGATTTGAAAAGGTAAGTGAAGTAGATGTTTTTGGATCATGAATGAATAAAAACAGAGGAGCTGGTTTACCATTATATCTATCTGTATACCCAAGTATAGTTAAGGATTGATAATTTACCACCTGGTGTGATAGAAAACAAAATGAAAGTAGAAACTGATTTAAGTGAGAATCAGTTGATGGGTCAAAGATTTATGTCTGGGAGGGTAAGAAATTGATCAGGACTCAAGATAGGCCATTATTTTATGTGTGAAAGAAGGGATTGATTTAAAACCACAGGGAGGATAACTTTTAGAACAAATGACTATATCAGTTTATAAAAACACAAGATGTGATAACAGAAAGGCAATCCTATCATGTTTACCTCACTTGGTAGGCAAATGCTTTACTGGCCATTGAACCTCAGGTGTTTGGAAAACAATAAGCTGATAACTAAGTATAAAATACGTAGCTTTAAGTTTTACTGAAGCACAATGGAGATGGTCAGAAGAAAACTAATATCAACAGTCAGTATCCTTAATGTGGCACAAATAACCCTTCTATGTTAATAGTAGATATTGTGAAATGGGTTTCTTTCTCCAGCTTGATATATACAGAATTAAGTAAAAATTTGAATTATTTGTTAAATATACACTTTAAGGATCAAGATTTTGTAAAAATACAGACATAATTTCATACTGGAAAATTGATCCGAAAAAGATGAAAGTTTGGAAGCTTGATCCCAGTGTCTGCTTAACTGTAAAGGCTTTATGTAGAAACAAAACTACCCTAAACATACAGTTATCTTCAGATTTGTGTATGTGAATTACCTGCTGTATTTCAGTGATACATGTTACAAACAGCTTGCTTCATTTATGTATCTTTGATAACTTGGAGATTAATACATTTAAAGATAGTTTGAAGTGAAATCTTTTAAGATGACCTGGAGTTGAAAGCTTTTTTCAATATGACTTGAAGGTTAACACTTTTAAAGATAGCCTAGGTGAAAACTTTAAGGTAACCTTGAGTGGAAAGCTTTATTTAAGATGACCCTGAGTTGAAAGCTGTACTTTAGATGACCTTATGTTGAAAGCTGAAAGATAGCCTAAAGTGAAAAGTTAAAGATGGCCTTGGGGTAAAAATTGTATACAAAACAGCCAGTAAACAAACACCTTGTTCAAAGGTAGAAGTGGGAGTGACAAAAACTTCAGTACCTTCTCAATCATGAGTTTGCCTGCCTACTAAAACCTTTGTGTTAAGTAACACCAAGGTGAAGAGGCTTTTACATAATGTATGTTGTGCTGCAACTCTCAAGGGAGTACAGAATATATTAACTTGATATAGCTGACTATCTACCACTAAATATTCCTTAAAGTTCATCCTTTTCAGTTTGTTTGCTTTTTAGGACAATTAGATTGACAGTAGCGTCGTTGCTTTTTCTTTCAAGATCATTTGGATGTAAAAGGTATTCATACATGTCACCTGTGATTGGAAGGTCAAAACATGCTAGGCATCGTGGGTAATTTACAGTCACTGAAATGGCAGCTAGGTCAGGTGTGAACTGTCAACATCACAGACAGTGTTCAAGTTCTGCTTTTTAATTTGTGAAATTAATGTAAAATAATCAATTAAAATCTTTGACTTATGTAATACAGGAAGGAAGCCGTTGTTTTCCATTGTAATTTTTAATTTTTGCATGGAAAACAGCTTTATCTTGTTTTTGAAAGCATCTAAAAGGAATGAACATATAAATTACAATGAGATATGTTCTAAGAGCTTTCATTGTTTTGGGAGGTATATGTATTATGTAAAATAAACAGATTGATTTTGTGGTTATTCAGTGTTAAGAACATATAAAGAATTTCTGGTTTACAGAAATAGATATATTTTCGAAATGTTTTATTTGATATATAACATGTTTATAACAACATCTAATTGGAAAATTTCTTAATGTTACTTTATGTTGAGTAGGTTTAGGTGTCTTACACTATAATGGGTGTAACTGTTGTAATTTGTGTGACCAGCATAAACCTGTAAGAAACAAACATTGGAAAAATGCTGAAAAAAGGATGAAAAGTAATCACTCATGCATAAATAGAAGGTGCCAGTGTAAATGAAATGTAAATAGTGCAATGGTGAGATTAGCCCTCTTTGTAGGGGCCTCAGTGCTGGAGTCTGACATCTCATACTAAGTAATGAATAAAGCAGACTTGTATTTAATATTTTGCAGAACTGCTGTCATAGAAAAGTCAAATACATGGTACAAGGATGAAGGAAAGCTCTCTGTCCATATGTGTGAAGAAGGTAAGTAAATCCTAGTGCCAACCTCACCAAAAAGTACAAGGATAAATAACAACCCTGTTGTCAGGCTTCCTGTCAATATACGTAAAGGCTAAATAAATCCTGTTGTCAAATTTCCTGTCAATATATTTAGAAAAATAAATAAACCCTGTTTTCAAACATTATGTAGAAAATAAATAAGCCCCGTTATTAAACTTCCTGTCAGTGTATGTAGATGCTTAATAAACCCTGTTGTCAAACTTCCTGTCAATATGTTTAAATAGTAAATAAGCTATACTGTCACGATGTATGAAGAGTAAATAAGCTATACTGTCACTATGTATAAAGAGGAAATAAGCTATACTGTCACGATGTATAAAGAGTAACTAAGCTATACTGTCACTATGTATGAAGAGTAACTAAGCTATACTGTCACTATGTATGAAGAGTAAATAAGCTATACTGTCACGATGTGTAAAGAGTAAATAAGCTATACTGTCACGATGTATAAAGAGTAAATAAGCTATACTGTCACGATGTATAAAGAGTAAATAAGCTATACTGTCACTATGTATGAAGAGTAAATAAGCTATACTGTCACGATGTATGTATAAGCTATAAGAGTAAATAAGCTATACGATGTGTAAAGAGTAAATGTACTGTAACGATGTATAAAGAGTAAATAAGCTATATACTGTCACGATGTATAAATAGTATACTGTCACTATGTATGAAGAGTAAATAAGCTATACTGTCACGATGTATAAAGAGTAACTAAGCTATACTGTCACGATGTATAAAGAGGAAATAAGCTATGCTGTCACGATGTGTAAAGAGTAAATAAGCTATACTGTAACGATGTATAAAGAGTAAATAAGCTATACTGTCACGATGTATGAAGAGTAAATAAGCTATACTGTCACGATGTATAAATAGTAAATAAGCTATACTGTAACGATGTATAAAGAGTAAATAAGCTATACTGTCACGATGTATAAAGAGTAAATAAGCTATACTGTCAATATGTATGAAGAGTAAATAAGCTATACTGTCACGATGTATAAAGAGTAAATAAGCTATACTGTGACAATGTATAAATAGTAAATAAGCTATACTGTCAGGATGTATAAAGAGGAAATAAGCTATACTGTCACGATGTATAAAGAGTAAATAAGCTATACTGTCACGATGTATAAAGAGGAAATAAGCTATACTGTCACGATGTATAAAGAGTAAATAAGCTATACTGTCAGGATGTATAAAGAGTAAATAAGCTATACTGTAACGATGTATAAAGAGTAAATAAGCTATACTGTCACGATGTATAAAGAGGAAATAAGCTATACTGTCACGATGTATAAAGAGTAAATAAGCTATACTGTCACTATGTATAAAGAGTAAATAAGCTATACTGTTAATATGTATGAAGAGTAAATAAGCTATGCTGTCACGATGTATAAATAGTAAATAAGCTATACTGTCACGATGTATAAAGAGTAAATAAGCTATACTGTCACGATGTATGAAGAGTAAATAAGCTATACTGTCACGATGTATAAATAGTAAATAAGCTATACTGTCACGATGTATAAAGAGTAACTAAGCTATACTGTCACTATGTATGAAGAGTAAATAAGCTATACTGTCAATATGTGTAGAGTAAATAAGCTATACTGTCACGATGTATAGATAGTAAATAAGCTATATTGTCAATATGTATGAAGAGTAAATATGCTATACTGTTAATATGTATGAAGAGTAAATATGCTATACTGTTAATATGTATGAAGAGTAAATATGCTATACTATCACGATGTATAAATAGTAAATAAGCTATACTGTCACGATGTATAAATAGTAAATAAGCTATACTGTCACGATGTATGAAGAGTAAATAAGCTATACTGTCACGATGTATGAAGAGTAAATAAGCTATACTGGCGATATGTATAAAGAGTAATTAAGCTATACTGTCAATATGTGTAGAGTAAATAAGCTATACTGGCGATATGTATAAAGAGTAAATAAGCTATACTGTTAATATGTATATAGTAAATCAGCTGTACTGTCAATATCTGGAGTGTAAAGCTATATATGTGTATATATAAATAGCCTTTTCTTGCTTCTGGTGTGTATAGATTTGATTAAAAAGAATTATAAGCCATGCTGTCAATATGTATATCTAGAAGATATTTCCATTAAACTTGTAAGTTTCCCTCGCATTTAGTGGCCTTTACTAAGTTTAGGTTATTAAATCTGTCGTCAGGAAAAAAAAAAACTCCGATAAATAAATTTTCAGCACCTGTTTCCCAAATACCATCTTTCTTATGTCAGACATTTGGGCCAACATTGGCTATAAAAAATGACAGGATTAAAATTTAACATGTAAACTTTTACTTTAAAAATTCCTTAGCAATCTTTGGTAATATAGATTTGAAAACTCTATACTAAACACTTTGTTGTTGTGTTGAATTTTGTGTAAAAGGCCGATAGTCATTTACAAAGCAAATATCTAGTAATGAGATTTTAACAGCAAAGAAGGATGCCTGTCAGCCATGTATGTTAAATGCAGTTAATGTCCAAAAACACTTAGTTGTGGAATTTATGGAAATTCAATTTGGCAGTAATTGCTAGTTTTTACATTTGTATATAATTGCAACGTAATCAGTTTTCGAAGTTCCCATGTCTGTTGAAAAATAACACTGCACAATAATGACACACATTCACATATTCCTGATTACATAAGTCAGTATAAATAGGGATCTATGGCCTATATTGCATATATCTCTTTCATTGTTTTCAAATTTAATTTTCTAAAAATTACGATATGTAAATAAATGCTTAAACAAGAACACAGCATATTTACCAACAAGTTCAACGGTATGATATTGTTGCTGGTGACTTTGGTGTGTCAACTGAAGGTTTATTATTTACTACTAATCTGAAAAGTGGACATTGTCACAGAATATGACCAACATCTAAAATGGAATAATTGAGAAGGTCTTTCTATTTGAATAATTCTTGTTATTAAAGCTACCAAGAAATCTTGAAGACTCACATGAGATTAACTGACCAATCATATTGTGAAAATTGAACATATTTAGCAAGGAAGCTAGTTATACAGATAAATGATTGTATATCGGTAATGAAACACATCTATGACGAATCTTATTAAAAAAAAATCTGATCAAAAAAACTTTGTTAGAAGAAAGATTGTTTTGAAGTGGATTAGAGTAAGGTATGATGAGGGAAGAGTTATCTGGTACAGAGTGAAAGTCCACAGCTGTTCGGGATATAAATACCTCACACGAGACCTCTATTCATTATCCCCAAGCATTGTGCCCCTCATTACACACAAATCAAGGCCTTTCATGTACCGCCAACAAAAGCAGGTATTCCACATTCATCTCAGAAATCTGGAAAATATTTCAGTTTAGTGTGTTTTGCACTGCTTTACTTTTAAGACTGGGAATTTGTTTCTTAAAGGAAAATGTTGATGGAGATGAAAATGAAAAGGAAATGATTTAAGTTAAGATCAAACAGTCCGTCTCTTTTAACATGTTATAACAAGAAGAGAGTCTGAGTAATTATTATTGGAGAAGATTAAGGTAGGAAATAATTGTATTGTCTCGAATATGATTGTAGCCAGGTGGAAGTGAATTGTTTGTTTTGTATGTGTCAGCAATCTGACGCGAATATAATGGCCGATTAGTAAAATAAAGAGTGAGGATATTCCCTCGCTGTTTCATGTTGTCCATAGGAATCTGACGTGTAGGATCTATTCAGATTAATATGGTATTAATTGCATTATATTGAGATTTTTTAATAAATGTAAAAACACTGTACATTGTAAGTAATATTAACTTTCACGGTGCTGTATTTCGTGTTCAGTTTAGGATGGTGTATTGCTTTTGTTATTGTAATTTTTGTTGTGTTTGCTAACAAACATCTTTTGTGGTAAAATCATCAAATCATTTCTCTTCATACATTGTATATATATCCCTTTGGCGATATGCAGCTTGATAAAAGAAAAAAAAAGTAAAAACTTCTTTGAGTGTTTCTATCAAATCAAAACAACAAGCATTGCCCTTAAACACATCTTGGTAGATGTTATTATTCAAAATAAAGAAAAAAAAAATTAGAATATGGATGCATGATGTTTTTCATTTAACTATGAACACATATGATACATGTCAGTGTGATTGTTGTCTGCCATTCCTTTAGAGGTGAGCACGGCACCACAAGGGGATGCTACTGTACAAGATGGTGAGAGTTGCTGCGCTTGTGGGGGTGCTCGATACAACCTACACTTCAAGGGGCTCTGGTCCAGACAGACACATCCTAAAGGATTCCCTGAGGAAGAAGGTAAGACAAAACTGGGCCAAACTGACCCATCCTAAAGGTTTCCCTGAGGAAGAAGGTAAGGCAACACTGGGTCAAACAGACCTATCCTCAACTATTTCTGTGAGGAAGAAGGTAAGACAACACTGGGTCAAACAGACCTATCCTCAATGATTCCCTGAGGAAGAAGGTAAGGCAACACTGGGTCAAACAGACCTATCCTCAACTATTTCTGTGAGGAAGAAGGTAAGACAAAACTGGGCCAAACATAACCATCCTAAACGATTTCCCTGAGGAAGAAGGTAAAACAACACTGGGACAAACTGACCCATCCTCAAGGATTTCCCTGAGGAAGAAGGTAAAACAACACTGGGCCTAACAGACCTGTCCTAAAGGATTTCTCTGAGAAAGAAGGTAAAACAACACTGGGACAAACTGACCCATCCTCAAGGATTTCCCTGAGGAAGAAGGTAAAACAACACTGGGCCTAACAGACCTGTCCTTAAGGATTTCTCTGAGAAAGAAGGTAAAATAACACTGGGACAAACTGACCCATCCTCAAGGATTTCCCTGAGGAAGAAGGTAAAACAACACTGGGCCTAACAGACCAGTCCTTTATGATTCCCTTAGGAGGAAGGTAATGTCATCCTGTTAAAAACAGATGCACCTTTAAGGATTCCTCAGGAAGATGGCAAGGTCCTATTGAGATTATAATAATCTTAAGATCAACTTCTTGGTGAATCAGCTTACATTAATATATTCAATTGTAGAAATGTCTTTGTACTGTACTGTATCTGTACAGGTAACTTTAACGAGACCAAAGGCACTTTTTTTGGTTTTTTTCGTTATAGAGGTCACAAATACTTAAGGTTTCTTAATCTTATAAAATTCAATAAATTGGAAGTTTTTTGTGGCAAGAGTATCTGCCAGCTTACCCAATCAGTGTTACCAAGCCATAATCCTAACTGGAGTTTTGATAACATTTCCTTCGGTCTTATCAAAGAATCTATAAATAATACGGGAAAAAAACAATAGGGGAAGTTTTAGTGTAACCAGAATAACATCAAAGCTGGTTTAGTATAGTAAAATGGCCAGCTGTGGTAATATGTTAGTCATGGTACCATCTTGGTTGAGACTTGGGGGAGGGGGAAGGTCTGTCAGATTGTCTTGTAGTCTACCTTGTTAGTGCTACACAGCTGACAGCAGACACACCAGGGTCAGGGCATTTCCTTGATTAGCTACTGTTACATGTCAAAGGTCAAGGTAAAAAATAATGGAAAAAAACTAAATTTTTGTAACATTCTACATTAATCTCTTTACTAAGCAAATTTTTGTAATTTTATTGTTTGTATATCAGAGTTAAAACATTTTGATAATTTTTCATTGGGTCAAGTTCACCAAGTGAAATATCACAAAATATTACTGTACAACTAACAAACTTCAAACAGGAAGTTTCCACAGAAATTGGTGTCCTGGAATATTACATATGTTTAGTCCTATAAAATTTATTGTGGATTGTACAGTAGGTTGTGGGTCAACCCTACTGCCAGTAGATAGATTGGGAGAATTATTAGGGGTACAGTGTTGCTGTAGGAGTGTCCATCTATCAAGGTCACTTAAGGTCAAGTTTGTGACAGCCACTTCCTCTAGAATACTGTCAGTGGTGCTGGTATGTTGATGAGATAGTGTATCAAGGCCAACACTTGAGGTCACAGAGTGTATGATGGTGATGGGAAAGTATTTCATGACTGAATGCCCTTCAGGGAGACATTTTTTAAAGGCATACTTTGAGATTTTTTTATGAAATATTTAAGCTGTAACCATGTTAACCTAGATTATACAAGAAGAACTGATGACTGCCAAGTATACTTATAGTTTATAAAAGTTTAAAATATTGCTGGATTTTGTTTTTAAAAAAACATAAAAGTTATAGATATGGTCAGATTTTCTGCTGGCTGTTTTAAGCAAGCTGCTTCAGCTGTTTGATAGCTGTATATTAAGCCTGAGTGGAATGGAAATGAGATGTGCATGATGACCCCAGATGGCTGACACAGGGCCATTTACGCAAAAGTCAAATTACTATTACCTCATAAATAGTGGCTAGACAATAAGAAATATTTTTTATAGCAATCTATCTCCTCCTTCTTGAAGAAACGAGCTCTTATACAAAAGGTGGTGGTAGACTGACATCCAAGTTCTTGAAAGTTATTAAGCAAGGGCCGTCCAAAGCCAGGTGATTCTTCAACAGATAACAGAAGTTGATGAAAACTCACTTCAAAACAGACATTTTGACAATATTTACTGAATGAAATAGTGGGATAATTAAATTCTCTAGAGTGTATCTAGCATAGTACATTTCTGTTTAATATCTGACATAGATTTTGAAAATGGAAAAGTACATGTGGGCATAGTCATTAAACTGTTTAGTTGGCAAACATTTACTTAGAATATAGCCTCACCAAATTGTTCTTGTCAACTGGAAAGTACAACTCTGCCTAATTGGTATATATTTAGACTTAAGTTGGCATAAATTTCTATTTCTGATTTTATACACTTATCATTGCTGAGAATGACTGGGTTTAGTATGGAGGGAGACAGATGTTACTAACATTTTTGGCAAGTTTTAAATAAAATTTGTATAATATTTTTTCAGTTGATTCAGGGTATTAGAGTGTATATTATATAATTTTCGTAGTCAGTTTTTGATTGAAACTTTTTACGGAAACAATTTTTATTTAATTTGTAGACATTGATATTGATGTATAAACTATAATTATTTAAAAGAGATTGTTGAATAGATTTGAAAACCAAATATGTTTGATGTTCAAAATGAGGTTATAAATTACCCTAATTTTTTGTAAAAGAATATCTTTACTTCAAATTACAAGTTACAAAGGTCAAGTTTAAATATACGAAAATGTTTTATCATTAATGTATTAGGGGCGAAAGCCTATGGTTTAGAAAACAGATTGAATAGTCTTGCATGTTATTTTAGTAGACAGAGGTAGATAGTGTAGGCAAAGAGAGCAGGGTCAGTGTCAACCCAGAACAGATCTGTCGTCTGCTAAACCTGCTGATTTTAAACATCATTCAGTCTGTTTGCTGGGTGTGAAATTTGTCTGCTCGAGATATTGATGTTTTTGTATGATTAATTATATTTAATGATGGGTGAAGAATCAGGAAAGATCCCCTGGGTGTAATGGCTAAAATCTCTGGGCGTCCTGTGAACATGTCCGCCAGTCTTCATGAGTGTCGTCTGCTGTTTTCAAACCTGTATAGTAATTTAAGGGTCATTTGGGGTGGCCAACACAAGAGAATAATAATGGATGTGGAGAAGTTATCATTTGTATAAGTCAACCATTCAGCTACAGAGTTAGGCTTTCACTCTGTATAATTTGATATCTTTATGAAATATATTCACAAAGATCTCAATCTAGAACCTTTCCTTTTGGATGCTTTATGAAGGTCATTTCTGCATGTAGTGTGATGATGAAAATCATTATGGTTTATGCTGTTTAATATATACACCAAGATTACCTAGAATTTAGAACATGTGAACATAACTTTTAGAATTAAACTTTGAATGTTGTAGAGGAAAGAGCTGGTGACAGGTACATAAGACGGTGACTGTCAGTCATGAATTTACCAGACAGATTTATGGATTTATTTGGGGATATCATTGTTTTCTCTTTGATTTCTCGATAGGTTTTTTTTTTCATAGAATAATGTTCCTTTCATTAACATTACTATGTTTTCCTTTGTATAAATTGTTCCAAAATAATTCTATGAAAAAAAATTTGAACCAGCACAATTGAATGTAACAATTGTATCAGCTAGAAGTCGTTTGATTTTACCTGACAAGAACTCATATCACTTTCACTACACAATACTGAAAACTTTCTTGTGTGGGTAATTATTAATGACATCTTAAATGATTCCTTTGTGAATGGCAACCTGCCCATGTGTGAGGATCTGCAGAACAGGAAGTACATAATTTACAAACTTCCTGCCTTGCGTTGACAAGTTTGAAATATTTCTGTTGGATGGTCAAATTTTTTGTAATACCTGTCCTAGTACTCTGATAACTCCAGCTTAGAATATCTGCACATGTTTAAAATATCACTTGTTTGGATATTGGGAGTCTGTGCCCAGCTTAACATTCTGAACATATATCTGACATATTCCATCCGTCTCACTACCTTCATTCATTTCCTTCTACAACACTGTTCCATTTTTTGTTACTTTTGGTAAACAAAATCTTAACGGAATTTATTCACAAGGTTACAAGCTGGAAATAGACCAGGAGTCAAGATACAGTTTATCTCGTATGCTACAAATAGAGCTGAAGTTCGATGTAAATTTATAGAAATTGTTGTACCATAGTTCAATATCTAGTAACACTGATACAGTGTACTTTATACACAGGTCTAAAATCTCTTTATACACAGGTCTAAAATCTCTTTGTACACAGGTCTAAAATATTAATCAACGTGGTGACAATTGAGAAGTTTACTAATTTTTTGATGGAAGGGAAAGCCTACGACATATCATCAATTAAAAGGCAATTATGCTAAAGTGTTGATCTTAATTATTGCAATACAGTGAAACTTATCTTATCTGATATGAGAATATACAGACATTCTATGTAATACTGCATAATGCTGATTATTCAACTTTTAGTGAAAAATATGAAATAAATTTTCTATTTTAATATCCCGTCTTATCTGACCAAGATAGTGTGGCTGGATTTTGATTAGATGCCTGTAGGTTTCATTTTACATGTCTTCTTTTAATAGGACTTTGCACTTCTATCAATTCTAAATTTATTTTAAATTTTAAAATATGATAATTTTATTAATAACTACTTAAACTTCATTTTATACGTGTGATGTCCTGCCTGGTTTGTAAATCGTTTTAAAGCAGCTTGGTTATTACAGCGTTGTTCTCATGTATCCGTCATGTTGCTCGAGCTTATCACCTACCCAGATCAAAATAACTGTCACCACTAGATTTAAATCAAGATAACAAGGGAATTAGATGGTTCTGTATATCCTTTCATAAAAACGATGTTTGCTTAAATTTGAGGGATATTATGAAACCTGAGCTGAACATTTGATATTAATTTGAGCCACAAAGTAGCTGCAATGTTGTAAGGGATTGAGTTTCTGAAACGCTTCAGGTTTCTGTATGTGAAATCTTTAAGGATGGTTGGATCAGAATGACAAGGTAGTCACAGTTACGTCTAATATTCACAAATACATACCTCTTTAAAACAGCTCCTTTATCAAACATTATATAACGAGTAAAGGATACACAGCCGTGATTGTAGTGAAGTCAGTGAGAAGTTGTCATATTCATTTTTATATTTTTAATGATAATATCCTTACCCAGTATACAGTATGTCACTATAATACACAGGGTATACAACATTACACGGCCATAAGTCTGTATTACAGTATGGATACAAAATTGATATTGAATTTCCACAATGGATATAAGAACTGTTGATTTCTGCTGAAACAATTTGTTTTTTCATGAAGCACTTAATAAAATATTTTTAAAACTTAAATATCCTTATGAGTATTAGAATATTGCTTACACAAAAGAAGTAATGGACAACAGAATAAAAAGTTAACATTTTGGCTTCTGTCACATAATCCATGTCTGTTAGTATAACATTTGTTTTATCATGAAAATGTTGATTTGAAAGAGAAATACACAGGGCTATTTAGTAATGGTTTTACTTATCCAGTTATATTTCTTTGTTTACTATGATATCTATATCAGTGTGTTTACCATATGTTACAGATGAGTTGGTCCTGATGCATTGGTCACGGTTGGTTGGTGCCAGTCATTCTACAGATTACAGTATCTGGGAATATGGACAACCTGCCACAGAAGGAGTAAAGGAGCTCTGCGAGTTTGGGTCCTCACTCAAACTACAAAAGGAGATGAGGCAAAATGTAAGTCAACATTTAAAGGTTTTTGATGGATGTCATGGTAACAGTCATGATTACTTCTTCAGGTTCCTATAGGACTTACTTTGACCAATGACAATATAAGTGAGGCCTGGGGAGAATGGTCTTGCATGCCCTGTGACCATATAACAGTTCACATTGTTGTGATCATATGTTACATGTTTGTGGTGTCATCTCAATTGTGACATTCACTATATGTAGTGGAATACATATTTTTCTTTCAGACAAATGTACTAATATTCTTAGGTCTTTCTTTTGCTATGGCTGTCCCTGAGGTTAATGGTACAGCTCACACCCTTAACCATGGTATAGTTATGGGAGAGTAAAGCTCACACCCTTAACCATGATATAGCTACGAGAGAGTAAAGCTCACACCCTATACCATGGTATAGCTATGGGAGAGTACAGCTTACATCCTTAACCATGGCATAGCTACAGAAGAGTAAAGATCACACCCTTTACCATGGTATAGCTACGAGAGAGTAAAGTTTACATCCTTAACCATGGTATAGCTACGGGAGAGTAAAGCTCACACCTTTAGCCATGATATAGCTACGGGAGAGTAAAGCTCACACCCTTAACCATGGTATAGCTACGGGAGAGTAAAGCTTACATCATTAACCATGGCATAGCTACGAGAGAGTAAAGCTCACACCCTTAACCATGGTATAGCTACGAGAGAGTAAAGCTCACACCCTTAACCATGGTATAGCTAAGGGAGAGTAAAGCTTACATCATTAACCATGGTATAGCTACAGAAAAGTACAGCTCACACCCCTTACCATGGTATAGCTATGTGAAACCTTTAGACCCTTCCTGAGATTAACAGTAAAGCTCTCACCCTTTAAGATTGCCTCTGAGGTTAACGGTGAATCTCACACCTGGCTGTGATTTGTTGAGTTCCCTCACACTCTCACAATCTAGTTTTATTTAGTTTAGGATCACAGATATTTATTTAAACAAATATTTTGTAAGTATGTGAGATAAATGTTACATATTTACCTGTAACCTAAGTCCTAACGTTTACCTGTGTAATCTTACCGCCTTCCTATGTATGTGGTTTGGCATCACCTATCAAAGGTTGTGACCTCGAACAAAAATCAGGTGAACTTTGTGGTTGGATCTGCTCCTGTAAACAAAGTACATAGAAACCTGCCTAATGATGTGAAAGCTGTTGTAGGAATTGACAGGAACAAGTTACCTGTCGCAGATCACTTCCACATTACGTGTGCTTGTGTTGCTTTGACACCTGGAATGACCACAGCGGACATCATGGTGTATATAGGTAAAATATTCTCATTGCATGTGAAAAAAAATGTTGGCAGCTGAAAGGCTACAGGTAGACATGACAGTTACAGTGCAATTTAATTGGAGTTAAACTGGTGACAAACATTTGTCAGCGTCTATTAAAGGAACGGCATCTATCACCTCGCAGTGGAAGGCTAGGATATTGCTGTAGTGTTCACCAGAAACACACATTCCTCCTATCCCCCTTATACAACATACCTCTCATGTCTTTGAAAAATTTTTATTGGCAGACAAATAACTTTAGTGGGCTCCTTGTCTGATGTAAAATAATGAGACAATGCGTGGATGCATTAGGTGTCCCGAGGCTTAAATCAGACATTAGTCTATGGAAAAGCTGATTTTGTATTCATATAACATTAAAGTATGTGTCATGGTCATCAATTCTATTGAATTAATTAGCATTTAAAGCTCATTTCATGAGGTGGGATTTCAATAATTCTTTTAGTTAAAGATGCACCAGTTATGCATATATTGTAAAGTATTAACTTAAAATATGTATCGAAAATTATGTCAATAACAATATACACTTTGTTTTCAAAATTCTCCTACTGAGGCAAAAAATGTTTACAAAGTTAAAAATAGAACTTTTTAGAATTAAAGTGAGCATATTGTGAACTCCAGATGGAGAGATTTTGAACATAGGGTGTTTTGTCACCTGTAACATATGTTGACCAGCATTGTCCAGCAGCTTCACCAACAGGTGTGGACTCGTCATTTTAAGGATAATTTGAGGATATCCTCTTATCTTTTCACCTGCCAATTTCAGCTAGAACACCAGCATTGCTGTGCAGATATTTTTATTTCTTTCTCCATCAATGACTGGGTCTACCTAATATCAATGCAAATCAGATATTAATCACTCATTAGATATTCTATAGAACCAAAAACAAGATTGTTCCAAACTGTAAGGACTATTTTGTAAGATGTTTGATGTCGGGGTGGTGTTAGGGATGTACTGACTGGCCCTGAACACTGGGCTTGTCCCAGCACTTTGATACAGGGATCTGGGTGGGGATGACAAAGAATGACATGGATTAAAAGTCAGTGGTCTATTGACAGATCTCAGATTGGACTATAGATCAGACAGGTCTACATGGGTAATTACAACAAAAACAAGGTCAGCTAGGGGTCAGATAGGACCCAACTAATCACGGGTGAAATATTGGGCCTTCCCATCCCATTGTGGCGGCTAACCCTACCACATAATACAGATTTGTCAGAATATCACAATAAAGAAAATTTGTCACCAACTTCAAAATGTGGACATGTATCTTTTTATCTCTGAGAATAAAAGTTTTTTATAAAGGAATCTGACCTGTCTCGGCCTGCCTGGGAATCTGTTGTTGCAGAGTTATATACCATGTATGTTGTAAATAAAAACCATTGTATTACAGACGCAGGCTGTTAATATTCATAAAGTTAAATAAAACTGAAAAATTGAACGAGAATACTTAAAAAGTTTCACCAAGGAACTTTCACACGGAAAAATTTAGAATTTTGATCCAATAATAAAATTATACCTTATTGGACAAATTTTTTGTGAATGAAAAGTTGTCCTTATTGTTAAGTAAAATATCTTTCATTTTTGTAGGATGTAGAGACTGGTTATAATGTGTTCCAATTTCACAGATAGTTAAACAAGAGAATGAAACATGTTATTATTGTATTATAAATACTATCAGACTCCCAAGCTGCCATTGTGTGTGTTCACAACGAGTCAGTGATGGCGAGGACCTATTGAGATACTGCCATTTATTGGAAATTGATAACGTCAAATTAAAACTATCTTGTATTGTCTCATAACCCTTGTCTTAACCTTTTCTTACATATTTGATCTCATCTGCATCAGATACGCAATTATTCTTGAGTTTAATGTCATTGTACTGAAAATGTAAAGTTCAGGAGTATATTGATAACAGCTAATTGGAAATTGATCATTCGGGAAAAAGTTTTTCATACTCGGACCACTGTTTGATACTAGATACATACCCAACCTTAAGATCTATTAGGTTTTACTGTCAGTAGGCAATGCAGATTTCAAGTATTTTTTTATCTTAATTTTTGTTTGACCTAACAGCTATTTTTGATTAATGACAACATTTTTGAATAAACCACTTTCGGTTAAAATTTGCAAGCAATTTCCGTATGCTGTCAGAAATAAACTCAATTTAATCGATGATTTTAAATTAAAGTGAATATGTGATAGAATTAAGCAATTAAACATAGATTATCAGAACATTACGTGTTATTTAAAGAGTAATTTAGTTTTCAAAACGGTAAAGTATCAATTACTGTATTTAAACGAAACTTTAAGTGAATTTTCAACCATTCAGCAGTAAAAAGTAAGCAGATATTTCCAATGCCTATTAAGAAATGTTCAGAATCAGAGTTTTTGTGTAATCATTTCACTGCTTCTAGACATGTATATTTTAAGTGAATTACTTACCACAAAAAAATAAAAGAAACACAGATATAGTTTAAACAAGCATGTTGCCATGGATATTTGTTGCAGCAGAAATGTATATCTTGGAAAAACAAAAAAAAGGTTATTTGTACAAATTATAAAGATTCAGTGTGGAGATTTTTACAGCTTTAGTTTGCAGGATACAAATATCTAGCTGGCATTTATATGTGAAATAAATTAGTCAAAGGAAAACAGATATAAGGAACAGGAAACACAAGATTCTATACAGAACATAAAAACATATAAGTATTATTTTAGGACATACTCATATGTAAGTATAATTTTATACAGGAAATGTATCAGTATAGAGAAAGTATAGATGTGTTATCTATTTGATGCCTTCATTTAGGATCAAACTCGAGAATCAGACCTTTCGCTTAGTTGTCTTATACTCAACAGATTGAGCCATAGAGACTGAAATCTTTTATAGACCGATCAAGTTCAAAGTTGATTTGTGAAGCAGTATTTGTTTTTCAATGAAGATTCAAGTTTATAATAGTCCTTGTGACACTGTTTATGAAAACATAAGTTTTCCTGATTACTTTTGGAGATAAAAGTTTTATCTAATTTCTCTGATCTGATTTTAATCCTGTTTTTGAGATGTTTATTTACTTGTATAGATTATCTTGTAAAATTGACCTTCACACCGCTGGTGTCGACCTTCACACTGCTGGTGTCGACCTTCACGGTGCTGGTGTCGACATTCATGTTGCTGGTGTCGACCTTCACACTGCTGGTGTCGACCTTCACACTGCTGGTGTTGACCTTCACGGTGCTGGTGTCGACATTCATGTTGCTGGTGTTGACCTTCACACTGCTGGTGTCGACCTTCACACTGCTGATGTTGACCTTCACACTGCTGGTGTCAACCTTCACACTGCTAATGTTGACCTTCACACTGCTGGTGTTGACCTTCACACTGCTGGTGATGGTTATTACTTCAGTCTTCATTTTAGGCTGGTTTAAGATGATACTTTCTGAAAGGGGTCCAGCCTTGTTTGTAGTTAAGGTTAAGGTGATAGTCCCTAATAAGGGTCTGCGCGATCTTCATTGTAGACTGGTGAAAATGAGGATCAATGATTTACCATACCACTATAATAAGATTCAACACCTCATTTATCAGCATTTAAAAACAGTATGTCCTAATCAGCTGATTAGTTACCCAGGCACTACCCTCTATACTGAAACTGGAACCCACACCACTCAAAAACGCATGTCAGAGTCCCAAAGGAGATCTGTCATTACTTCAGGAAACTCTACACTAATGGAGTTTACAGGTTCCTTACCATGGGTAGAACTAATTTGTCAGTACTCAAAACAAGCATGTTCTTTTTAATAGAATAAACAAATACATGTAGCAGACCTCAAAGAAAAAAATGAAATAGATGAAGACAGATACTAATTTATTGTAGGAAACCTGAACGATCTATGAATGGTAATATGGAAATAATTAGCTAGGTTCCTCGCCTGGAGTGATAGAAACTATCTTAGTTAGATGTCTATAAACAGCTCAAGTAAAAAAAAAGGGGGGACCAAAAAGCTGGTGATGAAAAAGTCTAAAACAGCAATAACAGAGTTCAATAGGCGTAGCGTCGGGAGAGATATAGTGTGGTTCTTTGAGAACAAAATGGATAATTTGTCAGAAAGGTGTTAATTACATCTGCAGGTTCCAAGGCAACTGTTGGCAAACGCGTCAAGCTATCATGTAGAGTATTTGATGGTTGGATCTGACATTAGTCTTTAGTCATTGCCTTCTTTCTTGTATTAATCTATTCCATATTACAATGCATAAACTATTTAAATGGCATTTCGTTTTAATTATCAGTTATATATAGCGTTTTAATGAATTTTGGGCATCAACTTCGAAAGATGATACTTATAAACAAAATCTAAAGATAAACACCTTGGTGTGTCTTTCTGCATTCATCAGTTGTATTTACATCCCTGTGTAGTTTAGAGGCTTTCATTAATCTGTTTCTCTGTCTCTAGGAGCTGACGTAAGGTAAATAAGATAAACTCTGAGAAGGTAAAAAACAAAACAGATCCAGTTTTATGTTGGTAGACACCTACTGTTTGATAAATGGTTTACACTGTTGAATAACTCAGAAAGATCTGATCCTAACAGGATGATGAAGAATAAGTGTCCCTGATGTATTATCAGTATCTGTTTCAAGGTCATTTGGTTTGATTTGAATAAAGACCTACTGTGAATTATGTTATTCCTAATGTTTGATAATTCTTTGGAGGACTAAGTTCAATGTCAATTTCAAATGATTTCATCCCAAAAATAAGATTTTAAAGGGTTGAAATATTTTCTTATTCGAGTCTTTGATGTAAATAAAGAAATTGGTAGTTGATGAAATGAGTCTGACATTTATTTTGTAACCATGGTAACATAAGAGGAAGTCTTAAAGATTTAGTGGCTCTAAATCTGGGGAATTCTCACGGAAATTTTCATTTAATCTTTTTACAAAAAGAGGTGAGACACTTATTATTTGGCCAGGAGAAATCCTAACTGCTATTGATTGTCAAGGTCATCTTTGTTACAAGCCAAGTTTACTGATAACTATTGAAAATCTTATCTCAGTTTGACTCACAGGAACGATGTCTACAGAGGTTTTGTCTTAGTGTGATACACAGGGAAGGTTTCTACAGAAATCTTTTCTCAGTGTGACACACAGGGAAGGTTTCTACAGAAATCTTTTCTCAGTGTGACACACAGGGAAGGTTTCTACAGAAATCTTTTCTCAGTGTGACACACAGGGAAGGTTTCTACAGAAACCTTGTCTCAGTGTGACACACAGGGAAGGTTTCTATCAGTCCCTGGCTAATAGTGTGTGTTGTACTGATCAAGTTCTACTCTGGTTTTATGGTCACCTTTTCCACCAATGTACAAGAAAGAGGAGCGTTTTGTTCAGTAACTGGAGCAGAACACTATCATATCAACAGGTAAAAATCCTCTTAACAAATTAACATGAAAACTGTTACACACTTTATGCTGTGTTGTTTGGTGTTTATATGCCACCATCATAAAATTCATTTTGTAAAAAAAAGAAATAAAAAGAACATATGGAAATTTGAAACATTATTGCAGTTTCATTACAACATAGCATAAATAAAATGCATTAGATTTATGAGTTCTAAGAGATAACATTTAACTTATTTTATATTCAGCAAATTTGGAGAAGTTCTACGAATTATAAGCCACAACTATGTCTACTAATATATCTATAAAAAAGAAGAGAAAAATTCAAGGTGCGCTTAACGTTGTCAGATAGACATCAGAATTTCACAAGTTAAAGTGAAGAAAAAAAAAAATCATTCAGATATTGTCATTGTCGATAGATATTTAAAATTTCCGAGTGTTTGATCGTGACCATGAAGGAAATAGTCTGATACATGCTGAATGATTACTGTATCATCTACATCTGTGTAGATTCCCTCAAAGTGATGAAACAAGCTTAAAAACATGTTAAATATAGAAAGTTGAATGAAAACAAACATGTACTGAAATATTCGCTGATACATTGAATTACAGGTAGCTTGATTATAGTGTAGTGAGATTGTTTAGAATTTGTTCTACAAGACTCTCAACTCATAGAAACCAACAAACAGTTTATTTTCTTTGAGTGTTTTTGTTGATTTATAAAATCATTTTCATTTGTGTTACATCTCCTTCTGATGTCATTATTGACAAAATGGAAACTCCTCAGCCAATCAAAGATCAGCAACATGTCACTAGTATTACACATGTGATCATAACATGATTTACATATTGCATGTTATTACACAGATAACTGGATGGTTATTCCATATTGGTTAATAACTGATATTGAACAAGGGAAAATTCACATCAAAACTGTTTGTTACATGTTCTAACGTAGCATCATGAAAGGATGTACAGATACATTGTCCGATCTCTGTTATTAAGATGTTTGAATTCAAGTCAAGTCGTCTGATTGCTCTATAGTATCAAAGAATCCTGCACTTGCCAAGATTGATTTAACTCGGCACTTTAATGACTACTATCAAAAGACTTGTTTCCTTTTTACTCTGCAAAAATATACGACTGTTTATACATAAATATTCAAAAGTTTGTTTAACCAGAATGCACAAGTCATCTTTGTAAGACATAAATCAAATTCAGACAAACTAAAGGATATTGGTGAATTTTCAAATGTAAACAACTGCAATGTAGTGAAAGAAATGGAATATATAAATATGTGTCTCTGTGGAATGTCACTGTCCCAGACCTGCCTTTACCTAGGTTTGATGTTGACATAATTTACCTGTGCATCAAAGGCCAATATTGTTCATCAGTCCCGCCATTTGACAAGGTGCCCAGTGATTTAATTTTATTATAAGCTAAGGCTAGTGTTGACTGTCAGCAGTTATGAGTAAAGGAAAGTCTGACTCGAGAACTCACTTTTTTTTTATCATTGATTGTTTGAGATGCTCTTTGAAGACTTCTCATGACTTCACCTTTGTTGTCGTGAACTCTGTCCAATCACACCTGATATATAAAAATAGTTTTTCACACAGAAATTTTGCTCATTGAAATGCAGCATATTATAGGAAGTCAAAATTTTTATTTCTAGGTGCATGAACTTATAATTGTAGTTGATATTAGTTGTTGAATAGGAATTTCTGTATATACTAATATTTTATTTCCTGAGAAGAATGGGTTGATGTGTAATTATATCACAATCAGACATACTTCACCGCCAGTGTCTGCCATAGGCTTCAGTAATAAAGGTCTATTGTACCAGGCGACCTGCCTTTTAGGGATTAGTGAGTTCTCCAGCGACAGAATTCATCAATGAATACACCCGTAATACAGATATCCTGTCAATAAACACATAATAATATCACCTCGATCATCTTAATTTTCAGCGTAAATGGATCGTGCCCGTCGCTACCTGTGAATCTTGCCACTGATATCGTAATTTGATGGTCTCGTTTGTCACAATAAATGTGGGAACCGACAGGCTGTATTTCATTTCTCAAAGATAATGTTTAAATTTTCTAATTTCAATTATTTCACTT
This sequence comes from Ylistrum balloti, assembly GCF_031769215.1. Classification (NCBI taxonomy): domain Eukaryota; kingdom Metazoa; phylum Mollusca; class Bivalvia; order Pectinida; family Pectinidae; genus Ylistrum; species Ylistrum balloti. The sequence goes on from NW_026782073.1 coordinate 536,552, forward strand.
TCAGCACAATTTTTTGAATTATTTTAATGTTTTGCTAAATGGCAGATTCTCAAATGTAAGATATGTACAGGATGACCTCAGGATCCAAGAATAGGGAGATTTGACCAACAACATAAACCCCAACCCATAAGATTTATGAATATCAAACTTAATGGGAATATTAGTCATGCTAATTGATTTCTAAAGTGTTTGCCTTATATTTCAATTTTCGTTTTTGTAATTACCGTAATGTATAATTACATATTTTGAAACAAGATTTCAGAACATTTATGATTTTATTTACATATATCTTGTATCATCATGAATCTTAAGAAAATCAGCTGAATGCCTGGTACCTCTAGTAAAGTGTGGTTTGTAATTCTAAAAAATTAACTTGGAATTCACAATATCTACCATGTAACTACTGGTTACACCTACTAATTCACAATATCTACCATGTAACTACTGGTTACACCTACTAATTCACAATATCCACCATGTAACTACTGGATACACCTACTAATTCACAATATCTACCATGTAACTACTGGATACACCTACTAATTCACAATATCTACCATGTAACTACTGGATACACCTACTAATTCACAATATCTACCATGTAACTACTGGTTACAACTACTAATTCACAATATCCACCATATATTTACTGAGTACCTTTCATATTCACAGTATCTACCATGTTATAACTTCTGAATACCCCTAGATATTCACAATATTTACTATACTGAATACCATTTCAATATGACAGAATTATCATCATTAAGTGGACACTTAATGTTTCTTTGTTACAGGATCCACAGATCAAGACGGTGATAAAGACTGCACCACTGTGGGGATACAAGCAGTTACGAAAGAGTATGAATGCCAACTTCTATGTTGATCAGAACTCCCACTACTTGTCTGCGCTCAGTATGATAGGCCCAAGTCCTGACTGGTGTGTGGGTGAGTATCGTGTCTTTGGTATCATAGACTTCAGTCCTGACTGGTATGTTGGTATTATGTTGATGGTATGATACACCCCTGTCATGACTGTTGTGTAGAGGCATATTATGTCCATGGTATGGTAGTCCCAGTCCTGACAACGTCCATGGTAGGATATAGTTTGAAATCCTGACAAAGGTGTGGGCAAATTTTTTAACTGCATCACAATATTTGACCATTGCAGGTGTGACACGCCTTAATCTATGCCAGACCAATTGTACCTGGGCTGACCAGCTTGAAGTTGACCTCTTCCCCTGGGATGCTGGTACAGACAGTGGACTTACATATCTGGTAAGTTGTAGGATTTATACTGGGACCCAAAACATTGTCAAATAACATCCCAAACATATGTAATACAACAGTAAACAAAAAAACCCAAACACATGTCATATATGACATTGAACAAAACACCTGTCAAATTAAACATTGAACAAACTATAGGATAATGGATTCAAGGGCAAACAAACTCGCTTTATTAATTAATTAATGGTAATAAAGGTAGTGAATAATTTATAATATGTCTCATTATGTACCAATGAAATTTCTTTTGACTCATCATATGTTGTCTGGGACAGTAAGAATTTTAATGTGATGGCATCATATAACAGTGCTATTCCTGCAGAATAACCTGCTTGTTTGAATATGGTATTAAATCTTTCAAACTTGGGTTTTAAGTTTTAAGGTTAGGTCAAGGTTAGTCGCAATTTCCTGAATATTTTCTAATATTGGTCGTCATCTGTAGGTGATCACTGGATGATGGCAGAGGGGAGATAACTCTTACAATGTTATGTAGATCATACACATATTTATGTATTTTATGACAGGCAAGGAATATCGCTACCAATCCCAAAGAAAATATCCACAAGATCACAAACCGCTTCCCCAGCCACCCTGACTCACCATTCTATGGTCCGGAGAAGATTTTACCCATGGCTCGCCTAAGGATCAGTAAGAAATCTGAGCAGACTTGTGATGATGAAACCACAGACAATAACTCTGGTGAATCGGCTGTCAGTACAAGTGTCCTTATTGAACGAATGAAGAAGAAAATGATGATGAAGAAGAAAATAGGTACAAAAAAAAATTTTTCAATGCCTTTATTTAATTGTCTTTCTTCCATTTTGAATGCAAAAGTATGGAGAATTAGCATGTGTTATTTAGCCAGTTTGCTTGAGTTTGTCAGCATCTGTATCAAGTAAAATCTAGCTGTCAAAACTTATCTAAAACAATAGGCCTTATAGATTGGTATTGACAGTGTGCAGTCCTCAGTTAACCGAGGCAAATATGATTCTGTATCAGATATAGTAAATACAGATAATTATGAAAATATATCTGTTTTGAGATGTGTTTAAATAGGTAAGATTTAATTTGATTTAGAATGATTTACACCTGACATTCTTATCTTATTTGTGTGGGATGTATATATATAATTTTATAAGAATCAATATATTCCCTTCATAAATATTTCTTTTGTATTGGAATAAAGACTTAGTGTTACAGATATCAGTGTGTGAAGTCTTAACTTTAAACAATACTAGATAGCAATTGGGGGAAGGATGCATTATTTAACATATCTGTATTTCTTTGTATCCAATTTCTAATGGAACTTATGGGAAATTATAGCAATGAATGGAATTTGCATTGCTTTAAAGATGTTTGATATAGACAAATGCTTTGCTTGTGGAAAAGCAGCTTGCTTTTTGATATGTTTCTGATTCTCATATTGACTTGCAAAACGCACGATACATGAATTCCTCTGGTACAGTAATTGACAAACAAACGGTTATCATGCATGGATGTTTTGACTGAAAACAAGAAAATAATGATGTGTATGATATTAAACGTTGTTAATCACTTGAACAACATCCAGTGTATAAAGAACAATCAAACAGGGCTATGAGAACTAAGTTTATGAAAAACACTTATTTTGTGGTAGTGCAATTTTCTTCAGCAGTTAACAGTGATGACTGTATCTTTGTCAGAAAGAAGTAGATTATGAATCTGATAAAAAAACACAACAGGAAATCAGACACAGTGAGGATTTGGAGGAATTCATTCCCTTTTCAGAACTGGATAAATTTTGTTTAAATCAAATTTCTAAGACAAATTTCTAGATGAAGGGAGACAACTCTGTATTTTGTTTCTCCTCAAATTGATTGTTATTCTGTTCCTGTTGACTATTTGACAGCTGATGCCATGCTGCGTAAGTATTTAGGAAACCAAAAGTATATGTATGCTATATGTTGCATAGGGGAGAGGTATATAAAGGGGAGTAAGCCAGTCTTGTTTTACAGATGTGTGAGTTTGGAAGCATGATGCATGAACTGCAAATATGAAGATGAGTTTGGAAGTCAGAATGGTGTTAGCTGAAGTCAGCATGACTATACAATTTTTTGAGGCTGTCGCTCATTTATTTGGATACTGTATACAGAAAATGTTTGAAAGATTAATCATTGATAATTGATTATAAGTGTGAGTCAGAACCGTTATCACTTATCATATACATGTAAAAGAAGTATGCCTTTGGGTACAAGCATTTTGATTTAAGACAATAGGGAAATAGTGCATGAAAAAATCCTGTGAATTTGACTTTCCTGTAATATATGTGTTACATTTTCTTGGTTAACTGTGATGTAATTACTGTGGAATGCCTGGAGTAATTTACAATCTGTATTATATATATAGTGTTAAATAACAGTGTGTAGGAAAACCTAAATTGATAGGCGGTGAGGGAACTAGACTGAATAACGTATGAAAACAAATATACAACACAACGTTAAGAAGAAAAAAAATTTACATCACTCCTCACATAATTCATCGTATGGTGTGGTTATGACCAACTTCTACAAATTCTTTTAAATGGAAATACATTGTAATACTTAAATGATCTTCATTTTTTGCAATAATTACATGACAGCATTTGATTGGGAGTTATCATGACCTCACCAGCACTAGTCACATATACATTATAATGTTAGAGATGCTTTCTGTCTCCACTATGTATATATAAATGATACAGCACATACCACTGCCTGTCACATCACTTGCTAATGACAGTCACTCCTCAAACCAAACAACTGGTTAAAACAGATTGTATCAATTCATGCATTGTTCCTTTGGAATCAATATTTTTGAAGTTGAGTGTCATTATAAATACTTTTCATGCTGAAATTATGATAAAGAATACTGAACATGTATTTGCTACACAAGTAACAAGTGTTTGTAGAAGTTCAAAATCTGTGTTAAGTCAAAGATTCTGAAGGAGCAATTGCATATACATAGTGAAACAATTTGTTTTTTATCAGCTGCAATATATTCTCTCCCAGGTATATTAACAAGATTGTGTCATGTTTATTTATAGAGATGGAGAAGTGCTCTACCACAGAGTGGTCAGCCTGGGGTAACTGCAACAGTACATGTGGCACTGGGTACCGCGAGCGGCGACGATTGCTCAACAACCTTCGTATCTCAGCAGTGGCATGTGATATTGACCTTACCGAGAGGGAGGCATGTGAAGGTGACTGTAGGCCTACCCACAGAAGGAAAGGACCAAAGGAACTTCCTGACGACTATGTTATCCGACATGAACTGGACATTATTGACCTGAACAACCCTTGTGCTGTGACCCAGTGGTCAGATTGGGCCCCATGCAGTGTAACATGTGGTATTGGAATTACAGAGCGTTGGCGAATGTTCCTCTGGAAAAACAACTCAACATTGTGTCAGAGAAAGCCACGTCTGATGGAGAAGGACTTGTGCTTTGGCTATATCCGTGACTGTAGGAAAGCTATCATGATGAAGAACTACTCCGGTAAGGTCCTCTCACTATAGGTAGAAGATGCTTTACAGCTTCAATATTAAAGCTTTCTTAATCCATTCCCTAAATTCCATTTAAAACTTGCGGGATAATGGAACATTTTCTTCTATACAATATGACCCCTACAAATTTTCAGCTTGAGGCCAAAAATCAGAGATCAGGATGCATGACGACCTAAAATTTAGAAGTAGATGAAACAATAATGTCTGTAAACAAAAATACATATCTTGTTTCAGGGACATGCATGGCATGAATATATTTAATAAGTTGGAACATATATATATGTACATTGGAACCATATCCATCCAGAGTTTTACAAATATCGTGTTCTTATTACAAAATTATAAAACTGACATCTCATTACAGATTTCAAAGGGATAAATTCAGTCAGAAAATCTGTATCAGGTATGGTTTGCTAAATTGATATGGTTCCTCTGTACTTGTAGATATACTTAAATGTTAAGAAATAAATAAATATTATCCATATATACAGGCCTAGGATCTAAACCCTTTCTACTACCGTTACTGGTGCTGTTTGCTTACATATTTATATCCCAAATTTTTTCCAGCCCTAATTGTATATCGTAAGTGGGGAAATTTAACAGACCCAACTAATTCATAGGTTCTACAGAGATTTGAGCATGCTATGAGAAATGATCAGTTTGTATCCAATCTTCTGAAACATCATCACAAAAATGTCCAGTCTTCCTGTTAAACTTCTCTGTGACTATGATGATGTTGATGATGATTATTAAGATTGGATACAGTTCTGACCAATGAGGGTGCCTGGTCATGGTAGTCGGGGTGACCTGGCCAGAAACCCATTCATACTGTGCATGACCTCATTTGTGTGGTGGTTTGACCTCTAACCCCTCTATCTTACAGTTATCTGCACAACACCAATGGAAATTGGACCTTGTAAGGGGCTCTTTCCGCGATGGTTCTATAACAGCGAAGAAAAATCGTGCCAGCCATTCAACTATGGTGGTTGCCGTGGAAATGAGAATAATTTCCGTTCAGAACAAGAGTGCACAATGACTTGTGACCTTGCAATGGGTACAGACATTTTGTCTATTTATAGACATCTCTCACCTAAATCATTTTCCCTGTCTACACACTCTGTGCTCTCTTATCATGACTTTGACCTTGATTTATGAACCAATCTTTCGTGTGTAAATGTTACATTTTTTTTTTAATATTTCATTTTTCTGTATTAATTTTTTTTTTTTTTTTCCTGAGTTAATGTTTGCTTTATTTCGTTATTAATACACAGTACTATACACTTGACTAATTTAAGAAGTTTTGCAGGGGCTCTTTTCCTTGACCCAGTTAATCTATAATATAGGTGCTTTCCCATTCAGTGACCTTGAACTTATCAGTTTCTAATTTAAGCAAAACATGGGTTGTAATTCCAAACTTTAACAATTTTTTCTATTCTTTATTTTTTTTTTTACATTATCTTAAATAGTGGAAGTATCTTTCAGTGCTTGTTCTAGCTATTGAATAAAGGAATTATTGACCCAATTCTCTTCATCTTGAGAATTTGAAATTCCTCCATGCTTCTATTTCTGTACAAAAAATTACTAAGCTTTCTGCCTGTTAACACTTGTACAGCTTTGTTGGCCAATAATAGTTTCATTTTAGAGAAGTTCATGTTTACATATCTTTTCATAATCTTTGACAAATTTCTATCATCTGCAACCTGTTTATATGACCTTCGACCTTTGACATCATGTAACGATGTGTGTTTTATATTTAATATTAACTGTGAAGATGAAACATCACTCATTTTACATAAAGTGTTGTTGTTGTTGTGAAGATGAAACATCTAATTGCATGTGTCAAAGTATGATTTAAAAGTAGATGATTGGATTGATTTACACAAGATATTTGAAAGAAAACCCCTCAGTGGAGTATACCTGGTGTAATATAGACTGGAAAATGTACTAACATTTTAAAAGGTTATGGCAATAAATATTACTCTACAATTTACAATCTGTATACAAAAATAAGAAGATATTTATTTTTTTATGAAAATGTATAATTATTTTGCTAATTGTACAAGGAAATAATTGAATGATAATTTGATCAGTTTGAAATGTAATTTCCTTGACAGAAGATGGAAAGAAATCAGGAGTGATTGCTAATTTATCTTGCTGTATTTGATTTGTGATCACAGCTAGTTTGAATGAAGGACCTACAAATGAGGCAACAATCATGAGGGAAGGCAATGTGAACATGAGGCCAAAGGTCATAGTGAGTCCAAATAGACGAGGCAGGAAGAGGAAGCCAAGCAAGAGAGATAAAAAGCTTATGAGGAAAAGGAAGAATAAGAAGGCTAGACGACTACAGCGCCAACGTGAACGAGAACTGGGAGGAAGAGGAGAAACCTCCAATGATGGACCAGCTACCAACTGTCAGGTCTCGGCCTGGACCGATTGGTCACCCTGCTCTGTCACCTGTGGCAAAGGCTTCATGATGAAAACCAGGACAGTTGAGGTGGAAGCTCAAAATGGAGGCAGATGTTCACGAAGGCTGTCAAAGAAAAAGAAATGCAGGAAAGAGAATAAATGTCGTAAGTGACTTTGTGATTTTTTTGTTTAATTTTCTTGGGTAAAACAGAATTACTATTAGTTTTTACAGCTGGTTGGTTTGATGAGCTGTCCGATCCATTTCAAACTTAACTCATTACACAAATACTTTAATTTGGTTGTTATAAAATGGTTTGGCAAAGTTTTACTGTACTTTAAAATATCTGTTGACAAAAATTTTTTCATCTGCTTCTCTTCCCAGTGATGAATTTTACATTGATCGCTTTGTAAACACTAGTAAAGATATGTGTGGTCTTAATTGTAGCGGTGGATTGTGTACTGTCAGAATGGGGTGAGTGGACACCCTGCTCTCACACCTGCGGGGACAACGCTGTGCAGAAACGTAGAAAACGAGTCATAAAACGACCAAAGCGAGGTGGAATGGACTGTCCACCACGCAGGGAGAAGAAATTCTGTATCTTGCCTGTCTGTCCAAACACAGATGAGGTAAGTAAATGCTTAATATGTATATCTTACGTTAGTTAAGTGAACACAGTGGTTGATATTATACTAGTTATGTAAGCACATTATCATATTTTGTTTTTGGCATATCTGCTTGATACAACAATTCAGTTTATCAACTACTTGTTATATAGACACCTGTTTGTACATTATTTCTTATTTCATTGTACATCGAACTTTCAGGAATTCTATCTTTAGCAGTTTCAACAATACAACATGCTGGAGTAATCAGCAATCTATTGTAAAATTAGAAGTGTAGTCTTTACTTAAAACTCAAAAAAAGCAACATTATTTAGGCCTACACTTTAATTTGCTTTAAGTCATTTATGCAAGTTTGCTTTGATTGTGAAATTTTCTGAAAATAAATCACATTTTTTATTGAGAAAGAAAGTTGCTTTACAGGAAGTAGAACACTTTAATATTTTGGAGAAAAAAAACCTACTGTATTACATGATCAAATCAAATTATTTTTCATTATTTGATTTTTCTTTGTTTCAGATGGAAGAGATGATGAGAGATGCTTTATTTTCGAATCCACAGTCATTCCCATGACAACAAAAGCATAGTGTAAAATAGTGGACAAGTTCATCTTATCATACATTCTCATGGGAACCGAGTAACCATCATTGTGTGGTAGCAGCAGCAGACATCTAAAAACTTTTCTGATTGGATAAGAACTGCTGATGGACATGGTCAAACACGGGGTAGTGATGCCCTGTCTGTACCTCTTTGTCCTTTGATGTTTCGTATTTATAGAAAATATGAAATAATTTCCCATAAACTGTGATTTTTCTTTTTTGATGAACTTTATCCTGATGACCCCACTGTGCAATGTAATACTAGAACAATCGGTTGTTCAATATGTATTACAAAAGATGGGATACAAATTTGAAAATTGAGGATTCACAGCACACATAAAAGTCTTTCATCATATCATCTTCTGTTATGATCATATAAGCTTTGTTTTTTTGCCTCATTAATGCCCACATTTTGGTTCGATGTTATTACCCATGTACCCATGCTTTCCTAGCTGATATGACTACTCTATGTACTGGAAATGAAGAGATTTTGTTGATATTTGTTCGTAATGCATCAGTATATATGGCCAATTTAAAGGCTCTTTTTATCATTTTTTTGCTCTTTTTCAATTAAATTCAGATCAAGAAGGACATAACAACTGTAACCATGTACAGAGCCATAAACAGCACTATAATCTGTCATTTTAGTGATATTTTTACCAAAATGTACAGCTGGTGGAGGCATTATGTTATAATTGACTGTACATTCTGTTAGTGTAAGATATATAATATACATATATATATCTATTGAAAAAATCCTTGAACTGAAAACTGGCACAGATATTCTGGTTATCATAGTTAAATTGACATTTTCATTTGATGTGCACTTGTTACACAGGTTGACATTTTCTCCAAATACTTTAATGAATATGATATATTGTCTACCTGTGCAGAATACTACAAACTACTACTTTAACTGGCCTATGGGTTAACTGGCATTGCCTTTTACTGGTATGGTCATATAAGTTAAGATGTTTCTTCGATGGTCACAGTTTATTTCAAATCCATAACCTTTAGTTTTTGAAATCTTTTACATCTCCAGTGTTAGGATAATAAAGTATATTAAAGACATGTTGCCCAATAACACTTGCTATGCCAAGTTAGTGCATTCATCTAGACTACCTCCAGTAGAACAGATTCCACTCATTAAATCAAAACGAGTTGTAAGACAGGTATATTGCCCCCTCCACTTTTGTTTCTTCTCTTATGCACATACCGGTATGTATAAAGTTGTCTATGTGTGTGTGTTCCGATAGTCGTTTACATTTAGTACGACTCCTGGTTCATGGTGATTTGGGCCAGTATATCACATTCTTCATCTGAATATTTGAATCTCATTACATCATAATACGAAATGTATATCATTAATGGCATATTGTGTGCATATAGATAATACTTGTTGAGGTAGCGTTGTTGATTGTGTACAGTGTATATATTTCTGTTGTATAGTATGTGTATAGTAGGTAGGGTTGTAAATATTAAATAGTTAATATACAATTATTGAACTATAAATCCAGATATGTGTCACACAAACTTCTTTTATACCTGTAACTTTCAGTGCTTTATAGGTAAGTTAAAACAATCAATATTGGATTACACCTATAACTTCCCCTCTACATATGTAGATTTTTCTTAGTATCTCTATAATTTTTTGTTTCGGTAGAAGAATCTTTGTAAAAACCAGGTATCCTTATGAGACTTTACGTATTCACGAATGTCAGGATCAAGTAGCTATGCGAAATACTGCTTACAGAAAAAATAAATATTCTGAACAAGCAGTGTTAAATATATCAGATCACTGTCATAAGACAAAGAGTTGCTTCTTGCTTAAATAGAAATTCACAATAGTTTGACAACCTCGTTCTCTTATTTTATATTATCTTATACTCTTAATGGGTTTATAGCTCTGTTAACAGCCAGGGTCATTTTTGTGGCAGGATCGCCTCATAATAGCTGGTGGCTACCTCACTGAACAGCTTGTGGGAGACCTTTAGCTGGCTAGCGAAAGAAATTGTTGTAACATGTCTTGCCCAAAGACACAACCACAGCAGTACAGGACGGTCCATGACTTCAGCTTTCTGAGAAATACAAATTACTCTGAGTTGGGATCAGACTACACACCTCAGATATATAAACCTAAGAGTTTAATCTGATGCTCTACTGACTGAGCTCTTCATTGTTGCATATGTAGACAACCCAGGGAAATGTCATTTCTTCGATAATGAGTTCTTCACTTCTCAAACTACACAAAATTTATCCGATTTTGTCACTTCTCATCTTAGAATTAAGATCAAATTTTAAAAGTGTCAATTATGTCTGATCATAAGTAGACTTGTGTATAGAGAATACATGGGCAGTGTCTTAATTTTTTTTTTAATCTGACCTTGACATTTCACTGAATAATGCCAAATGACATACACCAAAGTAATTGCTCTGTTCGGAAATACAGTTCAAACTTAAACAGATACAGCAATTTTATGAATTTTCTCAAGAGAACTAGTTCATTCCAGTGATATCTCCTATAAAGTTATTCACATTCTAAGATGTAATATTTATATAAATCAGTAAGTGATTCAGTGTTCATGTTAAAATACAGCTGGTTTTAGTCATTGCCAAACACAGAAAAAAATCTGACAATGGCAGCACTAGGTTTAAAAAAAATTCTGTGTGCACGAAACTTACAAAGAAGATTGTTTGAATTGAAAATCAAGAAATTGGTCTGCAATACTGGAAATATCATACATGGACTTTCCTGATGTTAAAATGATTGAACAGCTGAATTACTGCATAGCTGTGAAAAACCAAACCAGGTGAAATAATATCAAAATTAGGGAGTTGTATATTTATCATTGATAAATGTAATAACATTTTTTTCTGTTTTTTTCTCTCTCTCTCTTGTTTCTTTTAACAAAATAATTTTTTACTGCCTTTGAAGGTTCTAAGTGACAGTCAACATTTATGTTAATTCTCTTAATGTTTTTTTCCAGGTGTGTGTAAGTTGGAGAGAAAAAATAATCATCAAACAAGCATTTACTGTAGTTGGGTACTAGATAGGTGATGAGTATGAAAGAAACTAAACTGTGTTTTCCCTAACTGAAATTTTCTTTGAATTTCTTTAAGACCTGTTGAGCTATAAATACATGTAGTAGATATATGCTGCCTATTCAAATGCATTAAGTAAAATTGTTTTGGATAGTGAGGTACATCATCAGAATTTCTCTCTTGGCAATGTGTCCATTAATTCTCTGTAATCCTACCTCACCTTAACAAAAAGTGCCTTCCTACAATGAAAATCTGGTACATTTTATACAAACTACACTTTAACCCAGTAATTTATTTTGTGAACTACAGATGTGATGATAATGTTGGATACTAGACTGATATTTGGGACACACGTTCCCGTCGATATCTGACCAAGTGTATTGTCCATCCAGATTGTGTTGAGTTGTATGTATTACTGTTGTACAGTCAGAAATTTATTGTAACACAATGAAACTCTTCAAATAAATTCTACAAAAAATATTGTACTTACTTTTGTAATTTGATTTCACAAAAACAATTTACATCTTTTGAATTTGGTTGTCGCAAATGAACTTTTGTCATTCCTTGTTTTTCTTAACCGATGAAAACATTTTACCAAGAATAAAAATTTTCAGAAACATTCCCCAACCAAACAAGGAGCCCATAGGGCCTTTATTGTTCACTTTGTTTTGCTTTATCCAAAGTTAAGGAAAAGGATTCTTAAGATTTGAAATTTCCCCCCCTTCAGACCCCATCCCTACAAAATTTGGACAAAACACTGTCATTTCTGTAGCAGAAAAATTTCATAGAACTTGCTACATATCTCTATTGCGCCTGCCTTCCAACTATTAGGGATTAGACCCACAGTTTATCAGAAATTGATTTCATTTCACCCAAGGATACTACAGACCAAATTGGGGAAGATTCCTTGCATTCCTACAGAAGAAGAGTATGAAAGAATTTCCCTGTTGGACCCCACCCCTCCTGCCCCTTTGGGTCCAGACCCACTGTTTATATAATCGATTCTCCTTAATTCAAGGATGCTCCAAACTGAAGTGGGACAGAATCCTGACATTCCTATAGAAGAAGGATTTTCAAGAATTTGCTTTACTGTTGGAGCCCTGCCATAGGGGCTGCGACCCAGCGTTTATACAAAATCAATTAACCTTCACCTAAGCATGTTTCAGATCAGACTGGGGGAAAATTCAGGTATTCGCACAGAAGAAGGGTTGTAAAAAGTTTGCTCTATTTCCCTTATTGGGCCCTGCCCACCCTGTCCCATGGGACAGAGACCCACCATTTATACAAAATTGATTTTCCTTCACTCAAAGATGCTTAAGACCAAATTTCGAAAAAAAAGCAATCATTCCAACCAAGGCATTTTGGCCCCTTGGGGCCAAGAATCACTGTTTGTACAAACTTGATTCTTTATCTCCCAAGGATGCTTCTGACCAAATTTGGTCAAAATCCATTCTGTCATTCATGACTTGTAGCAGTTTTTGATATCCTTTGGGCCAGGTGAGCTTATTAACTAGATTATATAGTCCTGGCTCCCTAGTGGCCATGAAAGGGCAAGGTCGTAATGGTCAAATTGTGTGATATTTCATCCATATTCTTCAGAAATGGTAAAATTGTATTGATAGAGCAGAATTAAGATTTGTATGTATTCAATTACCCGTTTCGAAGCTTGGACTGACATACGGTAAAAAAATCTAATGTGAAGCCAAGAAATAGATATTTCAGAATGTCAGTCCTCAAGCAAGATGAATTGATCTCAAACATACCGGTATACAGGTTAAAGATATTTTTCTCAAACCTATTGTTTGAAAATTGAATGACACCTTTATAAACTATTTTCATTTCTCAATTTTTTCCCCCTTTTTAGCTAGCATAGGTATACGTCGTAATGACATCATTTTGACTACAACATCACTGAATGCCATATGCTATGGAAAGGTACCAAACAGATTGAATAAGACAGAAAAATCTAATGCTATTGGAAATGTAAGATTTCTCTGGATCATTTAAATGATAGAACCTTTTACCTGCATGTTTTCGAGATCAATGAATCTCAGGGCTGACATTTATTTCATCATTACTATAGTGTTTATCATTCATATGTTTGAAATAAGTATAAACATTCTGAAACAAGACACATGTATATATACCTTTAATTTCTCAAGTTTTGTGTTTTATACAAAAGCTTTACACACACATCTCATGAATAAATTAAATGAACAAAAACAATGACATCACATGTAACACATGTGGTATGAAAATACTGAGAGATACATTTAGCAATACACTTACAAACATGAAAAGTTTCTCCGAAGTTATCACAAAGTTTCAAATTGATCACATGATTGACTTAAAAATAAATAATGTTGTATTGCCCTCAAAAATTGTCGGTATAGAATTAAAATGACCATACTTTGTTACTGAGGTGATCAAACTGACCTACTTTCTATAGGAATGCTTCCTAGTTCCAGAACTAGAGTAGCTCTATAGATTATAAGCTATCTTGTATACAAATTTTGTCTGTCCAATACAGAACCAAAGGCTTGATTTAAAGGCACTGAAATGACATTTCTCACAAAGTCAATATATATTATCATTTGTAAACTTGTTTAGGAGTAAATCAGCTTATTTTTATAAAGAGTTGGCTATGTAACATCGATAAAAATAGAATCAGGACAAGAGATTTGTGTTAACAAATCAACTGCTGTCAGATATAAAATCTGTAACAAAACAGAGACAATGGAAGATTGTTTTAAATGATTCTGACTGTGTGTCCTGGACTAGTTACCAATCTCCAATAACATCCACAGGAGTCACCACGAAGATATCTGTAACAATGGAGACGAACCAGTGTCCATCCTCTTAAGTTCCTTATCACCTCCAAATGACCTTGACACCATTGTGACCTCTAGGTGACTGTTCGTGTTTTCCTTCTTGTGTAAGGTATGGCAGCATGCCCTATAACGCCTGGACACGAGCACCTGACATGCTAGAGGTCGGAGTGTTATGAGATTGTTGTGTGGACTGGAACCGGGATGGACCAGTGGACAGGGAGAACTCATAAGGATCCAGGCCACTGGTGAATAGGTTAAGTCTGTCCTCTGTAACAACCAAGTGTGTCTTAGTCAAATATCATTTCAATACCATTTGTCTGTAGATATAAACAAACCAACATATCTTAGAACAACCAGATGTTTAAAAGCCTTGAGTCATTTGTCACAAACAATTTCTCAAAAGTTTAAGTAAAATATGTTACTCCACAGGGAGCCAATAAAACATGATTAGTGTGATCAAAAGGAAAAATAACTCAAACATTTCACTTAAAGTTTTCATACTGATACATACTGTTCACTTAGCATAAAGTTCTCCTAGCACAAAACTATAGACATATCCACACCAATATATACAGTTCTCCTCACACAAAACAATAGAAACATTCACACCAATATATAAAGTTCCCCTGGCACAAAACTATAGAAACATTCACACCAATATATACAGTTCTCCTCACACAAAACTATAGAAACATTCACACCAATATATACAGTTCCCCTAGCACAAAACTATAGAAACATTTACACCAATATATACAGTTCTCCTCGCACAAAACTATAGAAACTTTTACACCAATATATACAGTTCTCCTCACACAAAATATAGAAACATTCACACCAATATATAAAGTTCCCCCCGCACAAAACTATAGAAACATTCACACCAATATATACAGTTCTCCTCACACAAAACTATAGAAACATTCGCACCAATATATACAGTTCTCCTCGCACAAAAATATAGAAACATTCACACCAATATATACAGTTCCCCTCGCACAAAACTATAGAAACATTCACACCAATATATAAAGTTCCCCCCGCACAAAACTATAGAAACATTCACACCAATATATACAGTTCTCCTCACACAAAATATAGAAACATTCACAGCAATATATAAAGTTCCCCCCGCACAAAACTATAGAAACATTCACACCAATATATACAGTTCTCCTCACACAAAACTATAGAAACATTCACACCAATATATACAGTTCTCCTCGCACAAAACTATAGAAACATTCACACCAATATATACAGTCTCCCTAGCACAAAACTATAGAAACATTCACACCAATATATACAGTTCTCCTCGCACAAAACTATAGAAACATTCACACCAATATATACAGTTCTCCTCACACAAAACTATAGAAACATTCGCACCAATATATACAGTTCTCCTCGCACAAAACTATAGAAACATTCACACCAATATATACAGTTCTCCTTGCACAAAACTATAGAAACATTCACACCAATATATACAGTTCTCCTGGCACAAAACTATAGAAACATTTACACCAACATATACAGTTCTCCTCGCACAAAACTATAGAAACATTCACACCAACATATACAGTTCTCCTGGCACAAAACTATAGAAACATTCGCACCAACATATACAGTTCTCCTCGCACAAAACTATAGAAACATTCACACCAATATATACAGTTCTCCTGGCACAAAACTATAGAAACATTCACACCAATATATACAGTTCTCCTCGCACAAAACTATAGAAACATTCACACCAATATATACAGTTCTCCTCGCACAAAACTATAGAAACATTCACACCAATATATACAGTTCCCCTAGCACAAAACTGTAGAAACATTCACACCAATATATACAGTTCTCCTCACACAAAACTATAGAAACATTCACACCAACATATACAGTTCTCCTGGCACAAAACTATAGAAATATTCACACCAACATATACAGTTCTCCTGGCACAAAACTATAGAAACATTCACACCAACATATACAGTTCTCCTCACACAAAACTATAGAAACATTCACACCAACATATACAGTTCTCCTGGCACAAAACTATAGAAACATTCACACCAACATATACAGTTCTCCTGGCACAAAACTATAGAAACATTCACACCAACATATACAGTTCCCCTAGCACAAAACTATAGAAACATTCACACCAATATATACAGTTCTCCTCGCACAAAACTATAGAAACATTCACACCAATATATACAGTTCCCTTAGCACAAAACTATAGAAACATTCACACAGATATAACACTGGAATTGAACCAGCTTGATATGTTGCCACATGGTTAGAATGAAGTTTAATCTCTCAAAAAACCTGCATACTGGCACGCTACTTTATACATGACTAGCCAACAATATGACTTCAGTAAAATATGTCACATTCAGTAAAGTTGATTTACACATGCTTTGTAGCAGTCAAAACGTTCAATTGCAATGATGTCAGTCAACAAATTAAAACCATTATTATGAACAAACAAGCACATCGCTGCATGCCAATCTAGATCATACCAATCTAAATATAACTAGCTCTACCTTATCTCAGCATTACTGACACAACTGATTGTTTCTTCAACATAAGTCATTTTCAAAATGGAAGTCAAAAGATGACCTGGGCTGGATTGTGTGTACAAAGTTTTTGCAGTAAGATGTGTCAGTAAAACGTTTGATGAAGGTGCATAAATCAGAAAAAATTACTCTTCACTGGAAGTGTGGACTCTTTCTTCACTTTATCTGAAAATGAAACAGTCTACCTCATTGGTACTTGATTTTCTCTTGTTTATAAAGTAGAGATATAGGATATCACCATTAATCACTTGTACACTATCAGTGGGTTAAATTTAACAAACAAAAACAGAACAATAAGCTATTGTGGGTCTACTAATACTAAAATAAATG
Source organism: Ylistrum balloti (assembly GCF_031769215.1). NCBI lineage: Eukaryota > Metazoa > Mollusca > Bivalvia > Pectinida > Pectinidae > Ylistrum > Ylistrum balloti. The sequence continues at coordinate 553,775 of NW_026782073.1, forward strand.
ATTAAAAATTTGCAATAGCGTTCCTGTAAACAGTCAAAAGACATGAATATGATATATAAGTTATACACAATGAATATTGTAGCACTATTACTGACTATCATGTATTACCCTGCTGATGTTTGTATGGGAGATATCTTTTGAGCACTTTGTTTATTTCCTTGCTGTATATAAAACATGATGTATGCACCAAGTACTTTAGACTGTTGAGAAAAAACCATGTGAACACCATGTACCTTCAATGTTGAGTGAAAACAATACGTAAACACCAGTGCCTTCTTTGTTGTATATGAAACTTGTGTGCACCATATGCCTTTCCTGTGTGCAAAAAAATTGTGAGCACCCTGAAACTTCCCTGTTACCTGGAAACATTTACACAAGCACCATGAAACTTCTCTGCTGTGTAAAAAGACACTATGTGTGCACTATGAACCTTCCCTGCTACCTGGAAACATTTACACAAGCACCATGAAACCTCTCTGCTGTGTAAAAAGACACTATGTGTGCACTATGAACCTTCCCTGCTACCTGGAAACATTTACACAAGCACCATGAAACTTCTCTGCTGTGTAAAGAGACACTATGTGTGCACTATGAACCTTCAATGCTATCTGGAAACATTTACACAAGCACCATGAAACCTCTCTGCTGTGTAAAAAGACACTATGTGTGCACTATGAACCTTCCCTGCTACCTGGAAACATTTACACAAGCACCATGAAACCTCTCTGCTGTGTAAAAAGACACTATGTGTGCACTATGAACCTTCCCTGCTACCTGGAAACATTTACACAAGCACCATGAAACTTCTCTGCTGTGTAAAAAGACACTATGTGTGCACCATGAACATTCTCTGCTGCCTGGAAGCACTACGTGAGTAAAATGTACCATATCTACTGTGTGAAAACGCTGTACGCACCATGTGAACCTTCCCTGCTGTATATAAAACACTGTGTGCACCATGTGAACCTTTCCTGCTGTATATAAAACATTGTGTGCACCATGTGAACCTTCCCTGCTGTATATAAAACACTGTGCACACCATGTGAACCTTCCCTGCTGTATATAAAATGCTGTACGCACCATGTGAACCTTCACTGCTGTATATAAAACACTGTGCGCACCATGTGAACCTTTCCTGCTGTATATAAAACACTACGCACCATGTGAACCTTCCCTGCTGTATATAAAACACTGCGCACCATGTGAACCTTCCCTGCTGTATATAAAACACTGTGCGCACCATGTGAACCTTCCCTGCTGTATATAAAACACTGTAAGCACCATGTGAACCTTCCCTGCTGTATATAAAACACTCTGTGAGCACCATGTGAACCTTCCCTGCTGTATATAAAACACTGTGCACACCATGTGAACCTTCCCTGCTGTATATAAAACACTGTGCACACCATGTGAACCTTCCCTGCTGTATATAAAACGCTGTACGCACCATGTGAACCTTCCCTGCTGTATATAAAACGCTGTACGCACCATGTGAACCTTCCCTGCTGTATATAAAACGCTGTACGCACCATGTGAACCTTCCCTGCTGTATATAAAACACTGTACGCACCATGTGAACCTTCCCTGCTGTATATAAAACACTCTGTGAGCACCATGTGAACCTTCCCTGCTGTATATAAAACACTGTGCACACCATGTGAACCTTCCCTGCTGTATATAAAATGCTGTACGCACCATGTGAACCTTCCCTGCTGTATATAAAACACTACGCACCATGTGAACCTTTCCTGCTGTACATAAAACACTGTGCGCACCATGTGAACCTTCCCTGCTGTATATAAAACACTGTGCGCACCATGTGAACCTTCCCTGCTGTATATAAAACACTGTACGCACCATGTGAACCTTCCCTGCTGTATATAAAACACTCTGTGAGCACCATGTGAACCTTCCCTGCTGTATATAAAACACTGTGCACACCATGTGAACCTTCCCTGCTGTATATAAAACACTGTGCACACCATGTGAACCTTCCCTGCTGTATATAAAACGCTGTACGCACCATGTGAACCTTCCCTGCTGTATATAAAACGCTGTACGCACCATGTGAACCTTCCCTGCTGTATATAAAACGCTGTACGCACCATGTGAACCTTCCCTGCTGTATATAAAACACTGTACGCACCATGTGAACCTTCCCTGCTGTATATAAAACACTCTGTGAGCACCATGTGAACCTTCCCTGCTGTATATAAAACACTGTGCACACCATGTGAACCTTCCCTGCTGTATATAAAATGCTGTACGCACCATGTGAACCTTCCCTGCTGTATATAAAACGCTGTACGCACCATGTGAACCTTCCCTGCTGTATATAAAACACTGTGCGCACCATGTGAACCTTTCCTGCTGTATATAAAACACTGTGCGCACCATGTGAACCTTTCCTGCTGTATATAAAACACTGTACGCACCATGTGAACCTTCCCTGCTGTATATAAAACACTGTGCGCACCATGTGAACCTTCCCTGCTGTATATAAAACACTGTGCGCACCATGTGAACCTTCCCTGCTGTATATAAAACGCTGTACGCACCATGTGAACCTTCCCTGCTGTATATAAAACGCTGAACGCACCATGTGAACCTTCCCTGCTGTATATAAAACACTGTGCACACCATGTGAACCTTCCCTGCTGTATATAAAACGCTGTACGCACCATGTGAACCTTCCCTGCTGTATATAAAACGCTGTACGCACCATGTGAACCTTCCCTGCTGTATATAAAACGCTGTACGCACCATGTGAACCTTCCCTGCTGTATATAAAACACTCTGTGAGCACCATGTGAACCTTCCCTGCTGTATATAAAACACTGTACGCACCATGTGAACCTTCCCTGCTGTATATAAAACACTCTGTGAGCACCATGTGAACCTTCCCTGCTGTATATAAAACACTGTGCACACCATGTGAACCTTCCCTGCTGTATATAAAACGCTGTACGCACCATGTGAACCTTCCCTGCTGTATATAAAACGCTGTACGCACCATGTGAACCTTCCCTGCTGTATATAAAACACTGTGCGCACCATATGAACCTGCCCTGCTGTATATAAAACACTGTGCACACCATGTGAACCTTTCCTGCTGTATATAAAACACTCTGTGAGCACCATGTGAACCTTCCCTGCTGTATATAAAACACTACGCACCATGTGAACCTTTCCTGCTGTACATAAAACACTGTGCGCACCATGTGAACCTTCCCTGCTGTATATAAAACACTGTGCGCACCATGTGAACCTTCCCTGCTGTATATAAAACACTCTGTGGGCATTATGAAATTTCTTCACTGTGAGAAAACACCATGTGATCAATATAGAACAAGACATGTGGTTTATAACTAAGTATTAGGTACACCTGGTAAACACCGATGATGACTGATAACATTTTACAAGTGCTGGACATTTAACATGAGAGAAAAACTTTTCTCCGATCAGTGATGACAACAACAACTATACAACATCAATGCTGTAATAACTAACCCATTGATCTTCTGTTGTTATCTAAAACATCAAATAATCAGTGTAGGATGATATAATGTTCACTGACGTCAGTAGTATCTCAGTTTTAGTAGAAAGATTGCACAAAAGACACAAGTGAAAAGTACGTTTTTATAACCTAACAATGAATTAAACTGCATCATACAGCTCTTTCATCCTTCTAGAACTCATCAGTGATGCTAAATTTTGATTCCCAGGAAACTAAGAAAAATCCAAAGTGATCGAAAGAAAGGTCAAAATCTAGACGGAGAGGTACCTCGGCCCCGTAATTAAATAAATTTTCATACATCAGATAATTTTAGAACAGCATCAAGTACATGTGTATATTCTGAAACGTCTCACTATCTGAATGAATTAAAATGTGAAATAACAGGTAAACAGTTACATCATACTCAAAAACTACATCAAAAATGTATTTTTTATCCCTTAGACTTAACCCTTACCCAGCCATATCATACTCAAACACTATATATAAAACTAAATTTTCTCTTTTTTCCTTAGACTTAACCCTTACCCAGCCATACCACACTCAAACACTATATATAAAACTAAATATTCTCTATTTTCCTTAGACCTAACCCTTACCCAGCCATATCATACTCAAACACTATATATAAAACTAAATATTCTCTATATTCCATAGTCCTAACCTTTATCCAGCCAATTTATAGAGATAATTTACCCTTACTATAATATAAAGCTATAGTTGTATAATTTGTAAATACTTTGTACTTACCAACGTGTTTCTCTGAATAAGCACTTGTTGCCACTTCCTTCCAATTAGACATGTACCTGTAAAACAAAGAAGTTTTCACATATTTCCAAATTTGATATTGAACATTTGAATGTCATTACCATACCTGTTCAGAACATAACAATATTTCAAATATATCTCTTATACCAGTAAAACTTCCTAAATACTGTAAATGTACTTAATTTAATTCTAAGGAACATTTTAGCACAATATCACTTTTTGGTACGTTAGTGCAAGGACAAATTCACACATCCACACTTATATCTATATAATCAACTTTATTAAATTGTCATTAGTGTCATCATGATAAGTTTTACACTACAGGACATACATTTAGAGTATCAGATTTTTAAGAATTTATATAAACCTAAATTGTAAATCACTCGGCTTCTATTCCTTCTTTTCTATACAAGTAATGAGAGGCAGGGGAAAGTAATCTCAAACCCTCCACCTTCCTTCTTGACATATTCAATTTTAAAATAGCCCCTTTTGATAAGTGTAGTTATGACTCACTCATCAAAGTTGAGGCTAGTTGTCCAATCAAGGAGTTCATCCACTTCCCAGTCCTCCAAAGCATCTGGACCCATCTGATCGACTGTTGCCACCATTCCTGCTGCAGCACCCTCTATTAATGTCACAGTCTCCTGGTCATCGGACTTGGCCTTCAGCATCCCCTCTCTGTACCTACAATGTTGTGTTTACAATGTATGGTAATGAATGAGTGATTTAAATTATTTGTTATTTATTCTCCTGGCTTCCTAAAGAATTAGTTATTTGCAAGTTGTTTGTTTACAATAACCTACAGAATTCAATGCTTTATTCAATATAATGGGATTTTCTCTACACACATTTTTCAGAGTTAAATGTGTACTGATATTTATCATTTATAAACAATTTTTCACAACTTCAGTTCTCTTAATATCATTTACAGGAGCAACCAAATATATCCAAACATTGTACTGATAAATATTTCTCTGTAGTGCACCATAATTATAAACATGCATTACATTTTCTTCATCCAGTCAATCTTCTTTATCTTCTTCCTTTTGGCTACATCTTGTTTTCTTTGGAGCTGTAAATCAATACACGTAAGTCAGTTAGAATCATTACATCGGTATATATATAGTTAGACAGGCCATAACAATTTATATCCTAATCTCATTTCATGAATAGAATGTTTTCATAGACAAAGAGCCCTGAGACAGTTTAAAAAAAAAAAAAAAATAGGTTAAGAATTTATTTAAATGTGACAACAACCATCATGCAATAAAACAACTAAGGAACTAAACCAGCTTAAGCTGATAAAGTCAACATCTTATTATGGTTTTTACAAACACTGAATGATACTAAAGAAAGTTACAAGAGACTGACCTTGTCATGGTTAAAACTGTATTTTTTATTGGACGACTCCCATGTGATAGGGTCTGCCATGATGTGGTGTATGAGACGGTCAGACACAAGCCTCCAGCCATTATTCTCTGACCGCTGGTACCAGCCTGTCTTTTCTGTTCACAAGAATTAAAGTAATACAAAAACCAATAAATCATACGATTGTTAATTAGCAGGGCTATCATCTAAACCAACTTTCTCAACTTGTGATTCTATATTTGCTGGGTATTTAATTACACGCTGTCTTTAATAACCATGAATATTACAAACACCACACTATACAACACATATGTATGAAATAATAGTACATGTATATCCATTTTTCCTTAGTATGTCCTGATATTATGTGGGCATGTCAACAAATATTGAAATCTTCATTCTGTATGGTGGTATTCAAAAAGAAAAATGATATTCAAATATTCGTTTTCACTATTGTGAGATATCAATGTTTTCAAGATCACTGAAATTAATCTGTTCTCTGTCAGCGAATTGTCCAATTTTCAGTCTGGATAGAACAATGTCAGCTAAATGATCATGGTATTATTATTGTTGAAAGTTGTACACCTGTAGAATTCATCATGACACTAATTAGCCTATCACCAGAGGGCTTGAAGTCACCACTATCCAGGTAACATAGATCAAAGCTGCATCTTTAATATTGTCATCAAGGACAGTCTTAGAATACTGTTAATCACTTAAATCAGCATTTAATTAGGTCACTTCTGATGGATGTTAAAGGGAAGTAATTACAAAATATAAGTTATATAAACATCTGTTGTTATCTTCCTGTACATATTTTTAATTGCTACGTAGATGATGGGAACTTCATCAACAGTGATGAACATGTTGACATGTTGTAAGAATAATCATTTCAATATTAGTTTTTGTTCCACATATCGTTTGAATTCACGATGTTCTAGGCCTACTACTTGTAGCACAGGACACAATATACATTGTACCAGATATGGATTTAGCCTTATTTTCATATTTACTTGAATAGTTAATTTATGCTGTGAAGTACTATCACAATATTTATACTGTCATTTACCTGGGTATATGTTTCAATAAAATTCTTTTTTTTGTTTGGGAGAATTGAAACGTTAAGGGAAATATTTGTGTCTTCACATCTTAACATATCCTGAGACACGTTTTCATGCTATTTTTCACATTCTTTTAAGCTTAGTTCATAGGCACAGAAAATTGGTCCTAGATCTTACAACTAACATTTTCAATATGACTAGTTATATGTTGTGTTCAACATATTGAAAACATCAAGTCACTATAGGTACCATTCTTTAAAATGTCACTAGTACAGTACAGTATGCTTAGTGTGTAACAACTATCTTCTTAAAGTGAAAGTTGCGAACCATACAGATTTGACATGAAAACAAATATTGAAATATTTGAATACATATTCAGATGAAATTTGTGAACAACAATTTCTATGGAAATGACATCGCTAGTGAAAAGTCTTGTTTTGATACTGTCCAGCATGATCCTACTTCACCAGATTTATTGATACACCATATAGATAACTTTTGTACATATGGAATATATTTTATAACAATGATATCCAGGCTTCTGATTCACGAAACAATCTAAAGTCAGACATTGTTTTATGTTTACAAATAACATCACAAAAAAAATAACTTGATATACATGACTGACTTAACTAACACTGGAGTCTAAGACTGTTTCATGATCTTAGAACCAGGTAGATTCATTATTCCTAAACAGTACTGTGGACTACCAAATAAACAGGACTGACCATCTGGTTTAGGACCCGTGCGGACATTGCTGTGGACATCTTTAGCCATCTTTAGTTTGACGTTAGCACAAGTGTAGTCTTTTGGGCTGTTGGCACACATATCCTGGATAGGTCTGTGTGTGAAGATTTTGTAGTAAATGTTGGGTGGGAATCTCTCCTGTTAAATCAGACAATGATCAGATAAGTAAAAAAGTTAGTACTGGTAAATCTGAAGAAAGGTCATGTCACAACTTGTTTCATCAATTAAAACAATGTTAAAGCTTCTGACAGATTGCTCCATAAAGTTAAATAAACCATATTGCCACTATACTGTATAGCCACAGTACATCGTTCTGAACCTCTACTGTACATACAAATATATTCCCAAAGTGCACAATACTCTATCCCCACAGTTCATAATACTGAATCACCAAAGTACACAACACTGTATCTCCCTAGTTCATAGTAATGTATCGCCACAGTATGCAATAGTGTTTCCCTACTGCAAATAATATCTCGACAGTCTATAATACATTATCCTGGCAGTATACATTACTATATCATCACAGTATATAATTCATTTTCCATTCAGTACATAAAACTCTATACACATAGTACATAATACTGTATCATCAGAGTAAAAACAATACTATATCCCTACAGTACATAAAACTCTATACACATAGTACATAATACTGTATCATCAGAGTAAAAACAATACTATATCCCTACAGTACATAAAACTCTATACACATAGTACATAATACTGTATCATCAGAGTAAAAACAATACTATATCCCTACAGTACATAAAACTCTATACAGAGTACATAATACTGTATCATCAGAGTAAAAACAATACTATATCCCCACAGTACATAATACTGTATCATCAGAGTAAAAACAATACTATATCCCCACAGTAAATAAAATTGTAAACCCACAGTACATAATACTGTATCCTTTCTGTACATAACACTTTTTACCCACATTACATAAATTCTATCCAAACAGTACATAATACCATTTCCCCACAGCATATGATCTTGTATCCACACAGTACATACTCGTATATCCTCACTGTCTAATATTGTATCCCCTCAGTGCACAACTGTTAGTGCACACAGTGTTTACATGTATTGTTCAGTGACTGTGAAGAGTACTTACCCCTGCCAGTCTGAACTTAACATGGACTCCAGAGGCTGCATCCAGGTACTTGGATTCATTTGGGTTGATACACCGCAACATGAGGCTGGGGTTACCTCGTGACTTGAAGTTGATGAGATCCCTATAGTACTGATATACCTGTATATCCTACAGAAAGATACTTAGATCATACACACTGCAGCTACAAATTTTACTGGTAAATTTTATATCTTTACATAAACAAATAATGTGACATCAACAGTGATAAATCTACATGCAAGTCTTGTGATCATAGAATTTTGATAGGACCCATAGAATTTCTAAAAAATACTTAGATTTTACATTGAGGGACCCATTCTTTCAGTAATAAGTTGAAATGGATTCGTGAAAATAAATTGTAGATTGATCACTGAATCAAAGGAGTAACATTCAGTTAAAAATATATATGATATTCATTTGATTTACAACAATCATCCAACTTCTATTGTTCACACGATTGGTCCACATGATCCAATCGATTACCCTACAGTACTATAAGGTATGGGATTGAGGTATATAGCAAGGCTCTGGTTTCCTGAGACAGATCTATATCCTGAGCCCAATGGAAATAGACCTGGACATATAACTAGCTAATATTTGTAATATATAGACATAGGAAGTTGAGATAAATACAAAATGTAACCAACACCAATAAATCAAAATGAAAACAATATTTTTCTGGGTTGCTGTATGTATTTGATGCACCACAAATTCTTCTTTAAGAACAAACATTTACTATATATTGTCTCTCACCGATGCACCAAAGACAATACTTACTATATGTCGTCTCCAAGCTTTCTGTATGATAACTGCTGCCTGCCTTTCAGTCAAGAACTCCCTCTTACGTTTGGGTGGTGGGGGCGGGAGGGATTGTGTGACAGCTGTAATCTGTGGTGGACTGGGGGCCTTCATCTCCATATTCTTCTGGCGCTGTGCTAGCCACCATTCCTGGATGAAGTTGGCACAGAACTGTTCAAATCTGTAAGTTGTCAGTCAACAGAGTTCATCGTACTGGTAGGATATAGTATTCCAAAGGTATGCGGATTAGTTCAGATATACTATCAAGGAGTACATAATGTAATACTACAGAATAGTATTTTCTATTTTTCACTTTTTCACTGACAAGTTAACATCCTGATCTATAATTAATTGTTTCTTTAGTAGAATCTGACTTTCACACAGAGTAAAAGGAAAGTGCTAAAATCTATTTTGACAAAGCAACATTTAAAGAAATCATCTTAAACTTCAGTTGAACATTTGATGCCATGAGGTCAAATATATGAACTATTGGCAACATTTCCTTAAATTGTTTTTTTTAGAAATAGCAGTTGTGAGCATTTGTAAATAAAATGAATTTTTTTTAAAGCAACAGCATGAACTTCCAGTGCCAAGAACATTGTGATCAATGTTTAACTTTTACCAAAGGCACAATACTAATTGTGTTTTTGCAGAAATAGCAATTGTGAGCATTTTTTTTAAAAGCAACAGCATGAACTTCCAGTGTCTACAATACCAATCAAGCCTAACTCTTACCAACCCTACAATACCAATCATAATACGGATAATACTGCCTAACTGTTACCAACCCTACAATACCAATCATAATAATTGTTACCAACTGATAATACTGCCTAACTCTTACCAACCCTACAATACCAATCATAATAGTACCAATCGCAATACAATCATAATACGGATAATACTGCCTAACTCTTACCCTACAATACCAATCATAAAGTTTATTATTATTATATAATGGTAATACAAATACTGCTGCTTAAACATTACCAACCCTACAATACCAATCATAATACAGATAATACTGCCTAACTGTTACCAACCCTACAATACCAATCATAATACAGATAATACTGCCTAACTCTTACCAACCCTACAATACCAATCATAATACAGATAATACTGCCTAACTCTTACCAACCCTACAATACCAATCATAATACAGATAATACTGCCTAACTCTTACCAACCCTACAATACCAATCATAATACAGATAATACTGCCTAACTCTTACCAACCCTACAATACCAATCATAATACGGATAATACTGCCTAACTCTTACCAACCCTACAATACCAATCATAATACAGATAATACTGCCTAACTGTTACCAACCCTACAATACCAATCATAATACAGATAATACTGCCTAACTGTTACCAACCCTACAATACCAATCATAATACAGATAATACTGCCTAACTGTTACCAACCCTACAATACCAATCATAATACAGATAATACAGATAATACTGCCTAACTCTTACCAACCCTACAATACCAATCATAATACGGATAATACTGCCTAACTCTTACCAACCCTACAATACCAATCATATTACAGATAATACTGCCTAACTATTACCAACCCTACAATACCAATCATAATACAGATAATACTGCCTAACTGTTACCAAACCTACAATACCAATCAATCATAATACTGCCTAACTGTTACCAACCCTACAATACCAAATACTGCCTAACTGTTAACTGATACCATTTATAATACCAAACCTAGCAACTCCTGTTCAATGTCCTTATAAACTAAGAGTAATATACATACTTCTGAAGTTCTGAAGAACTTGTTCCTTTCTCCTCCATTTCTAGCAGGTAGCTCTCATAAAATCCTCGGATCTTCTCTGTACTTGGAGGACCCTCACCCTCTCCCTATGAATAAAGGTGTTGTTTATCCAGAAATTACTATTCTTCCCATAAAAATGAGCAATTACTATTTCTAAATTTTGGAGCCAAAAATGCCTTTTTAAGGTTTTGTTTGGATATCTCATAATATAATTTAGAAATTTACAGGCTAAAAATGGTCCTGTAAACTTTAAAGGCAGAGCTCTGCCTGATGTGATCTGGTTAATTTACCTCCCCTTCCAAAAAGTCTTCTTCTTCCCTGGTGGTGTGGTGCATACTGCCACTGTACACAGCAGTCTTACTGACCTTAGGGTTCAAGGTTTGATGTAGGTTACATCTGTATACAGAAAAAGTAAACCTCTTTATTATTTGTTCCTTCTAGAAATACAGCTGAAGTTATATAAATTACAGCCAATATTGCCACTTTTCTCCAAGAGGACAAAATACAGAACCTTAATATGATTGGCTGCTGTATGCTGCTGCCTACCTATCAAAGATAAATGCTTAATTATAATCTCGACACTGTAGCCTACTGTTTTGCAATGTCCAGACACAAAAACACAAAATTGTACATTATTTATCAGTGAAATATCTCTTCTGCAACAATCATTATCATTCTATGAAGCATTACCCCATGCAACCTCAGGTGAAGATCAGAGGTGTATGGTTTGATGGTCCTTGTTAGTGGTCGTTTGTTTTTCCTAAGAAGAAATGGAATGGTCAGTCAGTGAGGTTATTCATAGTAACTACAAGGTTGCCCCACCTTAAAATGACCCTCACTGTTGACCGGACAATAAATCACACAAAACTGTAAGAACTTACCTTCCACGGTAGCCCCTCCAGTATCTCTGTATTTCTATGGCAGCCGCTCCTTTAGCATCATCACTATCACGGTCATACCTAATAAGGGACTATAGAAAACACATAATGTAGCAAGTGAAACACCTGTAACATCAATAACAGTGACGTCAATAACTATGACCTTGTTATTTGTATGCCTCACTATAAATAAAGATATGGAACACTAATGATAAGGACAATTAGACAAAGATTATCATTCTCCCAGGTGCTATGTTATATATGTAACATGAATATAACTTTATGAAAAAAAAAATTTAAGAAAATTTTATCAAACATTTAATTGCCAAAGCACACAGTAATTCCACTGTTTACCTGTCTTGCTGCTTTAGGTAATGCTGCCAAACGCAAATCCCTGGTATATGGACCCTCTGCAATGAAATAATATTTCCAAATCATTATTTTTATTTACAGAGACAGAGACAATTTTTTTCTACATGGTGTCAAAAATAAAGAAAATATCAGCTATCTCAGACAATCAGATTAGCACTGAGGAAATTTATTTAACCACTCAGTGGATTTAATCTCATTGTATTTTTCCTTGATAGCAGTACTTTGAAAACTGTCTTCATTACAATATCTATATACATGCAGATAATGTTCTATTAAGAAAAAGTAGTGTTTAATTCTAGTAAACCACTTTATATAGCGTGTTATATTTAGTGTCAATAACATTATGGTAGGTATTTCCTAACCCTCAGTGATGTTTCTCTACAGCAACTCTGTATAACCAGAGCTATTATGTTTCATATTGTAGTAGGTAAACTAATCCACCCTATCTATTACAGAGTTATCTACAAACCTTGAGGCTATTAGTTCAATAGTCTGCTATAAACAACTTCTTAACAAAATAAAGGAAATGCTTTGGTACAACAGACTACTCATTCTGTAGGCTCCTGTTGATAATTAATCACTAACATACTACAGTTTAGCACCTTCCCTGCTGAAGAGTAGTCCACAGTGGTATAGAATACCAGTTGGTCTAAAGGATTCTGAACCCTTCTCACTAAATACTAGTACACATAAATTATCTAGCTTTTATGCTGGATCAGTGACTTTTGTAGTATTTTTCAAAGCAAGACCAGAAGACCATTTCCACATATTATGAGTTTCATTACTAAGAGACATACCAAGATATACTTGGTAGTAATCAAGGTAGATCCTAAAAATTTGAGTCCAAAAGGAAAATCATGAGTCCAAGACTCAAATATCCGAGTCCCAAAAGGCACTGCAGGATACTTCACTCTTTTTCCTGTTGCTGCAAATTGGGATCTCAGCACAACATAATTTTGACTTGGTGGAGTTAAGAAACAGTCATCTTCTACATTGTACATATAAAAAGAGGTAGAGATATTGATCCATCTTAACAAATTGAAGATAAATGGCAAAACAAGTGGGTGTAGTGTTTACCATCAGTAAAGATATCAGACCATTCCAATGTTGATAAGTTTATTGTTGCCTCTAATAGATTATGATTATTGAGTAACTTACTTAGGTATGTTTATCAAGCCTTTATTTACTATAATAAACATGACTGTGCTATATGTTTGATCTTGAATTGCCATTATGGTAAATTAAACATCTTTTAAATATTAAAACTATGATTGCACTTGTATCTATGTGCTATAATGCTTACAATAATTCAGTATTGTGAATGTGAATTCATTATTGCAGATGGTTGCTGTAGCTCTGTTTAATCTATATTGAAGCAAAGTTATGAGACAGTAAATTTGAGTATGTCACAAATATAAATGAAGGATTAAGAGTATGTATGAATGAATGTTTGTCAGTTTAATCAGAATAAAGCTCTTTAGGCATGAGAGGCACCTGAGCAAGCTCTTTACCATTATCAGGTCAAGGCATTTTTTCTACACAATTAGATTTGAAACAACAAAGAAAGGCATGGAGCATTGGTGCTCTGCACCATCTGAAGATAATGTTCATAAAAATTACTATGAAAACATTTTTGCTTTTATGGATTGGTTTGACTTACTTTCTAATTTTTTCTCTCAATATTTTTGATAAAGGTATATTGGCATGCACTGAATTATTATTATTCCTCAAATTACCCAACATAATATCAAGCAATGTCGTGACATCACAACATATAAACAAGCACACACAAAAGGCCATTGTCATAACTGTCTTAACCCAAATTATCTTCATTTCTTGAAGTACTAACCGGTTAACCAACTGATTTCTGAGTTTTATTTTCCCTGATAGTTCATCAACAGAATGTCATTTTGACAAAATTTAAGCTTCGCTCTTTCCAAACACTGCTTGACTCATTTTATACTCATGCATGGATATATCATAATTAAATTATTGTATGTAAACTTATGACATTAACTTTCTACCACTGATGGAACGATTTACAAAATCTAAACGTTTTATATTATCCACTTGTATGTTTATACAATAAACTAAATTGGAATGGAATGAAAGTACATATTCAACCCCGCGTTTTCTGTATAGTTGTGAAAACAACAACGATCAGTATTGTAACTAAAATTTGTCTTCGAACTTCCTACCGTACAACAGATTATCTACGATTTAGCTTACTTACTGAAAGCTGAGCAAGGACAAAACTCGTCTGTTTACATTTTTGTTTTAATATCTGACATATGATTCAACTTACCATCTAAGTCAGTACCAAGCAAAATGTCGTCTGCTTCTTTCTCGTCCATTTTATCGTCAAGGTGTCGACATAACCGAGGTTTAATTACTTTTTAACCCCATCTCAATGAATCTATCACCGAATGCAGCTGGTTGCTAATTTCAACAACATGGCGGACAACGATACGGACATGCGCATCACAAACCTAGATGTCAAGGCGAGTAGTCGATAGTGTTAGACGCGCAATTGCTTAAGAGTTATGGTTCTTGGTAATACTTTTTATTTCAGAACTGTTCCATATTTTCTATTTATCCCGAAACAGCCGATTATTTAAGAGAAAAGCGGAAAAATATATATACTGTCACTGGATGATCGAAATATTAGTATCCATATATAAGTGGCAAGATCATTTTTAAAACATTCATATAAAAATCACTTAGTAATTAATTTCTAAAATGAAAGAAATGATAATCAAAATAAAAATTTGGGAATATGAAATTAAAAAAAAATATCTTGAAAAGAGATTGAGGCCCACGAAGGAGAAATGGAGGCATCAATTCCAAACAATTGAATACTGACTAAATTCAATCACATGCAATCCAACGAGTGATTTTACTAGATTAGGTCAGCGTTTCCATCTATTACTGCTATATGATGGCTATCCTCTAAACCAGGCTCATAGACATACATTGATGTTAATGGTTACAGATCACTCTATGTTCTGTACCTGCACACTTTTCTTGGTTGCCCAGAGTTTATCCAGTTTTGTTTTTAAAATTGCACATACTTCTAATATTTTTGTTGATACCACATTCTACCAAGACGTACCAAGCTGTGTAAGGTCAGCTGGGTCAGTGATTTTCGAAGTATAGATCAATTGATTTGTGGTGATAATTTTTTAATGTCAAGTTTTTTTTACAACTGGTCAAATGGACTTTACATCTTTAAAAAAAATCCCACATTTTAATTTTCTTTCAATGAAGGCCATTCATAAATGACCAGGCTTGGGCTGTATTATTCTTAACCCTATACTAGAACCTGGTAGCAGAAAATACAAAAACAACAATTTGCACTGCTAAAAACGAAAATTTTCATTTCAGAACCCACTTTAATTCTCACATTTTCTGTGAGCTCCCACAAAATCTGATGCTTTTGAATAGTGTTCTTTATGCAGCAGACCTAAAAGCACCTCCTTCCAAAAATTATGGTTATCACTGCATGACTGCAGATGGACCAAATAGACATCCCTCCTTTGATAAGACCAACAAATATTTTATAAACAAATGTAGGAATATGGAGCTAATAACTCTGCATGGCATTATCACTTGCTGTATAGCTGTTAAGAGATCACACTGTTTTCAAGACACCAAAATGCTTGCAAACAAGACAACTGTTGTCATTGATATTTTGTTTTTGTGGCAAAAAATAAAAATGCATAAAAAATTGAAATCTTGCAAGTAGCAAAATCACCCCTAAAATCACTCGCAGACAAAAAAGAATTTTGTTGAGATGAGTTGATTTGTTTTTGAGGTGCAGCCCAGAAATCTTGTAAACAATGATTTTTTTTTTATTTCCATTGTTTCTATGATAACAAAAAAATATTGGAAATGAAATTATACCAATAGCAAAAGGCTCATCTAGAGCACAATCCTCTCCAATGGACGAACAAACAGGGCCGTGTTAAATATCCAGTGCAAACCATATTTAGCTGGGGATAATACCCAGATATGGACTATTTGAAGACAGTTGGACAACAGCCAAACAGTTACTCCATCAGCCTTCCATCATCAGATGATGGGCTTAAAACATTGCTGATTATGGTTTAAGTTTTTTAAAATCTTTGGCACAACTTGCCAGGTAGTAATAACACAATGTTTCACAAACTATAGGTTACTTTACCATCCCTGTTCAATTCTGTTATAGTCCATCTAATAAGAACACAATTAATTAAAGAAACCTACCCTAGATCCTTCAGTTTATCAAGATTAAAGAAAAGTTCACACAAAAAAGAAAGAATTAAAGTGTTGATATTTTGCATTTCAATAACTACAAGAAACATGCTATGATCTATTTAGTCTTTATTATATGAAATGAGACAGTCTGAATGAAAAATGATTGCTTACTTACACAGTTAAGTAATGGTTACATATGCAGTCCAGAAACACTGGTACCCAAACATTTTCTTGGGAAAAACCAATTACAAAAATGAGGTTCATACAAACTTCTCGATGTAAAAACAGTTATGGACTTTCACATAATTGATGCATAACTTATTAATAAGGTTTCAGCAGAATAACAAGTTTTTTCTCATTTTA
Organism: Ylistrum balloti; assembly: GCF_031769215.1. Classification (NCBI taxonomy): domain Eukaryota; kingdom Metazoa; phylum Mollusca; class Bivalvia; order Pectinida; family Pectinidae; genus Ylistrum; species Ylistrum balloti. Next base: position 570,830 of record NW_026782073.1, read on the forward strand.
CATACACTTTTCTAATCTCTATTACGTAACAGAGGATGACTTACAATGTACATTGTCTGTGAGGTAAGCAAATACCATCACAGACTAACTGAATATGATGGTTCGGAAATCCTGTTAATGAGGATTTGGGGAAAGATACTTCTTTCTGGTTATTTCGAATCTGTAATGTTATGTTTATTTAAAATGTTTCCATAAGTTCAATGAGTGATTCCCTTCACTTTTTTACAAACAGTTGTTATTGCATTGTGTAGGCATGTATACTGAACTAGCCATTACATATGTATAACAAAGCTAACAATAAATGATGAGAGTACTAAAACTGCCTCCCACGTCTACACCTAGTATATCATTGATTACAATAAAACATACAGTTAAACAAATAATAATAATAAAGAAAAGCACACATTTACCATACAAAAATCTACACAACACTACTGATAGCCATAGTGGGTAAGTGCTGAGGAACATGGATTTATTCAAAAGTTTCAGGTTTTATTACTTTAACACAAGAAATGGTTTAAGTATATATTCTTAATATTACATTTAAATTTGGTGCCCATTTTAATATGTTTTATATGAACAACTAGTTTGTCTCTTCTAAACATGTTACAGGAGGGAAACCAGGGTCCAAGGTGTCGCAATACAAAACAATAAATATGATTAATGAAATCTGTATTCAAAACATAGTATACAATCTGTGGAAAGGTAGAAATGCAGAGGCCTATTAGATATCAGTAAGTATTCATCCAGACATTTATTCATACACCAGGAATCAAATGCTGGTCCTATGTCTTGTGAAACATAATAGTTTTCCTTATCTTCCCAATATATGGTCACACCAAACTAGGTGTAAGAATACAGTATATAATAAACATAGAAACTCCATACTTACACTGAGGAATGGATAATGTCATACAAATATAAACATTTTGTATTATACAACAAGTAGAGCATTGAGACATAAAATGGTTACACAATGACTTGTATGAGGTCAACACATCAGAAAATTTTTCTGAAACATCTTAACATTTTTACAATACAATGAAATATATAGAGGATATAAGTTGTTACTTGATGAATAACACTTATATTTCATCAAGTGAGGTAAAAACTTTGATATTTTTCACACATGCACAGAATGAATAAAAAACTATGAAAAATTCCACCTCAACAGATGAAATATAGTGGCCATTCATCAAGACACAAAAAGTATCTTATCTACCGGTATTACATTTTTTCACACAACACTGATGCTAGTTTGAATTTTTCACTCTATCTATTTGTGTGCTCTGGTCATTTCTCTTTCATATCATCTACAGTAGTTTCAAATCTAAGACACAAGTCTTCAAATAATTAAAAAGAAAAGAAAAAAATCCAGATTAGCTAGGATCAATACAACTGTAAATTTTCAACAATCTCTACCAGAGTTGTGGTTCCTTACGATATGACAATGCACTGTGGGAAAATTTCATTTTTTCACTTTAAATACTGTGATCTGATTAGTCAAAAATGAGTGAAAATATCAAAACTATTTATTTTCACTGTGTTAATACCACCTGTATTTTCAGTAAAAAACTGATATTTCAAAGCAAAAGATATAATAATGAATATCATAACTTACTACCTGTTATTGTTCACATACTTTCACAGGCAGAATTCTTCAATAAGTAGTGTATCTACACAAGATTTTCTGCCAAATGTTGGATCTCATTTTCTCAGTAAAGTATCTAAACTGGTACACTGTATTTATCAAAACCAAACACAATCATATATGTAAGTTTTAATGTGTAGATTGACTGGATTAAAAAACACATTAATTTCTTGTACATATTTCCATTTGTGTATCATATATGTATATCAGGGCAATTTTGACAGATTATCACAACATTTTGTAAAACAAAGAAAAGTGTTTCCCTGGACAATTTTCCTTTAATACATACAAGGAAATGTTACATTCAACTATCATCAGGACACTTATATTACAACTATTTGGTGTAAAAAGCCAATACCAACATAAGGACATGCACTCTGATCATATAACAGATTCTCTTAAATCTTACAGAGAAATTCTCAGGTAAGTTTTTTTCTTAAAAACATGTACCATTCAAAACAAATTAATAAAACGTCTATTAGGATATTTCTGAAGGCTGAGATTACTGTCCCGTAAAATGTCCCTGTAGCTTCCATTGCAAAAGTATTAAAACATTATTTTTATGATATTTGATTTTGATAATACTTTTGGTAACTCGTCATTTTAAATGAAAAATCTACTGATCTTTCTTTAACTCACTTGCTGTTTTCTCAGCCATTTTTGCCATATTTACATTTTTATTTTTTCCATGTCCTTCCTTTTCCTCTTCCATAGTGCGTAACTTGTTTTGAAGGTAGACAATAAGTCTACAAGTAAGCAGTAAGAGGAACACAATAGACAGACTCATTTTATCAAGACCCTCGTCCAATGCCCAGTGTGAATACACATCCAACAACATCATCAGCAACATCACAATATTCACTGCATCTTTTACTGGTCCTGAAACATTATTCAAAGATACATATATTCATAGTGCATCAATAAAGACCAAAATCTCGGAAGTATTTCATCCTTGACCAACGAACACCAAAATCTAACCAAGTTTAGAAACTGATGTTGTTATACTATGGAGTGAATATGATTCAAATCTGGTGATAGGTTCATGAGATATCTTGTGAAAAACCATTCACTGTTAAAGTGTGGCCTTCATTACCTTGGACCACAGTAACCTGTATCTGGAAAGTAAACAACACAGGCAAAAATCCAGTCCAATATGTGGATCATACAAAATGGTAAGAAACTTGCCAGTTTGAGGCCAGTCTCTGTTCGACGGAAGTATGTCATTACTAAACATATATTTTTTCAAGGGGCTAGCCAATTGGCTGACTCTGCGGAGTTCATATGGCGGAATTTACATTTGAACAGAATGACATGCTTTCGTTTACAGAGATGGGTTGAGTGCTTGTAAAACTTGTACAGAAATATAGTGACATTTGGCTGTGAAACATTATGTGACAAACATTCGTAATGTTATTCAAACATTAATAAAACAAGTTTTAATGATACAATGTAGAAGTGACACTACCACTATCTAAATCAGTTCAAGGGGTTTATGCTTTCAAAAGTAGTCAAGCATGGTGACTGTCCATTATGACCTTTGACCTTTAACTGTGATCTAAGAAGAGATACAACCTGACATTGTGATATTATGATGTTGATATCAACAAGAGATCCCAGAGGGATCTTGGCGCCCACCATTTGAGGACCTGTTTTCAGTTCTTGATGATTTGGTTATTTTTTTTTTGTGTGTTACAGGTGTTGTAAATGTTCATGAACTGGTCTTCATTTAATGTACTCAATGATGGCACATGATATTTTTATTAAGCACCTATTAGCAAAAATCATTTGAAAAAGATCCCAAAGTATTATTAGATAGCAGTCAGTTACAGGTGGATAATGGACAATATGCTTGTGCTGTATTACTGTCGACATCCAAGATGGCTGCCTGTGGGCCACCTTGATTTCAAATCAGTCCAAAAAAGGTACAATGCACAACTAGGGACCAAGGGAAACCAATATCTATGAAATATCAGAAGAATCCATCCAGTACTTCCTCAGATATAGCAGTAACAAGATTTTACTCTCAAAATCCAAGATGGCTGCCTGTCTGCCATCTTGATTTCGCATCAGTCCAAAAAGGTATAATGCACAACTTGGAACCAAAGGGAACCTGTATATGAAATTTGAGAAAGATCCATCCAGTACTTTCCAAGAAATAGCAGTAACAAACTTTTACATTCAAAATCCAAGATGGCCACCTGTCTGCCATCTTGAATTCGAATCAGTCAACAAAAGGTACAATGCACAACTAGGGACCAAGGGGAACCTGCATATGAAATTTGAAAAAGATCCATCCAGTACTTTCCAAGAAATAGCGGTAACAAACTTTTACATCCAAAATCCAAGATGGCCACCTGTCCACCATCTTGAATTCGAATCAGTCCAAAAAAGGTACAATGCACAACTAGGGACCAAGGGGAACCTGCATATGAAATTTGAGAAAGATCCATCCAGTACTTTTCCAGAAATAGCGGTAACAAACTTTTACTTCCAAAATCCAAGATGGCCATCTGTCGGCCATCTTGTACTTTCCAAGAAATGCGAATCAGTTCAAAAAAGGTACAATGCACAACTAGGGACCAAGGGGAACCTGCATATGAAATTTGAAAAAGATCCATCCAGAGAAATAGTAACAAACTTTTACATCCAAAATCCAAGATGGCCAGCACTTTTCCAGAAATAGCGGTAACAAGAATTGTTTACAAGATGGCCACGGACGGACAAAAAAGGTACAATGACGGACCACGGGCGCAGGGCGATTTGAATAACCCACCATCTATATGAATAGATGGTGGGCTAATAAAATATAATTAATGAGATGTCTTTTATACAAGCGTTTTAATTCAAAAGTGACATTTAACTTTGAATAACAACCACAAAAATCTGATGTAGAGCCTTATGTTGTGATATTATGGTTTGAATATCAACCAAAGTTGTAAATGTAGGTAACCATGCATGACATTTGCTTTGTAATAAAGACACATGCAGTTACATGTAGTGTTGAAAATGTGATGCTGCATGTCGGATAGTTGTTTGTAATGTTTCCAGAATAAATTTAAATGGTGATAACCAGTGTTGTCGGTGTTGGTTGTCTTTGTCAAAGTAAAGTTATATCCAAAGGAGCTGCCAAGGTGTTAGGAGGTTGGCGCCTGTTGGTAGTTTGTTAGAGAGGTAGTGTTTATACCAGTTGGGTACTATTGATTGATGTTTAATTTGGTCAGATATTTAGTCTGCACAAGATTTGGGTTTAAGTCATCTATCCATTGTGGTTGTATGTGGTTTGTTTATGTTGTTTGTAGAAATCAATACATACAGGAACTTTTGTTGTTATTGAATAATAGACCACCATATACAACTTCATTCTATTTTAAGTATTTAAGCTTTCTCTCTACAAAGCCAGGCCTGAGATTAGGTCTCTCACTTGAAACATCATACTGAAAAACAAAATTTCATAGAAAATTTCCCAATAAGCAAGTTAATACCATTTATTTCACATACCAGGTATGGCCACAAGTATCACTCCACACACAATTTCTGATCCACCAAATATTTTCCTGTATGTGTGTGGATTTGGTTTCCATCCTGTTAGCTTTGCAAATGGAAATACCTTTGCACTCTTGATAAATGACTTTCTCTGGAAAAGATGAAGATAAATAATATTCTACATTTCCATGTATGTTAAAATATTCCTATACATAAATGACATAGTCTTTAAACCAACAGCTTTCACATAGATGACAAGGATAAACTCTTGGTCTTCAGGGCAGGTACCCTTAAAAGATTTTTTTGTATTTTTTTCATGAAAAGTATATTTGAAAACAACTCTAAAAAGCAGACTTTTAGGTCTGCATTGCTTATCTACTCTTATAGGTCATAAAGAGAAGACACAAATGCCCCCTCTGGCAATCAGGGGGAAATGTGAATATTAAAAGTAAAGAGTAATTGACCTGCATCTTCTTATAATACTGTACAAGTACATGTCAAATTTCAGTTCAATATGTAACCTATCACACCTTTGATAAGAGACCTATTACTGGCATGGCCCTGGATCTCTTCGTTATTGATCATGACCATTTAAAAACTATCACAAAGTTGACTCTCTGAACTTTAAAGATGGTCATGGTCATTCTGTTGAGCAAATTTGACTTTCAATTATTGAGAAAACGTAATTCAAAGGGAAAATTTGATGCTGTAGCCAAAGCATCAGAGGCATATCAATGTCTGGGGACGAAGCTTTAGTGTCTGTGCTGTAAGAGTGCCTTTTGACTAATAGCTAGGTAGCTAAATGGTATTTTCTTTCAATATTAGTCATGACAGTCACATGAATCTTCAATTTTTCTTAACCCTAGCCATTTCTGTTCTGTGGAACGGGCAGTTATCATTTTGCCCACCATTGTGTGACCTTTATTTGTTCTTTAAAAGTCAGATCTTTTCCCTTCTTTTCTTCCTTTTTTAAGAAATAGCAATATAATTCATTAACTACCTAATCCAAGATGGTCCCCTGTCAGTTACGTTATTTTTCTGATCAGTCCCAAAATCATGAGGGCACAATTAGGGACTAAGAGGAATCTACATATGGAGTTCAAGAAAAATCTATCACAATCTTTCATAATCCAAATCAAAGATTGTCGCATGTCAGCATAGCTTGAGACCAAAAGTAACCAACATATTAAATTTGAGAAGGAACCATTCAGTACTTTACAGAAAAATCCATACCATACTATCAAAGTCAAAATCCTAGATGGTAACCTGTTGGCAATTTTTGCATTTGGATCAGTCCCAACAGCAAACAGGCACAAGATGGGACCAAGGAGCATTTACTGTTACACGTCTTGTACTTCTCAAGAAAGAGCTATAAAAATAATTGTGTACGGAAAGACAGACCATGGATGGACCAGGAGCATAGAGAAATTAGAACTGATGATCGTGGGCTCAAAAGCAAAGGAATTTTCCTGTGTGAAGAAATTGGAGAAGGAAAAAAAAAACACATTTTTGGGCTGGTTACCCTATACATTTTAAGATGCCCGCCTAGGTGATGGGCGAGAGTGGTACATATGCACCATTCGATCATCTGTATTCAAAAGCAACGATGTGGTGTGAAATGGAACAACTTAAAACAGTTCAACTTAAGGAACGTTAAAAAACATAACTTAACCGAGTTGTCTCCCCTCACCCGGTAACTTGTATGTTTGGTTCATTGAAACATTTGTACGTATATTTTGTATTCTCATACAACCATTATGTTCATAAACGTGACATGTTGCGATCAGAATATGCACGAAAATGACTGATTCTTACACTATTTGCTATTCTAATTTCTTTTGTAACGTGCCGCTCTGTGTTAATCTTTTTCACTCACCATTTGCCTGTACAGTTCATCATTGATTGACGGTGATAACTTCAACGTTCCGATAAAAATGAAAAAGATTCCCAAAGTCAATGAAAGAACCCTTAATACAAACGAGGCCATAATTTCTTCAGATTTTGGCGAATTCTTTAAAGCATGCCTCGCTCAGCTTCTGCAACTTCCAAGACAAAGAACGACAACCCCCATCACTACTTCCGTTGTAAGGTCATATAAATGCTTGTTTTAGATTTTTTTCAGTAGTATTCCTTTAATGATTAATTAAACTTATGTAATGGAACATACTGGGATTTTAGGACATTTAGATGCATTTTTTTATTAATCATTATCGAAAACGTTACTTCATACTACAAAATAATTTTTCAACAAACATTTGTATGACTGAGAGTCATTAAAGTAAACTTCCGGTCGGTAGGTAAGCGCCGAAGCGGTGCGATTTGGATCTAGATGACATTGTTGATTTTTTTTCTAGTTATGAGTGAGATTAACACCAACTTTTAACACAGTTTAAAGAACATTTTCTGACATTTTGTCTTACACGACAATTCATTTTAATTGTCACCCGAAACGAAGATGCGATATTTTAAAAATAGATATGAGGACTACAAAGAAGGTTCGGAGGTTTACATCGATCAAGGCAAATGGAAAGCAAGTATTGAGCAAACAGTGAAAAGCATAGTGCATGGTATGCCGCCGAATCCTGCCACTTGTGACGGAGGTCTATACGTTGGTAATGCTGGAGTTGCATATATGTTTTATTATCTTTCAAATTGTGACTTGTTTTCATCTCACAAGGCATATTTTCTCGAACAGGGTATGATGTATGTAAAAGTTGCCATGGATTATGTAGAGAGAGGAGGACATCGGGGTGACCCCCCTTGTTCCTTCATACTCGGATCCGCTGGGACTATGGCAGTGTATAGTTTGCTGTTCCATATTGCTGGCAATGAATCGAAATCGAAAAAGTTAGCTGAACAGTTTGCAAAATTGGCAGACCATGCAAGACCCATAGCATTCTACCGATATGGATCAGATGAGTTACTGGTTGGCCGAGCTGGTTATCTGAGCGGTGCACTTGCATTACAACAAAAACTTGGCTACAAGGTTCGTAATTTGTAAGAAATGGATTATTCATTTTGTCATGAGATAAAATTATCTGTTTAATTGATTGGTGCAAAACTTCCTAATTGTGGTATGAAACAACTGGCACAGATTGGTCATGGTTTGGTATGACTTGTACCTGTAAGGATGACCACCTCATGTTTAGAATATTTAATATGCAGAAGATTTTAATGTGAATATTTCTGTTTTCCGTTGTAAAAGGTCTATCACAGAGCGAATGCATATGCTTCTTTCGCCCATTTGGTAGAGTCATGGATTGTCATGGTAGAGATTTGGGTTCCATTCCTGTTGGGGTTTTTATTGTTCTGTTATACTGTCAATGCACATGTATTGATTTTTTGAAATCAGCTGAACAGCTTTATGAGGAAGGACGTAAGTAAACAACAATGATGGTGATGATGACACATAATCAAAATTATGAGGTGTTTGAGTTATAACAAGAAATAAAGTATTGTTATGTTTATACCAATGGTTTATGTTGTTGTGGATATCATTTGTATTGCTGTATATAAATTTGTCAGATGTTTTGCAGTCTCACTGTTCTGAATAATCAACAATGAGGGACATTTTACTCTTCCACTAAAGCAACTTGTTCAAGGACAGGGAAAAAGTAAAAAATGTTGCCCTTTGTCCATCATGTTTTTTAATTACATGTCAAATTTATAAACAGAATTTGCCATATACACTATTTTATATCAAAACTAAGATTGATGACTAATACAAGTTAAAGCTGCATTCTTATTTTACCAACAATAAGCCCATGGTAAAGAATCTTGGTTATCATTTTAATCCAATGTATCCATGTCTTTTCTTGTAGGCTGTGGATGAAGACACATTAAAACACCTATGTACTGTGACTGTTGAGTCTGGAAGACATTATTCATATTCACACAAACCTAAATCTCCCAAAGGTGTGAGGTCACCTCTCATGTATGCTTACCATGGAACAGAGTACTTGGGTAAGATGAATATTAATGCAAATTATAATTACTTTCATTTCATCAACATTTATTTACATATCTTTGGTATATGTAGGGAATATCAGCAAATTGCTTTTAAGATAATTGTGGTAGAAAAACTAAGTAACATTTTACTTAAATGAAATAAACTGAATAAACTTTCCAAATTCTACCATATAGAAAAGATACTTGACAAAATCTCAAGCTTTAAATAAAGCCACTAAAGAATTAAATTATGTCATCATTAGTGTGTGATAAGCTGTCTCTTACTGGTTGGTCCACTTTGTTGGATTGTTATCTACACTGTATAATAACATTGTGCAGATTTGTATATGAACTAACATAGTTTTGTTTATTCCTTAACATAAAGAGGCATAGATCAAATAGTTATGATATGTGCCTTTAAGTGAATAATGCCATTTGAGGAAAAAGTTTCAGAGAGCTTATATGAATGTTTAAGGGATATTCTGCACAAAGTTTGCAAATTTCAGGCGGTTTTGTACCTTTTTAGAACTTATTCTAATGACATTTTAAAAACTAATGTCAGCATCAAAATATCTTTCCTGAGGTTAGTTTGAACAGGCAAAAGTGGTGGAAATACATCTTGCCAACATAAGAAAAAAAATATTTATAAAGCATTGAGGAATTCATAACTCAGTCACCAACTGCATCATAGATTTTATGACAAGTCTACACAGGTCTGTACACTTTTAACCCATAACTTGTTGTGTTATTGGAATTCTACTGATTTATTTAGATTATTTTGCAATGTTCGCTTAATAAAAAAAATTAAATTGATTGTGAATCAGTCTAACTAAACTAACTAAATAAAGAATTACCACAAATTTCATATCATACAATTATTTGTATGGTCAATTGAGACATATTCTATAAGAACAGAAAATCCTTTTGTAATTTTTCAATAAAACACATCTTATGAAATCCAAACTTGTGCCAATATCCTTTTAATATTCAGGGAACAATAAAGTTTTCATGATATACTTATGCATTTACATTTCACCATAGCCTTCAGGAATAAAATCCCTCCATGGGATGGAAGGTGAAATTAAGGGCATGAAATTTTGTTAATTTCTCAGATAAAGGGGCATAATTCCATTAAAGATAGTCAAACTGCAAAATAACTCCATGAGGCAATACTTGATATTGTACTCTACTGTTGTTTAAAACGAAATGTGAAAATAGAAAAAAAAGAATTGGAAAAAAACATGATTTGGAGATGAGTGAGTGCACAATCAGACAAATATCTGTGTTCATTTTCACAGAAAAGGGATAAATTCTTTAGTTTGGATTATTGTTACTTTATGTCCTATTAAAAGCCAAGGGCATTTAAGGACGTGCCAGGTGTGGATGGTTGAAAAAAGCTGGAGTTTCATGGAACAAAATTCACTGACCTGCAGCCAGTACCTGGTGACTGCCCCATGTAGGCCTCCAACCCATTACCCAGAGGAGAGCAAGTGATAAAGGGAGGCTGATGCCCTAACCACCCAACTATGGCGGCCTGTCAAAAAAGAGGAGTCAAATGCATAATCACTTCAGAGGGCACAATTCCATATAGCACTAGCACTTCAAGTGAAAATTCCAACACATTTAATAATAAATGATGCATTGCCACAGTTTGTTTTTCCACATAAAGAGGCATAACACTTTAAAAAAAGGTTGAAATGAAAAATAATTCGAGGGGTAACAACCCCAAATGGTACTGGCACTTAACATCCATTAGAAAATAAGCAGATGTGTCAAAGGTGTCAAATGTAAAATCACTTTCGGGTGCACAAGTCGGTATGGTATTGTTACTTGGAAATCTTAAGAAAATCCACAGTTGCATAGCTTTCTAGGGCAGGGGCTATTTCTCCAGTATACCCCTTACTTCATTGCTTTGAGTAATAATATAACTAATGCAAATAAAACAAATGCATACATCACACTTATCTAAAGAAAAATAACTAGGTTGCAGGGATCTACTTTCAATGTAAGTAATATCAACATTTCATTACTAAAAATAACCCTAATAAAAGTACATCAGAAAATTGTCTTAAAGCACCAAAATATTAAAACTATGTTGCAGTGACTTTCTTTCAAATGTAATACAATGTTGATCTCAAAATACAAGGCAACAATTCTTGTTGTTATTAAAATAATAGAACTAAAAACGTAAATAAAAATTTTGATGTCTGACAAATACACATACAACTCATTGCCAGTCCATATGCTGTGTTTATATTGCATATTTTGCATGTTTGTTTTGGTCAGAAAGTTAAATCAATTAAAAATCAGATGATTTGAAAAGTTACCTGATCCTGCTTTGTAGGTGCTGCCCATGGTCTGTCTGGTATCCTCCAGATGTTACTGAGTTTCCCTGAATTTTACACCTGTGAGGACAGTCAGATGGCTGTGGAGGATGTCCACAAGGCAGTTGATTTCATGTTGAGTCTAGAGCAGACCAATCATAACTATGCCCCCGCAATGGACGAGGTTGGCAGGGGTAGACCTGAGGGTGAAGACCTTGTTCATTGGTGTCATGGTGCCCCAGGTAAAGGAACCTTGATAAAGACTATAAATCATAATCCAAATGAGGTGATATTATGTCAGACTTACAAATTTCTAAAATGAATGGTATATTTTTTATTCTTTTTTCTGTTTGTTTATGCTAAATACTTACATGCTGTATTTATGTTTGCTTTATTTCTTTTAATTCCACACAAAAATGGGTATACTTTGATATATACCAAGGACTAACAGAGACCTTATGGTCCTTTATCTATCACATGCTACCCAATGTTGTTTGGAAACACACTCCAGTCTGTGTCTGCGTTATTTACCATTTTTACTGTAGGTGTTGTGTACTTTCTAATTTACCAGATCAGTAGTATGTCAGGAGTTATCAGTCTCTTGATTTACTCCAGGTATTGTGTACATCCTTCTTCACTGTATCTGTATAATGTTAGGAGTATTCATCCTCGTTTCATTCCAGATGTTTTGTACATCCTACTTTACCAGATCTGTAATGAGTTAGGAGTAATCACCCTCATGTTTCACTCAAAGTGTTTTTTACTTTCTGATTTACCAGGTCTGTAATGTTTCCCTACAGGTTATGTCATTCTAGGTGTTATTTACGTTTTTTACCAGATCTGTAAGCTATACTGATAGTGATAATCAGTCTTTCTTGTGTTACACTAGTATACAAAATAATCAAACTTTTTGTTCCACTCTAGGTGTTATTTACCTGTTCGCCCGGGCCTATAAGGTTTGGGGAGATGAGAAATACCTTCAAGCCTGTGTAAGGTGTGGAGAGCTGACATGGGAGAAAGGACTGTTGAGGAAAGGTCCAGGTATTTGTCATGGTGTGGCTGGAAGTGGCTATGTCTTCCTCCTACTGTACAGGCTCACTGCAGACAAGAAGTATCTGTACAGAGCACTCAAATTTGCAGAATTCATGTTCACACAGGAATTCATGAAGGGAGCACGAGTTCCTGACATGCCTTTCAGTCTGTATGAAGGGTGGGCTGGAGCAGTCTTGTTCCTTGTAGACCTCATGCAGCCAGATAAAGCAGAGTTCCCTCTTTTCAATGTTGTGTTTTGAAAGCAAGTTTTTATTTCTGTTAAATATTTCAGCCACGCAGTTCCCTATCCTTCAAAAAAAACTTTGTGGACATGATTTGACTGCAAACCTTTATGTGCATTACATTTCTGGAAGACACTAGAAATTCAATTTTTGCTGTTTGAAATGGTTTGAACTCTAATATTATTAATATTTTGTTTTTATATGTATATATATCTTGAATACACTGTTAACAAGTGAAATTTGAGTATCTGTTTGTTGTTGTTTTTTTTTGAAGATTACTGCCATGGATTTGCCTGTGATCAATTCTTTACTGGACTGTTTGAGTGCAGAATACTATCTGGGTCACATGCCCTTACAAATTATTTCCTTGACAAGGCTAGATTGTTAGCAGTGCTTTACCATACATAAATTTGCTTTTGTTCAGTTTTCGAAAACAAAAGATCAGAAATTACAGTGTCAACTAAAAACATAAAATGAGCTGCAGTCATATTCCCATGGCTCATTTAAATTCCACCATTTTTTGGTTTTGAATTTTGATAAAAACACTAGTCGCTGAAGCTGCAGCTCAGACATATGTACCATCACAGCTCTTTATTTCCTTGCTGGGTTTATCATCCTGTGAAAAGCCAGAATTACTTTGAGACAAGTTCTCCTTATTGTGGCTACTTTGCTGATCAACATATAGGAGTCACTTAGGGTAAATCATGTAAGTACAGACTGGTCCATTTTTCAGCATCCTGTGCAAACGCTTCCTTATGATAAAGGTTGGAGCATATTGGGATATGAAACCCACTGCTCATCATGACTAATTGCACTCAAACAGAGAACAAAACACCATTAAAATTGCTAGCTTTTAATCTTGGCAGCAAGATAGGGCACTTTTTGTAATAATACCTTTCTTTTCTTACTTTTTTCACTTTAAACAGCAAAAAAAGCAGCCCTCTACGAGACTAATGTCTTTTGAAAAGCCGTTCAGTACAATACAGACTTGTCATGCATTGGCTCTAGGCCTAGTAATACAATGATTGACAATGTCATCACCATCATGTTTCTCATCAAGTTACTATAACAATAAATGTGTAAACACACAAAAACTAGTACATCAAGCAAAAAACAGACCACAGATGTATACCATGGGATTACAAAACAATACCTAATAAGCGAAGTGAATGGACATTTGCCTTCAAGATAGCCGAATAATTATTCTGATGCATTAACTTCACAAAAATTACCGAAGAATATTGTTAATAGGGTGGAAACATTGAAACTCTGTTCCCTATAATTTTTTTAGCATAAGAATAGAATTTACTTTAATGTGTTATTATGACAAGTGTACTGCCATCAACTTCTAATTTTGATGGAATCTTTTCAATACTCCTATACAGTTACGAAATTGAACATATTAGTTTTAAATAGTATTAACTATAACAAATAAGAATGTTAGTGGAACATAATTTCCTCCATAAACCCTAAGCAAAAATAGGAAGAAAGACTAAATGAAAGTAAGTTGTGGCAAAATTAACAGTGATATAATGAGTGCCAGCAAGTGCTCAACAATATTACTGCAGTGAATATTTGACCAGGAATTGGACAAACCTCAATGCAACCTCAAGTGATTTTTTAGGTGTTATAATAGTGTAGAACCACGATTAATCTGATCCAATATTTGAATTGATCAGATGTTTATTAAAATAACGTTTGACATGCATTTATTTTGTCAGAATTACAAATGACGAAGACAAAATTACTCCAATTTCAGCAGTACTGTTCAGTAAAAAGACTAATAATTATGTGCTTGAAATAAGTATGTTACCAACAGTTAAGTGAAGACTGTAATTTCTTTCTGAGGACACCATAAAATAAAATGCAATTTTTCACTCCTTATCATAATATTAAATTTTGATCCATTTTATATCAGCATAGACTGTCAAGAACAAACTACCCTGGTAGTAAGAACACAAATTACTGAACAACATAAAGGACAATATCAAAAGTCATCTACCTTACAATATATTTATGTCAGAAACAAAAGAAGAGAACACTCTTGCCTCTTTTCACCTCCAAAAATATTGTATCACAAAGTTGAAAACTCTTGCCAAAGGTTTGAAGAGACTAGGAAATGACTGTAAGACATTAATTCCTCTACTCTTACACAAACTAAAATTTAATCAGGTGTAGAAATTGATGTTATGATACTGTTTGATAAATACAAACCAATTCTTTTGAGAGACGTGACAGCCAGACATGGGTTACACTATATGCCCCCCATAGAATGTGGGGTATGAAAAATGACCGATAGAGAATATTTTGGTATTGATAATGCTGGCAGATGCAGTAATTGTGGAATATTTAAAGCTGGTAGTCCCTGTGCAAGCTAAATACCCATGTCTTAACTTAATCTTGCATATTCCTTGGATGCACTTTTAAAGGAAGAAAATGTGTAGCCAATTCTTAAATGGTTGTATGTTTCAAATTGTGGCCGTTTTACCAAAGTTTGAAATAAAATGGCTGCATTTTCCAGATATCATTGAACAGATTATTTTGGTTTCTCTATCGATTGTATTGTCAACATATCTTTTTCTTGTGTTAATTCAATCCTAAATTTTATTAGAAGCCTTTGAAATAAACTTTACTATCAATGATATCCACAAGGTCAACTAAAGACATCACATCTTTTTGGAAAAACATATATACCAATTATTTTTAAGACATGATAAGTGGATTATAATCAAAACCAGCTTAAATCTGTATACAGAATATTATACACATTATTTTACACCATTTCCTAAATGGCCTGAAAAGGCAAGTATTGCTGCAGTAAGAATTCAGACTACTTCAATAACAAACCAAATCTTTCAAATAAAATTGACATTACATTCATCAACAGCCCTACTGTACAAATTAAAATCAATGGATTTACCTGTCAGTTCAACATATGCATCAGTGCACCTTTTGGCAAAAACTTGCATTTATTTTACACAGTACTTCTTAGCACTTAGAGAAACTTAAAAACATACAAAGTACGGCAGTTTAAGTTCAAATAATATCTTATGGTAAATACTTGTAGAACCATAGCTTAGAACCTGTCTTAAACCTATAACAGACCTACTAGCTAGAGACATAAATCTTAACTTATACAAAGAGAGAAACCTCCTGAACTGAAACATTAAATCTTAAAACATGTTGCTGCTTTAATGACAAAATTAGTTTAAAATAGCCAAATACAACCAGTGTTTGGAATTAATCAAAATTAATTCAATAAAAGTACAGGTTAAACAAGATCTCAGAAGCTTTGCATGTACTCTTCATGCACACATGAGACAGATTTCTCTCAAACTCGTTAACATAAATATGGCAGTAATATAATAAACATATGTGATACCTTGGGAGATTTTCCCCCTCAACAAGATTTTGTTTTTTACAAGGGTAACATAGCACAAACCCTAAACAAGCTGAATAGATTCACCAGTATGATACTTAAAAACCAAACATACTTATGTCTATTTTATCTCAAAATACTGCTACAATTGCGATTTGTAGGAACATTAGAGTAACGAAACAACATAAATTATATAGGAGGCAGTCGGCATTATGAAGACTAAAATGTGACATTCGATAACAAGCGGCTATTGGTTTTGAAGTTATAAAAAATTTCAAATTATCACAACTTTTGTAAATAATACCAATTTTCATCAACTCTGAAAAACAAGTTAATTTCAACGTTGGTCTTTTTTTCTAAAACAAAGAAACTATATTAAGAAATAAAGTTGTAAGAATATGAAAGTTTAAAGAACTGCCAGAACCTGAGTGCAGGTTTCCTTTAGGGTTGGTTCTATTGTTTAGATGCTGGTAGTTTTAGGCGTGTAGTCTGTGGCATGGGGATTGAGGTTGGATTTGATAACCATGCTGTTTTCCTTCTTGTAGTTTGATGAGTATAATGGTGAAGTTGAGGTTGTCTCCATACCACATCCATTTACTGTTGTGGAGGAAGGCATCATGTTTATAGCCATTGCCTCTGTCACCTTCGACTTCAAATCTGCAATTTCTTTATCTTTTTCAGCTACTAGATCTTTGAAAACAAAACACATGCAAAATTGTTCATTACTTCAGAAATAAATTTGAAAATAACCCCATTCCCCTACCATAAGCAAAAAACTGTATTTACAGTTTAACTCTGTCTTCTATTCAGAAATGCATGTATCTGCACCAAAGGCAAATATGGATTTAACTAGTGAAGCATTAGTGTTTCTCATTACATATGCTAAGTGTGACTTTGACAAAAACAAATGCCTGGTGGTTGTGATGTCAATTGATATGCACATTTTGTCGTATAATATGTTATATAAGATTACTTCTATTAAAATCTGCATATTGTAGGAACAACAGTTAAGATATAGATTTGAAATGGAAAGCACTTTTACTACAAAGGAGGACTTACTTTTGAGTATTTCTATCTGTCTCTTTGCTTCTCCTAATGCTGAGAACAAGTCCAGCTTGATCCTTGTTTCTGCACTCAAGCTGTTTTCTAGATGTGTGTTTTTATCCTGCATGGCTGATAGAGCCGACATTAGCACATCAGTTTCCGTCTGTGCCTCTTTATATTGATGAAGGGACTGAAATGGGATAATATATATTCATTAAAATCTCTGCACACACACCAGTTCATTACATGTACATTGTACTAATTTTCTCGCTTCTGACAAAGACCTTGATAATAACGACATTGAATACAGTCCTTAAAACATAATTAATAACATGTATGTACACTGAATATATCACAAACCAAATCTTAAGTAATCTTGTCAAATAAGCATAATTGTTCAGCTTCGCCTAGATACTCAAAATGTTGGAGTAACCTCTAATTTAGCATAATAATCAGTCAAATTTCATAATTACCTGATTCTCAAATTCTAGCTGTCGAAATTGTTCTTCTCGAACTTTGAGGTTTTGTTTGAGCAGTTTAATATCATTCTCAATATTTTTCTGTCTGGCTTTGCAGGATTCTGTGCATTCACCCCTTAAAAGGAAACAAATAATTGATCATTATTTCTGCAGCAAGAAATTGTATAATATACCATTTTAGTCACATGTACTGTAATTACTAAATTTTCATCTTACAACAATCTGTTCTACACAGTTTAACAGAGCTCTAGTTTCATTTATATCTACTTAAATACTTAAGGTAGCAATTTATCTTAAAAATCAATTAAAAGTGTTGAATTTCAAAACTGCACTCTAGGATATAGTGTAATAATTGTAAATCCTAAATGGTCTTTTTTTTGTGTAAGGTGTTTTTAAACAGAGGAAATGATTATTAATTTAAAAAATTAATTTTTTAATTAATTTAACAATACTTTCAATTATTTAACATACCACTCAAAACATCAGTTTTGACCCTGAAGATGCATTGTCCTTAATAGCATTTGGCAAAGTTTGTTAACCAGAGATTATGAGATAATTTCCTTCACCCAAATGTATGGTGATGTGCATACACAATATATCAATGTGGATAATAGTGACCATTACAAATTACTGCATGTTAATATTCCCCGCAAACTAAAATCATTACAGAGCACCACACACAAGTTGATATAAGGCAGACCTTCCATTGTTTTTTGCACTTTTGCTTTGAAAATTTTATATCTCTGAATTTTGTTAAGATTTTCAATATTCTGTATTTCGGTCATTACTTACAATATAAATTTCACTTCAGTTAAAGAGAAAATTATCATTTCTTCCACTATCAATTTTATATATTTTTTCTTTCATTGAATACTGAACTGGGGACATACCTGGCTGCTGCTGCCATAGCAACGGCTCGTGCTGCTGCTGCCTCCTCTGCCTTTTTAGCTTTCCGTTCTGAATTTAACTGTAATTCTATACCAGCCCTGCCTTTCCTTTCCTCATTCAGTTTCTTTTCTAGTAAAAGGATACTCTGTTTATCTTGCTGCCTGCTTGTGACAAGATTATGGAGTCTGAAAAATTGAAAAAGAAAAAAAATTTACTAAAATTCATATTTACTACAAACAAATTCCATCATCAATTTATCATACCATAAAGCATGCGTTAACATCACATCATCTGATTTATTTCTAATGCATATACCAAGTATGAAGATCCTAAACAGTGGAAGCATTAGAACTCAATGTCACTGGTACAATTATTTAGGTTTCTCAAATATATTTGAAGAATACAGAAACCACTCATGATTCCAGAAGCACCTTCCCACAATCATACATTTTGATGTTCTTTGGTTCTATGTAGGTTTTATTTTGATTCTCTTCCCTTCCTCCTGACAGTATTTCCCTTCCCCTACTCTTGCATTAATAGATGAGTATCAAATGTTCTTGTCAAAGAGCAATGACAATCATTCAAGATTCAAGATAACTGCCTCCCGGCCACCTTTTCCCTTTCTATGGATAGAAAAGGCACTTTTAAGAAACCAATGAGAAGCTTCATTTATAATGTGAGATCCATCCAGTGCTTCTCAAAGACTCAAATTGTCAACCTACCTTTCCTTGATAATAGGGATAACAGGAATAGTTTTAAGGAAAGACAATGGATAGAATATAGGGCGGAGACAAAGAACTAATTGATCAGCTGATCATTTGGATGATAATGGGTTATAACTCAAAATCTAGATTTCTATCCTGTTGCTTTTACCCATTACTGGTATTGTTACCTATGAGGAATTTCTCCAATTGCTATTTTGAGTTGTAAATGCTATATCAAAGGAAACATATCTTTTTCAAATGTTTATAATTATCAAGATTACTTTAAGGCAAATTCAATACTATTTATTTTCACAATTTTCAAGTTTAAATTAAGAAAGTGTCAACTTCCAACATACTGTTTGCATATCACTTACTTATTTTGAAGACTTTCATTATCTTCCTGTAACTGGTAGAGTTCAGATCTCATGGATTTTTCACCACCCATGAAAGAGCCTATCTGTGTTCGAAGTTCCTGTTCACAATTTCGACTAGTTTGTAGGTCTGTTTTCAATTTTTTAATATCACTCTCAAGTCTGAAAAATAAAATGAATATATTACAAGACAACTTATTAATCCGATCAGTAAATAACACTTATGAAATAATAAAAACTTAATTGACACCGATTAATCCTTTGTACAAACACAACAACAAATTAGGAAAGCTCACAACACCCAAATCTCCCTGATCAACCCATTTTATAAAGAAAGTAGTGTATCATTAATTTGCTAAGTAGACCAGCAGAGAATCACCATTATCACAATATATGAAGAGCAAAACATTGAACTATTAGAAAAATCTTTACCAAGTTATGATAACTTTTAAGCTTATTCTCTACCACTTTTTTTTTATCTGACAGGCTTAAATCTAAATTAAATGTAAACTGAACCCATGAGTGTAAAGTATCAACAATTTAAAATATCTTACAGATGAACATGTTTTTGCAAGTTTGAACAAAAATCTGCCCATAATCATGACTTTTAGAATGATCGAATACAAATTGGACAGATCAACAAATGGTTAGAAAAAAATATACTCATGCTTGTAATATAACCAATCCACTTCCACAGGAATTGTGTATGTGATTACTCCTTGATATCTAGACCAACGAGCATGTTTTGATGATATACCGTGGTAAAGACGAACTGAGTTTCACACGAAAGTTTGGTCATGAATATATAGACACATTGTTTATTTTACCCTGTCTTAATTGGAGGTGTAAAGAGAGCACCTCATATTACCAGAGACACAGAATCCTAATTTCTCTATGCTGTAAAAACTAAATACTATTAAGTTTCTTTACAAAGAACTTACCTTAAAATGACTTCATCTTTGTTATTACTAAATGTAGCTGGTGGAGCCTCTTTGTTATAATTTTTGCCTTTTTTGTTGCTCTCCTTGCTTGTGTTCAGCTTACTCACTTGTGTCTTGCCAATACTATTTGATGATCTAAATTTACTCTGTTGGTCATTGGATATATTGTCCGCAATTTCATCAAAGTTATTGACATCTGCTTTGGACGAATTCTTTGGTAAACTTTGCTCTATAAATTCTATACTGTCATCTTCATTCTCATCTACTACTTTGTTTGGGCGCTTTATTTCTTTTTCATCATCATGTCTGCCCGACTTTTTCCCACCCGCTACACCATTTGAGATTACATCCTCCTCTGATTTTGATGGTAAAGCTGAAAGCAGAACAAATTTTATGATTGAGTTTATCCCATTGCTGCTAATAATAAGCATTTGCAGATTATTACTGGATTTTTGCAGATCAACATAAAAGTTTTTGCATCACAACATTTTGTTAACACATTTCTGATAGAAAACTTTGAGAATAAACTCTTTATTGAGTATTATGTCCCATTTGTGTGAAGGAAGTGGCAGAGCCAGCTTTACTTAGATAACATGTGAGAGCATATTATTGCAACCCACAATTTCTAAAGCTTTTTGTAAAGATTGATGATAAACAATGAAACTTCCACAAGTTACAGATAAAGTTACATAACAAATGATTGTAGATGTTCAGGAACTGGAGGGACAGGGTAACCAAAAGGTTTCATAAATGATTTTAAATTGAAAAGCACAAAAATGTTATCGAATTGAGACTTAAAGAGAATACTGAAAACAGTTAAGTTTTCAGAGTACTTCTGAGATGTCTCCTCGGATGAAAGATCATAACATGTCTTGCCACCTAGATGTTTACTCATAAATAATACAGTCGTAGAATACAAGTAAGGAATGAAGACCAAATCCAACCTTTACCTAATATATATTTAAATCAGTTTGCAAACAATGAATGATTCCTATCTGGTAAGATCAGAACATAAACAGATATACTCATCAACTATGACAATGTGGCATAGACATCAAAGGATGAAGTAAAATTTCAATCCATTAATGAAAGACTATACAACTCTGATAACAGTTTCCATAGCAAAATATTAAATAAAATGTATATGATATAGTAACAAAAATGCAATTCAAATGTTATTCAAAACCTGTGTAAATTTACCTTTCTGCTTTTCAATATATTGGCTTTGTAGCTCTGGTGGCAGAGCTTTCTGTATTAAATTTATATAATAGTCATTCTGTCTCTGTACTTCTTTCTGTTTTCTCTGCAAATACAACAGGGTTATTACATTACTCCCAAGAAAGAGCTGTACAAGAATAATTTACATAAAACATTCTGAAATTATGCCAGTTGAAACATGCATAGATATTCTCCCATCCTCTGATTTTCTTATTTCAAGAGTGGGCTATTTTTAACAACTTTTTTCCAACATTAAGACCTCTGGTACACTTCAATCCAAACCAACAAGAGCGATAAATATAACTTTGTTTCGCAAATGTTGTAAAATTGGATAAGGTTTTAGTCTTTTAGTCATCACAAAGGAAAAGTTAACCTACTACTGATTAATTCCTAAAGGTAGAGTTTGATAAGGGAAAACAATGAATGCAGAAATGATCACTATGTACTTACCAATCTCATTTTATATGATATGTAACTTTTGAATCCAAAACCTAAAGTGACAACTGGATAACCAATACTGAAAATATAAAGATTGTAGTGTTACTTACAATAATGACAGACCTATCACAGTCACAAGGTCTACCAGTTTATCATAATAACTAGAAGAAATTACAGCTACAGGTATGCACTCAAATGTTACACTGAATGTAGATACTGCCTTGCATTTTTTTTCTAGTCAATGATTTAAAGAACTTACAATCAGATAAATAATTACATTCTATTTTGGTATCTATTAACATTTAACGATCATAGCTGACAAATTTTATCATAAATAATGGGAAACCTTGATCATAATTGTTTTGGATAAAAACCTCTTATGTAATAAAGATAATGAAATAGGATATCTTAAACTACATACAAAACTGATTATTAGAATGCTGTTAATCATCTACAGCATTTCTGTTGGTCTAAAATTTAATTATAGTAAGAGATAGGCACCATAACTGCCCTTCAAATGATGATGTAGTATGTTTACTGAAAAGCTGTTTCTGCACATATCTAAACTGTATTTAGTGTTATTATTAGAACATGCAACATCATTATACAATCCTTGTTAGTCAATTTTCTACAGTTTTGAAATTAATACCAGTATTTGCATCTGATTGTATCTGATATTATGCAGTATATACTTCCCATACTAAAACATTTTTATTTGTCCTTTATGTGGTAATACAAGCATCTTTTTAATCAAATCATTTTATCAGGTACAGATTTTTTTCCTTTAAACTACAGGTTTTTAAAGCAAATATTGTAATGTGCAACACTTCTCTGCTTGATGTTTTCTTTTTTTAGAAATCAGTTTACCAGTCATGATTAATACTGTTAATTTCTTTAAATAAAGTTTAAAGGATAAAGAAGTTCATGATTTGATTTCTTTTTTAACACATATGACATAATCATGGACATATACTACAGATGATATAACTTGAAAATTAAACAGTAATCCTTACCAATGAGCAGCAAATGGTCTACAGAGATCTAAATTAAATGGTAAACTTTTGAACTCCCTCAGTCTAACAGAAGCCTCTATGTATACAAACAGCAACCATAGTGACACTGTAGGAAGACAAATGCCTCTTTCTGAAAAATAGACATGAATATATATGAGCTTGAAAGGAATATATAAACTGTATAATTGAACTCTTCTTTGTTGCTGGAAATCTAATAAGGTATTTCAGAGGGATCTTGGCACCCACCATTGTTTCATATTTATTTTTCTGTGTTTTTGATCTTCGTTGTATAAAATTAATATATTCCTATTCAGAAACAGTGATAATAATCATTATCTGTCAAATCCAATATGGCTGACAGACAGCAATTTTGTTTTCTTGATCAGTCCAAAATCAAGAGAGCACAACTAGGGACCTTGGGGAACCTACATGAAATCTGATTTATAGCAGTAACAAACTTTCTTAGTCAAAATCCAAGATGGCTACCTGCCTCTTTATTTATAACTTTTGCTAAATTTGATTTGGCATGTGCTAAATACCAGAAAGGATTTGGGTTGGATGATATACGTGACACATGAAAATTTTCAATTGGATTTTGATGTGGTCATAATTAGAAACTAGAAAGTGACATAGACTGCAATACACCCAGGGGTGTTTTGTGCAATAATCTAAGCAGGGATCTTATTATACTAATAAATTTGTTGCTGCAGGTTACTATGAGAGCACGATTGTGATGACCTTCTCACCCTCTGCCTCAATCTACCTATACAAATCAATGACAATCCAGGGCCTTTTCGCATGTTCTACAGATGTTGCCTTGATTATAGTTCAATTGATTTTAGCAGACAAACATGTCTCTTAGCAGCCTCAAGAAATGAGTATATATGTACCATACATGTAATATAAAATACAAATATATTACAAAGAAGGCTTTCAAATCAAACAGATTTTATTGGGCATAACATGCATGATATAGCCAAGTTCCTACAATTTCATCAGATTTATATTTAACCCATAAACTACAGTATGGTTTGCACAATATACAAATATGTGTATCAATAATGGTTAGAAAGATTATGATAAACAGATCAATTACATTTTTGCCAGAATAAATAGTTTTGCTCAAAATGGACATCATGCAGCAGAAAGTCATTAATATGTTGTAGCTATACCACTGTCAGCTATGTGGAAACACTGTACTTTATATTTGCATTTATTCAGAGACATTTGTTCCAAATTGTATCACTTCTTACCTGTATGCCATACATATTGTACCCATACGTATGTACTAGCCGCAAAGAATAGCCATTGTACAGGTATAAAGAGGTAGCAAATGACATCTGATGTAACTGCGATACACACAAAGAACACTGAAAAAGCCTGCAAAGAAAAACAAAAAATCTCTGCAAAAGCCATGAAGGAAAACCTGTTGAAAATTTGGACTGGATACTTGAACTATGATGTTAAAAACAATTTCAAGTATAATGCTATTAGATAACCAAACCTCTATCTTTTTAATTTATTTAAATATTTAATGCTATCTGCCCACCAACTGTATTGCAGGATTGTATCACCTGTTGCTATGCTGGATTATATTTACAACATTGCATTATAACATGAAACATGCTTAGATAAATGGAGAACATAAATTTTTAGTCTAATCAGGTTCAATCAAAAGCTTTTTCCTTTGACATGCAAGCTGGTGCAGAGAGAGTTTACTTACTAGATAGATAGCATTATATTTAATTTTTCTTAAAAGCATTTTATATGCTTAATCCTGGCTCCAGATATTTATACCTTTCTCTGACACTGCCCTCACATCCAAGGACAGTCTCGTCTTTATATCAATATTACTACAATAAAATTTTCAGTTTTTTTTTTTTAACTGTGAAAAATCTGTCACAGTCCCATAGTACATCTTGGTAACCTAACATCCCTTTGTGTATATACATGAGCAAAAACCTTGTCTAAAATGCATTTTAATCAGTAGAAATAATAAAATGTTTGAAGAGTAATACAGTTTTTGGCCCGTTTCAAAAAAGACATCTTTTTTTTTTCTTTCTCTCTCTCTTTTAAACAGTAACACTAACACTTTTAAATGCACTTTGATTACCATATGTCATTACATATCATGACCTTGCTGTGAACTTCAAAATACACAAGGCAAGAATTCCAACATTAAATACTGTAGGTTTGCAGGGTTAATGTGGTAATGAATGTATACAAGGCAGCGAACAAGCTAATGCTTAATAGTGTAAAGTTATAAACACTTAGAGATATTATTTATCTAAATTACTATCTCCAGTGATATCAATACATTAACCAATGTATCATGAGATTTATAATCTGAAACTGGAGTATTTTCTCTGCTTTCCATATACAGTCTGGCTATTATTCAGTATTAATGACATAATGTGATTAAAACCAATATAATAGAATCATTTTGAAGGCATTATTCATATTATTGTATTAATCAACACCCATTTAGACCTCAAATCATGTACTATAAATAGCAAAATGTTGGCACCAAAAATGTTTATCCAAGTGATAAAAAGAATCTAAAAGTTAATTTCTTTTTAGTTTTGTTGAAACTTATTTCATAAATTATATGTGAATGCTGATATTTGATGTTTCTAATTTTAAATCCCAAATTTCTTTCTTGTAAAATGCAGCCATTTATATCATAACAAACATGTTGGCCATTCTAGAATTTGACCTATCATACAATGCTCTCTCAATTCCAGGATGCATTAGTCTATTGTAAACTTCTGCCATGCCTTGGCTTATTGCAATTACTGTGGAATAACCACGAGAGTCAAGAAGATTTAACTGAGATCCTTATTAAAAGGTATGATTAATTAAATTCATGAGAATGTTATATCTTTTCCACTGTAATAGCTATTTCAATCATCCCATATAGGATTTCAAGTGAAAGTTCTACACAATCTGTTCCAGTGACAAATGTGGTGGGTGTGTACCCATAAAAAATTGCAGTACAGGTACCCTACAGTTTTTTGATAAAGAATATTTCTCAGAGAGATTCTAAATTAATGTTTATTAGTATGTATAATGCATAATAACACATTTTTTTCCTTCCATCAAATTTTTTCCATCTAAATATAAGCTACACTTGTATATAAGCTGCATACCTAACCCATGAAGAAAAAAATTCAGTCTTATCATCTGTAAAAAGAAAAAATGGACTTGTTCACATATTCCAAGTTTTTTATTTAGCTTTTATTCCTTGAATAACCTACATTTCTCAAAGGATTTTTTTATGCTGGTCCCTTCATGTTTACAGTATTTTACCCCTTCATCAAGTGAACAGGTGTCACATTTTGCCATAATCTACTTATGTAACATATGACTGCATCCAACTTTGTGTACTGTTTCCAATCACTGCAATATTTTTATATAGGTGATAACAGAATAGTATGTGTTTAACAGTGGCATGACCAAAACCTATACCAATGCCTATTACATTTATAATATGACCAATTTCTTGGAATATTTCATATATTTGCATTTTAGTTCAATATAGAAAAATCAACCGCTGTTCAAACTAAGTTTGTTTTTTGTATAAAACCAAATTACAAAATGATACACATTTGGTGGGAGGGTATGGATCAACTAGCTAAGACAATTCTCTTGTGTACTTTTAATGAGTTCTTTAAGCTGATGAGATAAACAGTTGGTGCACCAGAAAAACCTAATGGTTTGCGATTCCTTTTGATATTAGCAATTTTTGTATAATATGTTAAGAATATATATTCACAAATGCAACACCCAGGCTACAGTTTATACTCAAAGAAATATATAGCATCTGAAATCAATCATGTCAGAGTATATGAATAGATTAAATTTTCAATTCATGACTCATCCCAAATGAGTCAAACTACACCTATATCAAGGGAAGAAAGATACAAATATCACAGCAGAGGTGCATGGATATTCTTACGACATGGAGTAATATTTTCCAACAACAGAAAAAAAGTCAGTTTGCTCTGCATAGTCGTTTCATATCCACTTGACAACAAAACTTTGACATAATGTAAAACAATGAAACTGTTTTACCCTGACATAGGACATGCTCTAGAGACAAAAGGCAGGTCAGTTCAACAATGTGTAAGTTTAATTGTTTACAACTCAATGGGCATCCTTTCCATCAAGCAACTGTGCAGCAAATTTACTTTTGAGTATGATCTGTGTTTCCAAAAATAGAAGAAGCCATTTGAAACTCTGAGCACTTGGAATGACACTGTCAGTTGATTTATATTGGGAGATCTCAAATATTGTCTTTAGTGCTCATTCAGAATGGACATATATATACCGACTTTGTGATGCAGTGCTACAATTCTACAACAGAAATGCTGCTTATGTTTAAGTAACTATCTGCATTGTTCGATTTAATCACAGCTACTTATTTGTGCTGATCCACAATTTATCTAGATGAAAATGCCTTGTTCTTGTGTATAAAGCACATGTTTTCGAAAAACAAAAAATTTCCTTAAAAGTTTACATTATACATGCATATTCATGATAGCTTGAATATGAACTGAATCTGTACAAGCTCTGCATGGATGATCACACAGTGGCATACATAGACAGATTTTATATTCTTTGTAAGTGGGTGGAAAGTTTAAAATAAACTGCTTATTTCCCATGACTTTGAGGTCATGTGACTGCCACCTGATCATCACTGCACTGCAAAATGTTATTGGCTTTAACAAGCTCTTCTACAGAAACATAAAACTGAATGCATAACATGCATGCATACAGTATAATCAAGAAACAAATAACTTAACTTGCAACTGAACATTATATAATGAATTCATTAATTTTTTACAAATTCAATGTTTTAAGAATTTTGGCTATCAGTCCAAATGCATACTTAATCACACGCACCAAATCTTATTTAAAAAGTTTTTTTTAATTTTTTTTTTCCATCAGAATTTGAACAATATATACAAGATGTACACACATACCCAGATCAGATAATTTAATGATACTTACCAATCCTTGATATTTGAATGAATCATACACACTCCTGACTAGAAGCCAAAATGGCCACAGGTACTCAAAGCGAAATTCCAAGATGAAATCTGCCATAAGTACAAGGGCCCAAACCATTAGAAACTTCAGGTATAAGAAAGTGCTGCAAAGCAACCAAAACACAAAAATGTCAGTATTCTTGTACAAGAAATTACTATATTGCAAGACAACGCCATAACATATCATTTAGAACATACTTATACTTGAAAGTACTGGTATATGGTCAGGTACACTTAAATGTTTTGTTTAACTGGTTTAGTATTCAAGACCAGATGTAAGTGACTAGGTACAATCTTTTCATGAATTCCAGATTGTTAAGTCATGTTATATAGTAATATTATGAAATTAATTCACCATTATAACCAAGTATCAGATTAGCATCAGTATCAGCCTCATATTAACAATAATCATCTGACATTAACTACCTCTAAAGTGTAAATAACACATGCTGTGAATGTCTCACATTACTCAGCTCCAATGCATATAATACCAATCATGATATATTTTGTTTTTAAGAGTACCTGGTAGATTTATAACTATTTGGTAAGAAAATTCTAACAGAAAACAGGAGGCCCACAGGCATTAAGGGTCATCTGACTATAAAGACTTATATATGAAAGAGGCCAAATAGGCCTAAAATAAATTGCTCAAATATTCTACAGTTTACATAGAAGACATTGGATGGTTCATAAAGACATTTTATGCAAACTTGATATCATATTCTTTATACATGCACTACACAAATGCTTTTACTCTGGATATATTGCTTTTAGAAAAAAAACATGCTACAGGCCCAATATCAAGACCCTTGGCCTTTTGTTATTGAGAAGAAGTTAATTATGCATTTCAACACATTTGACCACTGTGACCTTGAAAGTGGACCAAGGTAATTTGTTTTAACAAATTCCCAGCATGCTAAAAGTCCAAATCAGTAACCTGAGCCTTCTGGTTATTGAGAAGAAGT